>NW_006159857.1:118110-129994 GCF_000334495.1 Tupaia belangeri chinensis
GGGAAAGATTAAAAAATATTTGAATTAACAAGAGTATGTCAGGCATAGAAGTATCTGAAACATTCTTATTACTAGACATATTTTTATATATTGTGTTAAAATGGAGATTGGCAGGTAAAAGAGAACAGAGCAACAATTCTGACAGGGACATGAGATCTCTTATCTAAGAATGAGACCTATTTTCAAGTCTTACTGGAATGGATCAAGAATAAGGAACCACTGTGGATCCAGCTGGGAAAACCTGGGTAGGTAAAATGACTTGAAAAATAGATGATGACTAGTTTAGCAAGCTTATGGCAAGAGTGTTGTTAACACATGACTACAGACTAAAAGCCAACTTTCTGGGAGAGATACCTTTTGTGCCAGAAGCTTCTAACCTAACTTGTAAGCCATTATTTTTAGTTTTGTTTTTTTTTTTTAACCATGCTTAAGAAGCTTTATTATTTTTTTCTTTGTGCTTTTATATGTGTGTGTGTATTTTTTCAAGAATATTCTGAAGTTGCAAAGCTGCCTAAAATGTGATAGTTATTTACCAATCTCTATAATTTGTGCTTCCTCTTAACTTTCACTGTCACTCTAAAACAGGTAATGTTTGTCTTTTTAGGTATTTAGCTTCCTGTGGTATACTCATGAGCAGAACTCTTCCACTATATACCTCAATTTTGCCTAAGGAGATATATGCAAGAACTTTCTTCAAAATTGCTGCACCATTAATAAACAAAAGGAAAGAATATTCAGAGAGGAGAATTATAGGGTTTGTATATAATAATAATTCTACTAAAAGAGCACATCACAATTTTCTGTGGAATCTCATGCCTTTTTCTGGTTTATCTTCTTGTAAACTAAACTCAGGTTTTTATAGGTTGGCCTTTCCATTGCTCTTACTGTTTTATAAATATTTGTTTTGTTTATAAGCCAAAAGATACATGCACTTACCAGAGAGACAGGGAGAGGGAGAAAGCACCCCCAGACAATGCATGGTCACACTGCAGTCCCCTCCATTTCTCCATCCTTTGGGAATCTTTGGGTGAACATGCACACATGCCTGGTGTGTTTTTCAAGCCTCCAGGGCCAGGGATTAAAGTGTAATCAGCCATGTGAGGTGTGGCTCCCTTAACCACTTAGCTATGGGACCAGTCCTATAAATATTTGTTGAATGACTGTAATTATATGGTAGCTTTTATTCTTTTCTATATCAACAGCACTACTGATCTATTTATTGGGCCATATGTTTATATAGCTCCTTTGCATACATACATACATACATACATACATACATACATACATGGATAAGTGTATACATATTAAGCCTCGTAGTCTAGAGTGGAGGTTGATAAAATTCTTCTGTAAGTGACCAGATACTAAATTTATTAGGTCATATCACCTTCCTCCTTCCTCAGCTGGGAAGACCACCAAATCCAGTTTAGTTTTTTGTTTTGTTTTGGAGAGTTTTTTGCTATAGGGCATGTGTGCTCACTGGTGAGATGGAGAGAGAGTAAGAAATCACTGCCTGGGAGGATGGCCACGTTATGATCCCTTCTCCTCCATTCTCCTGGGATTTTGGGCACACATGCACAAGCGCCCAGCATGAGTTTCAAGCTGCTGGAATTGTGAACCATGGTCAGCCATGTGGGAGTATAGTGCCTTAACCACCAAGCCACTTGCTGATCCTTGTTTTGTTGTTTAAGACAGGTTCTCAGGGGCCAGCTGGTGGCATGGTGGTGAAGATGACTAGACCCCATGTGGTCCGTGGTGCAGTTCAAGTCCTAGATCTAGCTCGAGAAGCACACTGGATACATGTGTGTTTGTACCCAAAATCCAGAGGAGAATAGAGGAGAAGGGATTGAGGTGTGACCACATACACCCACCCCAACCCTACCACTCACCCCACCCCTGTCTCTCCAGCAAGTACACATGCCTATAGCACATAAAAAAGGGGTGGGGGGCCCAGCAGGTGGTGTGGTAGTTAAGGTGCTGGATATTCCTACATGGCTGACCGCGGTTCGAGTCCTGGACCTAGTGGCTTGCTTTCTCACTTTCCCCTCCCCCTCTCTGTTTCTGTCTCTCTGTGGTAAAATTAAATAAATGAATGAATAAATAATCCTCTTTCTCTGGTGGGTGCACATGCCCCGTAACAAATTAAATAATAGAAATAATAATGATGATAAAAATAAATAAATAATTCTTTAAAAAATGAAATGTGACAAGGTCTTGCTTTGTTACCCACTCAGGCCTGCCTTGAATTTTCTTTTTCCTTCTTTTTTTTTGTTTTGTTTTAATTTTGTTGGAGAACATGTGCCTTCTCATTTGGTCCCAGCCTATGTTGCACAGTATCTTAACATCACATGCTAGTGTGGCTAAGCCTTGTCTGAAAACCTAGGGAGAATAGGTACTTTCCATACCATTCACCCCAATTAGGGCTTCATTTCATGATTATAAAGATAAACTTAAGCAGGTATAAGAACTCAGTTTATTGTATTCCTTTTTCTTAGAGTTTTTTGGCTAGAGGGTACATGTGGTTGCTGGAGAGACAGAGAGACAGAAACAGGAAGCAAGAAATCACCCCCCCAGGGGGATGGCCATGCCTCAGTCCCTTCTCCTCTGGGATTTTGGGCATGCATGCACATGTGTCTGGCATGAGTTTTAAGCTCCTGGGTCTGGTACTCGAACTGCAGTGGATTAGGTGGGAGTCCAGTGACATAACCATTACACCATCTGCTGGTCTCTCTCTTATATTTCAAAAATACTTTTTTTTTTTTTAAACTTTATTTACTTTTAAGAGAAAGAGACAGAGACAGCTACTTCAGCAAGGTGTTCATGATCCATCTCCAGCCTCAGCCAGCCTGGATTATGGGTACGTGTCTAAAGTGCTCAGGGAGGTCCCAGGAAATGAACGCAGGACCCTTCCCATGTGAGTCCAGTTATATTACTCCTGTATCACCACCTGGCGCCTATTTAAAAAAAATCCTTTAAAATTTAGATTCTGGAGACCAACAGGTGGTATGGTAGTTAAGATGCTAGATTTCCATATGGCTGACCATGATTTTAGTCCTGGACCCGGTGACTTGCTATCTCTCTAACGCTCTGTCGGATTGATGAATAATGATAATAAATAAAATTATTAGGCTGTTGGGAGAGTCGTGATGTATTTTTCTATGGTTTTCTATGCAAAAGTGTGTCATGAGTTTCCTGATGATCCAATAATAAATAATTATTTAAAAAAAAATTTAGGGGACAGTAGGTAGCATGGTGGTTAAAGCACTGGACTCCCACATGGTCACCTGCAGTTCAAGTTCCAGATCTGACAGCTCTCTTTCTCACTTTCCCTCTCCCTCTGTCACTCAATCTGTCTCTCTGGTCAAATTGAGTAATAATTAATTAATTAATTAATTATTTAAAAACTTTAGATTGTAATTATTTAAATGACTATATGATTTTGTGGTGAATCATTTTAACAGTCTGAATCTTTAAAAATGTTTGCTAGAGGGTGCTTGTGCTTGCTAGAGAGAAGCAATGAGAAAGGGAGAGGGAAAGTGCAAAAGCACCCCATGGGGGGTGGTCATGCCACGTCTCTTCTCCATTTCTCCTTTTGGGATTTTGGGCACATGTGCACAGATGCCCTGTGTTTGTTTTTGTTTGTTTTGTTTTAGAGAGATTTTTGCAGTAAGGGCACATGCACTCACTGGAGAAACAGAGACAGACAGTGAGAAATCACCCTCCCCCCAAGAGGGGGTAGCCACACTGCCATCTGCCCTCCTCCACCCTCCTCCCGGGATTTTGGGCATGCATACATGCACACACATGTACCCAGCGTGTTTCAAGTTGTTAGTTCCAGGACTTGAACTGCAGTCACCCATGTGGGAGTCCAGTGCCTTAACCATTACACCACCTGTTGGTCCCGAGATTTTTTTTTTTTTATTGCCAAGATGGTATGCACACTTGGCAAAGAGTGGCAGGGTTCAAGGGGAGTGAACTGGACAAAGTACCAGCTAATGGAGCATAGTCACACCGCAATCCCTTCATTTTTTCATCGTATTCGGATGTTGGGCATACATGTACACATGCCTGATTTGTTTTTCAAGCCATCCAGCCAGGATGCAGTTGGCCATGTGGGATCCAATGCCTTTAGCCAGTAGGCTGTGTGTCTGGGTCAAGATTATTTTCTTTATTCATGGTAGAATACCTGTGTATACATGAGAGGATGAGCGAGAGATGAGCTCCTCCACAGGATCACTCTGTGATCCCTTTCTCCTGTCCTTCAGCCTATCAGAACTTGGACATTCAGTTGCATGCCTGGCATGTTTGAAGCCGACCGGGCCATGTATGTATTAATGTATGTATGTATGTATATGTATATGTATGTGTATTTTTGCTATAGGGTATGTGCATTCTCTGGGGGGATGGTGAGAAATCATTCCCTGGGAAGATGGCCACACCACAGTCCCTTCTCCATTTTCCTTTTGAGATTTTAGGCTTGTACACACACATGCCCAGCCATATGGGAGTCCAGTGTCTTTTTTTTTTTTTTTTTTTTTTTTTTATTTTTTTTACTTATTCTTTCAGGATTTTGGGCATGCATGCACACATGCCTGCCATGTCTTTCAAGCCACCAGGTCTAGGACTTAAACCACAGTTGACTATGTGGGAGTCTAGCACCTTAACCACCATGCCACCTGCCAGCCCCAAGGGAGTCCAGTGTCTTAACCACCAGGCTCCTTGCTGGCCCCAACTGGGTCATATATTTAAATTGTGTTGCCATCTAAAATCTTCATTCTCTTGAGTATCACATGGACTCTAGCTACCTTCACCACCTCGGCACTTGACTGCTCTTAAACTCTCAGTTTTTTGGTTTTGTTTTTTTGAGAGATTTTTGCTATAGGGTACATGCACTAGCCAGAGAGATAGATAGAAACCAAGAAATCACCTCCTGGGGGGATGACCATTCTCCTTCCATTCTCCTCTTGGGATTTTGGTCATACATGCACACATAATGCCCAGTGTGAGTTTCAAGCCACCAGGTCCAGAACTCGAATCAATGTTGTCCATGTTGGGGATAGGGATCCAGTGACATAACCATTGTGCCATGGTTTGCTGGTCCCAAACTCTGTTTTTAAATGTCAGCAACTAATTAAAAGTTTAAAAAAGAAGCCTAGCACAGTGGCTTAGGTGGTAAGGTAGTGATATGAGATGCTAAAGCCAAATGGGAGGTCTGGGTTAAGATCTATGTCAACCTGAATATGCTGGGTACACCCATATGCACCTGTGACCTTCGCTGTCAGGGAAGCTACAAGGAGAATAATGGTGTGAAAAGATTCTGTGGGCAGGTACTTGTGTGTTTGAGTGTGTGTGTCTGTCTCTTTCAAAAGAACAAAAACTTTAAAAAAATTTTACAAGCTACTTCTGTAAGCCAGCTCCAACTTATGGACTGCCAAATCATGACCTTTATTGGTATTTGCATATTTAGTCTTTTATTTTCTGTGTTGCTTTGAAGTTGTTCATTCCAGAGTATAGTTCAATATTTGTGTCAAATGATTATTGCCTCATACACGGTAAGTTTTAACATATTCAACTTAAAATATGTATCTATTATATAACTAGATGCAATTAACACTTTTTTTTTTTTTAAAGTTATTCAATGCAGGAAATGTATGATGTAGTATCGGGAATGGAGGATTACAAGCATTTCGTTCCTTGGTGCAAAAAATCAGAAGTAATATCAAAGAGATCTGGATACTGTAAAACACGATTAGAAATTGGGTTCCCACCTGTGTTGGAGCGATACACATCAGTAGTAACTTTGGTGAAGCCACATTTGGTAAAGGTAATAGTTTTGTGCTTTGTTGTTTTTAAATATTGCCAATTATTAATGGTATCAAGTGGGTTAAATTGTAAGAGCTTAAAAAAAAATTCTCTTAGGCCAGGAAGTGGTGTTGAGGTTGGGGCTCTGCATTCTACATGGCCCAACTGTGTGGTTCGAGTCTTGGACTCGGTGGCTTGAAGATCACTCCAGGCCTGTGTGCATGCATGCCCAAAGTTCAGAGGGAAGGCTGAAAGAGAGGGGATTGTGATGTGGCCATTCCCCTGGGAGGAGGGAGGTGACTTCTCACTTTCTCTGCCTCTCTCTCTGGCGTGCACACATACACTCTCTAGAAAAAAACTTAAAATTTTTATCTTAATCAACTCAGTATTATATCCCCTAATTATGTTAGTTTATACAGTGTTAGCATTCTTTCTAAATAGAAGTTTAAGTAGAAAGTATAATATAGACGTGGAAAACTTTTTCTCTCCCCTCCCTTCTGTTGAGGACTGTCTACCCATAAGAAAGCTTCCTTGGGCCACAAAAGTGAGATTTTTTCCCTTTTTTAAAATTCGCTAGAGGGCATGTGCACTTACTGTACATTGGGTTGGGGGAAGTGAGAAAGCACCTCTCACAGGGAGTGACCCTGCCACAGTCCCTTCTCCATTCTTTCTTTTATGTACCCACCATGTCTTTTAAGCTACTGGAACATATAGTTGGCCTTTTGAGATCCAACACCCAAATTTTACCACTCTGTTGTCTGGCTCTAAGTCAGGAATTTTTAAATGGTCTTCAGGAGTGTCATGAGGTGGCATTGGTGCCACCTCATGACACTCCTATCCCCCGTCTGCTGTGTTCTCTGCTCCTCAGCTGGGTACCAAGTCCTCCCAGTGCTGCCTCCTGTCCTTCCTTGAACCTGTCCGTTGTGCAGGACTGCCATCCCATACTCCCCCACCACAGCCCTTTTTTCTCCCCTACCAAGCAGGAAGAGGAGCTAGAGCCCAGAGGTGGCAGTAACTGGGCACCCCATGGCATATAGTCAAGGAGGCAGCAAGAAGAAAGTCTGCTGTTACTCTCATGGTGGTATTAGAAGTACTGGAAATTACTACTATGGACAGGGTCATCCCATGAAACTGCACAGAATCTGTATGACTCATAATTCACCATTCACTATGGCCTATACTGAAGAATGGAAATATATAAGTGCCATAAAGTAATGCCAAAGCAATGACCAAATACCACAGTGATAAGTAAATCAAATTTTAAAAAAATTTAATATTTTAATTTTCTTTTGCTATAGGACTTGTGTGCTCATAGGGAGAGACAGAGAGAAAGAAAGCAAGGAAGTGAGAAAGCAAGCCATCAGGTACATGAATCCAACCATGGTCTACCATGTGGGAGTCCAGTGCCTTAACCACCACACCACCTGTTGGGTCCAGTATATCAAGTTTCTGCTGTTAGTAAGACCAGATAACATGTCTGAGTAACAGCAACAACAAAAAATGAACAAAATAATGGGGACCAGCAGTTAGCATAATGGCTGTCGCTGGGCTTCCATGTAGTTGACCACGGTTCAAGTCCCACCCTGGTAGCTTAAACTCGTGCCGGGCACATGTGTGTGCGTGCCCGGCGCATGTGCGTGCGTGCCCAAGCTCCTGAGAGAAGAATAGAAGAGAAGGGATTGCGGCGTGGCCATCCCCCCATGCGGGGGGGATGATTTCTCGCTTTCTGTCTCTCTTTCTCTCTCTGTCTCTGGTGAGCACATGTGCCCTATAGCAAAAACCTCTCCAAAAAACAATTTGTTTCAAAGAAATGAGTCTCAATCGTGGTAAATTCTGGCCAATGCCAAAGGTACTTAACTCTGCTTTTATTTTACTCGTTTTGTTCTAGGCATCTTGTACTGATGGGAAACTTTTCAATCATCTGGAGACTATTTGGCGTTTTAGCCCAGGTCTTCCTGGCTACCCGAGAACTTGTACTTTGGATTTTTCAGTAAGTCTCTTATAAAGCTCTTGATTTGTTTAACATATAAGGTGAAGTTGATAAAGAATTAATACTCCATTGTTTAGAGTCCAGATGCCATACTTACATGCATAGAGGTGTTTTTGTTTTGTTTTGTTTTGCCATAAGGCATGTGCACTCACCGGAAAAAGAAAGGGAAACTGAGAAATCACCACCCCCTGGGGGTAAAAATCATCCCCAGGGGGCATGGCTATGCTGCAATCTTTCTCCTCTATTGTCCTCCAGGGATTTTGGGCACAAAAATCCCAAAAGACTGATGGGGTTTGAGTCCTAGACATGGCAGCTTGCTTTCTCATTCTCTCTTTCTCTCTCTCTCTCTGGTTATATTGAAGAATAGCAACAACAACGATGACAAAAACAGCTCAAGGCCAGGAAGTGGCATGGTGGTCAAGGTACTAGATTCCCACATGCCACCTATTGGCCTCTCTTTTCTAATCTCTAATTTGTACAAGTCCTTAAATTATAAGCACATACCAGTGGCTTTACTTCCAGTTTAGTAATAGTTTTAAATTTGGGGACCAGCAGTTAGCGTAATGGATATATCGCTGAACTCCCATGTAGTCACCCACAGTTTGAGTCCCAGATCCGGTGACTTAAACTCACGCCAGGCACGTGTGTGTACATGCCCAAGATCCCGAGAGGAAAATGGAGGAAGGGATTGTGGTGTGGCCTTCCCCCTGGGGGATGATTTCTCACTTTCTGTCTCTCTGTCTCTCCCTGTCTTTCTGGTGAGCACACGCACCCTATAGCAAAAAATATAATTTTAAGTTCAATAGTAGTTTAAAGATAATACCAAATTAAGTCTATGCATTGAATATAAGATGCAGAAATAAAATTAAAAAAAGAAAACTTGCTTTTACAATTTGAGACAGGTGATTTTCTTGTTCCTATCACTTCAGCTATAGAAAGTTTAAAGCTACCTGTGTTTTTTTCTTTTTTGTTTTTTTTGGAGTGCCTTTTGCTATAGGGCACGTACGCTTGCCAGAAAGACAGAGACAGAGAGACAGAAAGTGAGAAATCACCCCCCCAGTGTGGATGGCCATGCTGCAATCCCTTCTCCATTCTCCTCTCGGGATCTTGAGCACGCACGCATGTGTGTTGGCGTGAGTTTAAGCCACCAGATCCAGGACTTGAACTGCAGTCAACTACATGGGAGTCCAGCGACATAGCCATTATGCCAACTGCTGGTCCCAACCTGTGGTTTTTTTCTTTGTTGACAGGTAATATATGAGCTATTTTCCATGCTAGCAATTTAGTCATTGATTCTTAAGACGTGGTGATTTTGACTAAATTATTACATGCTGGCACAGGGTGTGATGGTATACACCTGTAATGCCAGCTACTTGGGAGTCTGAGAGGGAAGATCACAAGTTTGAGACCACCCTGTCTCAAACAAATAAATAATTGAATGCTATTCCTAGCTCTTGAGTAGTTTTCATTTAAAAATTTGTAGACATTGAGATCAAGAGATGGCATAATGGTTATGTTGCTAGACTCCCACATAGTTGACCACAGTTCAAGTCCCAGACTCAGTGGCTTAGAAATTCATGCTGGTGCACGTGTGTATGTGTGCCCAGTCCTGAGAGGAGATTGGAGGAGTAGGGATTGCAGCATGTCCTGACTGAGGGGTGATTTGTTGCTTTCTGTCTCTGTCTTTATCTGTCTCTCTGGCAAGTGCACACACTCTATAGCAAAAATCTCTCTTAAAAAAATAATTATTGGGACCAGCAGTCAGAGAAATGGCTATGTCACTGGACTCCCGTGTAGCCGACCGTGGTTCGAGTCCCGGACCCGATGGTTTAAACTCACGCTGGGCATGTGTGTGTGCGTCCCAGGATCTCGAGAGGAGAATGGAGGAGAAGGAATTATGGCGTGGCCATCCCCCCTGGGGGGTAATTTAATTTCTCGCTTTCTGGCAAGTGCCCGTGCCCAAAAGAAAAAAGCTCTCAAAAAAAAAAAAAAAAAATCATTAGACATTAATAGGACTGCTGGAGAAATTTGGGTAAGGTCTATATTGGTCAAATAATAGAATTATTATCTTTAATAATAACTTCCTCTGTTAATTTACTGAGTTTTATAATTGCCCTGTGGTTATGTCAGACATCAAAATAGGGAAACTCGAGTGATAGGTGCATAGAAATTTTTTGTACTCTTTTTGCAGCTTTGTTATAAAAATGAAATTATTGGGCCAGCCAGTGGCATGGTAGTTAAAGCAGCTGGAACTATGGTCAATTGTGGTTTGAGTCTGGACCTGGTGACTTGAAAAACATGCCAGGAGTATGTCTGTGTGTGCCCAAAATCTCAAGAGGAGAAATAGGGAAGAAGGGATTGGGACCAGCAGTTGGTGTAATGGCTATGTCATTGGACTTCCCATGTAGTCAATCATGGTTCAAGTCCTAGACTCGGTGGCTTAAACTCACGCTGGGCGTGTGTGCATGTGTGCCTAAGATCCCGAGAAGAGACTGGAGGAGAAGGGATTGCAGTGTGGTCATCCCCCCAGTGGGCGATTTCTTGCTTTCTGTCTCTCTGGTGGGCACACATGCTCTATAACAAAAATCTCTATTAAAACAAAAATGAAATTACTTCAGAATGAAAAAAAAAATAAAAGATTTATAGAATATTTCTCCTTAAAATACAATACTATCCCTAAAACCAGTTGCTTGGTTTCTATCTGGAACAATGAGGGAATATAAAGTTCTAAATCATTTGACTACTTTAAGATTGAACCACTTGCCCCATCTGCCTTGTGAGTCAAGTATACATGAACATGTACACATGCAATCTCATCTTCTCTTGGGAATGATATTTGGGAGAAAGATCCCTTCCCTTAGCTCCTTTTTTGGGGTAGGATGGATTTGAAAGGTACACATAATGTGTTTTTTTTTTTTTTTAAGAGAGATTTTTGCTATAGGGAGTGTGTGCTCGCCAGAGACACTTGCCAGAAAGACAGAGAGAGATAGAGAAACATAAAGCTAGAAGTCGCCCCCCGGGGGGATGGCCACACCACAATCCCTTCTCTTCTAGGGATCTTGAGCACACATGCACACACGCCTGGCGGGAGTTTGAAGCTGCTAGGTCCAGGACTCAAACCATGGTCAACTGCATGAGAGTCCAGTGACGTAACCAATACACCATCTGCTGGTCCCAAAAGGTGCACATTTTAAGAAGCTGGAGTGATGATTGTGGTTTTCAGCAAAGGTTTTTCCTAGACTTCTCTAACTTATTGGGTCCTGGGGGGAAAGTCATGACTCGTTTTTGCATAGAAAAACATGTCATGCGATGATCTATTATTAAGAAGCAGACTATCATGAGAGAGATTCATGAGGGGTGCAAAAATATCTCACCTTGATACGCTCAGAGCTATACCCAGTTCACAGTATAAACACCACTGTCCTAGGTGGGGATTTAGTAAATGAAGAGTTTTTTGTTTGTTTGTTTTTTGTTTTTCTTGCCATAGAATGCATGCTTGTCTTCGCTGGAGAAAGACAGTGAGAGGGAAAGTAGGAAATCAACCCCCAGGGGGGATGGCCATGGTGCATTCTATTTTCCATTTTTCTCCTGGGATCTTGGGCATGTATGTACCTGTACCTGGTATGATCTTCAAGCCACCAGGTCCAGGACTTGAACTGCAGTTAGCCACGTGGGAGTCCAGCATCTTAACTACCATGCCACCTGCTGGTCCCACTGGAAGGTCTATCCTTTTTTTTTTTTTTAAGAATTATTTATTTAGGGGGACCAGCAGTTAGTATAATGGCTATGTTGCTGAACTCCCGTGTAGTAGACCGCAGTTCAAGTCCCAGACCCGGTGGCTTAAACTCACACCGGGCGCGTCTACCTGCATGCCCAAGATCCCAAGAGGAAAATGGAGGAGAAGGGATTGCGGCATGGCCATCCCCTGGGTGGGGGGGTGATTTCTCGCTTTCTGTCTCTCTGTCTTAATGGTGAGCACACACACCCTATAGCAAAAACTTCAACCCCCTGCAAAAAAAAAGAATTATTTATTTAATTTAATTAATTAATTAATTTTAATTATGCTATAGGGCATGTGAGCTCACCAGAGAGCGA
>NW_006159857.1:131204-135393 GCF_000334495.1 Tupaia belangeri chinensis
GCTCCCAAAAAAAGGGGGGTTTTTTTTTTTTTTTTTTTTTTTTTTTGACGAGTGGTCCAGAGCTTTAAGCTACTTTTCCGGTAGTTTGCAGCCTTCTTTCAGGTACTTTGGCTACTCTATCTTCCTTTATTTTTAGGTTTTTGCTGTAGGGCATGTTCACTTGCCAGATACTGAGATCGAAGGAGGGAAAGTGAGAAATCATCCCCCAGAGGGATGGCCACTCCACAGTCCCTTCTTCATTCTCCTCCTGGGATTTTGGGCAAGAATGCACACATGCCCAGAGTGACCTCTAAGCCTCCAGGTTCAGAACTTAAACTATGGTTGGCCATGTGGGAATCCAACACTTTAACCACCATGCCACCTGCTGCCCTGGGTACTGTTTCAATAATGCTAATTGTTCATTAAATTTTGTCTATAATAGTAGGCAACAGATGAAGACAAGCAGGCTGAAATGTCTCTACCACTATGCATCCCTGTTTTGTATTTATTGTGTGTACTCACTTTCAATAATGTATTTCAAACTGATATTTTTAAAAACAAATCAATGTAAGGACTAAAGTAGTAACTTAATAAAGTTAATTTGTTATTTTTTGTACAGTTACTTTGGTTATTGAAGAAATCTTCCTATATTGTTTCAATGTATATTTATGTAGACATAGAATAATGATATAGCCTTTCATGTCTTAAAAATACTTTCATAGAAACAGACTTAAAAAAAGAAAAAAGGAAAAAGAAACAGACAATTCTAGGCAAAATCCCATCGTTCTTTTATCAATAGTGATCTCCCTTTCCTCTGTGACTCTGTACCAAATAACCCTCTGGCATTAAACTTCTATCTGCTATTTATTTAAACGAATTATTTAATTTTATTCATCATTGTTATTTGTTTATTTAAATTTGAGCAGAGAATGATACAGAAAGAGAGAGGGGGAACATGAGAAAGCAACCTGCCAGGTCTGGGTCTCAAACCATGGTCAGCTATGTGGAAGTCCAGCATCCCAACCACCATGCCATCTGCTGGCCCCAGCCACTATTTAGTTTAGTTTCTCAGATCAACAAGGAATCTTAGTAATTAGCCCTATGCACAAGTAAGTGTATGTATGAATAAATCTGCTTTGAATAACAGCTTTCTCTCAGACACTAGATCGACAGTGGTGAAGGACTCGTACTGGTCCATTCACATGAAGCTTGGTTGTGCTTTCACTTATAAATAGAAAAATTGGTTCACTTTTAGATGAAGTATCTTCCCACTGCACAAATAGTTTGCATATAATTATGTAGCTTTTAAATAACTAAACTGGGAACTGACAGGTGGCATGGTGGTTAAGGGCACTGGATTCCCACATAGTTGACCGTAGTTCAAGTCCTGAACCTGGTGGCTTGTTTTCTTTTTCCCTCTCTCTCTGTTTCTATCTCTCACTCACTCTGTCCCTCTCTGGTCAAATTAAAATAAATAAATAAAGTTTAATAAAATGATTCTTGAAAAAATAATAATAACAAATGGAATTAATTAGTTAAAAAAACAAGTAGATAACAAAACTTTTTTTAAAACTTAGAAATTTATTCATTTATTTTAACTTGACCAGAGAGAGAGAGAGCGAAAACAAGCCTCCAAGACCAGGACTTGAACCACGGTTGGCCATGTGAGAATTCAGTGCCCTTAACCACCACACCACCTGTTGGCCCATAACAAAACTTTTTAAATGACAAGGTTAAAATTTCAATAATTTATTTTTTGTTCTGTAATATTTTTATAAATTTTTCATTTAACTTTATTGTTACTATTATTATTTTAAAGGACTTTATTTATTTTAATTTGACTAGAGAGGGACAGAGTGAGAGAGAAAGAGGTAAAATGAGAAAGCAAGCTATCAGGTCTGAGACTCGAACTACAGTCGGCCATGTGGGAGTCCAGCGTCCTTAACCACTACGTCACCTGCCAGCGTCTTATTTTAATTTGACCAGAGAGAGAGAAAGAGAGGGAAAGTGAGAAAGTTGACCATGTAGGAATCCAGAGCCTTTAACCACCATAACACCTGCTGGCTCCTCTATTTTTCTCCTGTTTCTCTCTTTTTTTTTTTTTTTTAAAGAATTATTTGGGATCAGCAGTTGATAAAATGGCTATGTTGCTGGACTCCCATGTAGTTGACCGCGGTTCGCGTCCTGGATCTGGTGGCTTAAAACTCACACCGGGTGTGTGTGCGTATGTGCCCAAGATCCCGAGAGGAGAATGGAGGAGAAGGGATTGCAGTGTGGCCAACCCCCTGGGGGGTGATTTCTTAATTTCTATTTCTCTGTCTCTTTTTGGAAAGTGCACATGCCCTATAGCAATAGCCTCTTTTTTAAAAAAAAGAATAATTTTATTTTTTATTGTTATTCTTCAGTTTGACCAGAGAGAGAGAAGGAGAGATAAAGCAAACTGCCAGGTCCAGGACTCAAACTGCAGCTGGCTATGTAGGGGGAGTCCAGTACCTTAACCACTATGCCACTTGTTGGTCCCATGCTTCTTTTTAATTTGCCAGAGGGCATGTGTGGTCTCCATGGAGAGTTAGAAGGAGAGAAAATGCACCCTCAAATAGGATGTGGCCATGCTACATTCCCTTCTCCATTTCTCCATCTCATCAGATTTCCACCTCTAACATACATGTGTGTGGCATGTTTTCCAAGCTGTTAGGTTCAGGATTGATTGATTGATTTGGGAGATTTTTGCTGTAGGGCACATGGGCTCTCCAGAGAGATG
The DNA here is from genome assembly GCF_000334495.1 of Tupaia belangeri chinensis. Lineage (NCBI taxonomy): Eukaryota > Metazoa > Chordata > Mammalia > Scandentia > Tupaiidae > Tupaia > Tupaia belangeri. The sequence goes on from NW_006159857.1 coordinate 133,945, forward strand.
GAGAGAGACAGTGAGAAATTACCCCCCCGGGGGGATGGCTATGCCACTGTCCCTTCTCCATTTTTCCTCTTGGGAGTTTAGACACACACACACACACACACACGCACACCTAGCATGAGTTCTAAGTGGCCAGATCCAGGACTCAAACCACAGTTGGCCACATGAGAATCCAGCAACGTAAACACTACACCATCTTCTGGTCTCCCCGGGATTTATTGTTTGATTGACTTTTTTTTCTATCAGGCACATCATGTTCTCATCAGAGAGACAGAAAGAGAAAGTGAGAAATCACCCCCGGGGGGATGGCCATGCCACAATCCCTTTTTCTCTACCCTTTTGGGATTTTGGGCATGCATGCACACACACCTGGTGTGAGTTTCAAGCCATCAGGTCCAGAACTCAAACTAGTCAGCCATGTGGGAGTCCAGCACCTTAACTGACCCCAGGTCTAGAATTTAAACTGTGTGTTTGGCCTAGTGGGATCTAGCTCCCTTACCACTATGGCACTGAACTGGCCCCATACTATGTCTCTTTTGATGGAAGTAAAGATACATAATGGGACTGGCAGATGGTGTAATGGCTATGTCGCTCGACTCCCATGTAGTCAACTGTGGCTTGAGTCCTGGACCCAGTGGCTTAAACTCATACCGGGCACATGGTGCGTGCCCAAAATTCCAAGAGGAGAATGGAGGAGAAGGGATTGCAGTGTGGCTATCGCCCCCGGGGAGTGTTTGTTTGTTTGTTTGTTTGTTTGCTTTCTGTCTGTCTCTTTTTCTGGCAGGCACACATGCCCTATAGCAAAAACCTCTCCAAAAAAGACATAATTTACTGCTACTTCTGCAAATGCTATCAGTAAACTTCTAGGTTCAGAATCTAAGTCATTGGGATATAATGGCTCATATTATGATAGCATGTAGATGACATTTTTAAAAAATTACTTTAATTCGATCAAAGAGGGATATATAGAGAGGGAATGTGAGAAAGCAAGCTGCCAGGTCTGGGAGTCAAACTGTGGTTGGCCACGTGGGGGTCCAGCACCCTTAACCACGATGCCACCTGCCAGCCCCTGTAGATGATATTTTGTGCAGAGAACTCAGGAATACCCAACTACTACTGTGATCTTGCCTTCCCATAGATCTGTGAGTTTCCCCCAAGCATGGGCAGGATAGGCAAAGAATAGGAGAGAGGAAAAAAAGACAATATTGACTTCAGGTTGGCCAGAGTACTCAATTTATGCTGAAAAAAATTTTTTTAAAGAGATTTTGCTGCAGACGCGGCCGGGGGCTCCCGCCCCCCAGCGCAGCCAAGCGCCTCTCCCTGCCTTTCCCTGCCTCTCTGGCCCGGGATGGCCCGGAGGCCGAAAACAAGGTTGAAGAACTTGCAACTTAAGAAGATGATAGTTACCAGCCCTGCATTACCTCAGGGGAAAACAAGAACTACTCTGCCATT
>NW_006159857.1:136276-145641 GCF_000334495.1 Tupaia belangeri chinensis
AAAAAAAAAAGAGAAGAGGATAGAGAAAGATAGCAAGTGAACAATAGAGGGGATGTTAGTGAGAAACAGATATGGTTTATTATCTGTTGAAGATGACGTGTATAGTATTCTCAACTGGACTGGTCTGGGAAGTATTTCATGATGGGTGAAGTCTTTTAACAAGCAAAATGAGAAATAGTGATTGACTGTTTTAAAAAATTATAATAATAATAATTATTGGGAAATGCATGGAAAAGACTTTGAATGATAAAGCGGGGAGATCGATGCCTCTGTATTGACTGACATGCATGGCATTCCCTTTTGAAAAAGCAATGGAAGTCAATGTAAAGTTATATGTAATCCAATGTAATATAAAGAAGATTATGATGATAATAATAAAAAAAAAGAGATATTTGCTGCAGGGTGTGTGCGCTTACCAGGGAGACAGAGAGAAAGTGAAAAATCACCCCTCAGAGGGATGGCCATGCTGCAGTCCTTTCTCCTGCATTCTCCTCTCAGGATTTTGGGCATGCACACGCACCCAGCATGAATTTTAAACTGCAAGGTCCAGGACTTGAACCACAGTCAAATAGGTGAAAGTCCAGTGACAACAATTATGCCTTCTGCTGGTCCCAATTTATGCTGAATTTTAAGGAATTTATAAACTTGAGAATAAACTCAGTTGTTTGATCAGGTCTCTCAAGTTCTAGAAACTGGTTATGGTAGTTTTCTTCTTTAAACTTCAGTGCTTCCTTTATATATACAGCAAATACAATGGCCATTCATGTGGGATACTAATAAAGAGATTTTTGGGAGCCAGCAGGTGGCATGATGATTAAGGTGTTGGACTCCAACATGACTGACCACAACTTGAGTCCTGAGCCTGGCAGCTTGCTTGTTTTTTTTTTTTTTTTTTTAGAATTATTTATTTAATTACATTTGTTATTATTATTACTTTTAGTTTGACCAGACAGAGATAGAGAGAAAGGGAAAACAAGGGAGCAAGCCATCAGGTCCAGGACTTGAACCACAGTTGGCCATGTGGGAATCTAGCACCGTTAACCACCATGCCACCTGCCGGCCCCCCGGCAGCTTTCTTTCTCACCTCCTCTCTCTCTGGTGAGTGCATGTTTCCTAAACGAATTTAAAAATCATAATGAATAAAATTGAGTAATTCTTTCAATAAAAAAGACAGTTGCAGGACTGGCCATCCCCTCCTAGGGTTAGATTTCTTACATTCCCTCTTTAACTGTCTCTGCATTATGGGTATTTGCTCTATAAAAACTTTGACAAAGGAAAGAAGAAAACTTAAATAAATCATAAAAGGATCCTGGAACTCATTAGGTTCCTAAGCCCAAGTTTAGAGCATCAGAATTTATGTGTCTTTCGGGCATTCATCTGATTCTATGTGGCATTCTATGTCCAGCCCCTCCAAGAAGACTTGATGTGGCCAGTTTTTCTGAGGGGGGATGGCCACGTTGCAGTCCCTTCTCCATTCTCTTCCTGGGATTTTGGGCACTCATGCATATGTGCCCAGCATGATTTTCAAGCCATCGGGTTCAGGACTCAAACTGCCATTGGCCACGTGGAAATCCAGTGCCTTAACCAGCATGCCACCTGCTGACCCCTTATCTCTTTTTAACATACAAAGAGAGAGATAGAGGGCCAGCCTGTGGTGTGGTGGCTAAGGTGACTGCAACCTACCTGGTTACTATTTGAATCCCAGATCTATCATCTTGAATATCACTCCTGGTCCATGTGTACCCAAGATCCAAAGAGGAGAATAGAGAAGGGATTGTTGCATGGCCACTTCCCCTGGGGAGCAGGAGTGTGATTTCTCACTTTCTGTCTCTGGAGAGCACATGTGCCCTATAGCAAAATATATTTTTTTCTTTTTTTGGAGAGGTTTTTCCTATAGGGCTCATGGGCTCGCCAGACAGACAGAGACAGAGAAACAGAAAGCAGGAAATCACCCCCCAGGGGGGAATGGCCACATCGCAATCCCTTCTCCTCTATTCTCCTCTCGGGATCTTGGGCACACATGCACATGCGCCTGGTGTGAGTTTTAAGCCACTGGGTCCGGGACTCGAACCGCGGTCGACTATGTGGGAGTCCAGTGACATAGCCATTACTCTAACTACTGGCCCCGCAAAATATTTTTTGAAAAAAGTTGGAGCCAGTAGATAGCATGGTGGTTAAGGCACTAGATTCCCACATGGCATTCCAGTGCTGGACCTAGCAGCTTGAAATTCATGCTGTGTGTGTGTGTGTGTACACCCAAAGTCCTGGGAAAAATGGAGGAGAAGGGATTGTGGGGTGGCCATCCTCCAAGGGCTGATTTCTCACTTTCCCTCTCTCTGTCTCCCTCTAGTGAGGACATGGTCCCTATGGCAAAAACCTTAAAAAAATAATAACTTTTCCAAAATCACAATATATGGTAAAAATAGTAACCCACACATTCTGGCTCCAATATTTATTCTCTCATGTTCGCTTTATTGAATTTAAGTGTTAAGGCCATGGCCTATGGATTTAAAATTTGCCATCAGACCAGTCTGTGGTCTGGTGGTTACATGAACTGGATCCCATACGGTGGACAGCGTGTTCAAGTCTGGGACTCGGCAGCTTAAGAAATGCTGGTTGGGGACCAGCAGTTAGCGTAATGGCTAAGTCGCTGGACTCCCATGTAGTGGACCATGGTTTGCGTCCCAGACCCGGTGGCTTAAAACTCACGCCAGGCATGTGTGCATGCGTGTCCAAGATCCCGAGAGGAGAACGGAGGAGAAGGGACTGCAGCGTGGCCATCCCCCCTGGGGGATGATTTCTCGCTTTCTGTCTCTCTGTCTCTCTCTCTCTCTGTCTGGCGAGCACACACACCCTATAGCAAAAATCTCTCCAAAATAAAAAGAAAAGAAATGCTGGATGCATGTGCATGTGTGCCCAAAATCCTGAAAGAAAAAATGGAGAAGGGATTACAGCATGACGATTCTCCATGTAGGGTGCTTTCTCTCTTCTCTTGTCTCTGGCTAATGCACATACCACATCAAAAAGAAAAACAAAGTTTGTCATTTATGCTTTGCACATAATAAGGAGGAAAACAATACTACCTTTAGAAGCTCTTCTTGAATGCAGAATCTAGGGGAAAGATTATTGGGATGAAGCTACTAGAAAAGATCTTTTTCTCGGTGTAGGTAAACTTGGAAGAAAAATTATTTGTTTTTTGCTTGATCATCTGAGAACATGAAGTTTGCAGAGATGGGGGAAGAGCCAAGATCACTTCAGAGAAGCCGACTCGGAACCCTTAACATTATCACAAGTTGAACTAGTTCTAAAGCTGGTAACTTTGCACTTTTGGTTATGAGATAACAGGGGTCTCATGTTTAAAGTCACTTTGGGTTGGGTATTTATTTGGTTACTTGCAGCCATCCTTATCCTATTTCCGTCTGGACTGGTTGCCCCCGATGATGCTGTGTGGCTGTCACCCAGGTCTTCCCTGCACTCTTCCTAGGGTTATTCTTCTCTTTGCTCTTTGTGGCCCCTTGTTTCCTGGATCTTTCAAATTCTGTAGGTTTTGATTTATTATTCTCTCAAAGTGCTAAAGGAAATATTTTTTTTTAGACTATCGGACGTGTGTGCTTGCCAGAAAGAGAGAGACAGAGAGACAAAGTGAGAAGTTACCCGCCCCCCTCCCCCGGTGGGGGGATGGCCACGCCACAATCCCTTCTCCTCTTCTCCATTCTCCTCTTGGGATCTTGGGCACACACGCACACTTGCCCGGCGTGAGTTTAAGCCACTGGGTCCGGGACTCGAACTGTAGTTGATTACATGGGAGTCCAGCAACATAGCCATTACGCCAACTGCTGGTCCCTCTAAAGGAAATCTTTTAGTGACTTCCTTAGAAAAGGCAAATGGGGACCAGTAGTTGGTGTAATGCCTATGTCGCTGGACTGCCCATAGGGAAAAAATCTCTCTAAAAAATGAAAGGGCAAATGAAACTAAATTTTTGGTCTTTAAAGTGTCTCAATATGTCATTGTTTTATACTCATGCTTGATTGGAGGGAACAGACAGTAGCAGTTCGAGGCAGAGGCCCCATGGTTTGGCATGTAGGCTTGCCCTTAATTTATTTTTAGCTGTGTTTTATGCTAGCTCTGTTCCCACTGGTGTCTCAGGCCCAGATTCTTTCCTATTCCTAGGAGAATTAACCTTCAGTTTCCTAGGACAGGCAAGTGTGTTACCTGCTGGTATGGGAAAGGAGAGGAGACCCGGGAGGAGCAGTTATCTTCAGACCCTTGTTTTCAATTCCATACCTGACCTTTCCTGTTCTCCAGTATCTAGAGTCCAAGTGCAAAATCTTAGGAAGTTCCGAGATAATTAGCTTGCTTCTTGCATTTCTTATAGGCTCTTAGAGTTGGTCTTTTTGTATCTTTGTTTTGGCATGCGTGTGCATGCACACATGCACGCCTGGCACTTTTCAAGCCAGTCTGGGACTCGAACCTTGGCATCTGCTCGCCCAGGCTCTTAGAATTTTAACTTCCCTAACTTTACTAGTCATCACTTGCCATCCATTTTCTAACTTCCACAAAGTTTGTTGGTATCCTACTTTTGCAATTGTCTCCTCTCCTTTTCTTTGTAATTGATTTGATTACTCTTTTCAGTGGGATTTTGAGAATAAATATTAAATGTGTTAAAACAGCGACCAGCAAGAGGCATAATGATTACATCACTGGACTCCCACATAGTCGACCATGGTTTGAGTCCCAGACCCAGCAGCTTAAAACTCATGCCAGGCATGTGTGTGTGTGGGTGCCCAAAATCCCAAGAAGAGAATGAAGGAGAAGGGGTTGTGGCATGGCCATCCCTCCAGGATGATTTATTGTTTTCTGTCTCTCTGCCTCTCTGGTGACTACATTTGTCCTTTAGCAAAACAACTCTTAAAAAAAAATAAAAAATAAAAAGAGTGGTAAATATACTATTAGATTTATTGCATTCATAGTCATTTTTTTAAACTTCAGTTTCATATTTTTGGTTCACTAATTTGAGTGCAAGTAGGCAGGCAGGTGGTGTGGTGGTTAAGGGTGCTGGACTTCCCCATGGCCAACTATGGTTTGAGTCCCAGACCTGACAGCTTGCTTTCTCACTTTCTTTTACTATCTAGTAACATTAAAGTAATTAAATAAAGTTAAATAAAATAATTCTTTAAAACATAAAAGTTGAGAGGCCAGCAGGTGGTTTGGTGGTTAAGGTGCTGGACTGACTGCTGTTTGAGTCCTGGACCTGGCAGCTTTCTCTCTGTCCCTCTCTGATCAAATTGAAATAAATTAATGAATAAATTTAAATAATTTAATAATAAATAAAGTTGCATGCAAAGTATTGCCTATTTTTTAAAAATAATTTTAATATTATTAATCTTATGACTTTAGTAATAACATTTCTTTTAAAAATGAACATTTCTCTAACTGTTCACATACATGCATATAACTAATCGATATAAAGAATTGGGGCCAGCAGGTGGCATAGTGGTTAAGATGCTGGACCTTGGCCTGAAACTCACACTGGAGGTGTTTGTGTGCATACCCAAAATCTCAGAGGAGAATGGTGGGGAAGAGATTGCAGCATGGTGGCTATCTTCCTGGGGGGTGATTTCTCACTTTCCCTCGCACTGTTTCTCTTTCCAGTGAAGCACATGACATATGTTAAAAATCTTAAAAATAAATAAATAGGGGCTGGCAGGTGGCATGGTGGTTAAGGTGCTGTACTCCCACAGGCTGACCACAGTTCACATCCTGGACCTGGTGGCTTGCTTTCTCACTTTTTTTTTTTTTTATCAGCTCATAAAGTTTTTAACAATAGGGAACATAGATTCTATTCAGGGTTGGATTAAGGGTGGGTCTCGTGCAGTTCCGCAATTGTAGGTGAGTCTCCATGGAATACAGTTTCAGAAAAGTGGTTCTGGTAAGCAGAGATGATTATCAGTTGATACGGCACAACAGCCATCTTGTGATTACCCGGAATGGTGTTGTGGGGATCTGCAGCGTGAGTTATCCTTGGGTATCTCGCTTCCTTAAGAATGGTAGAGTAGTTCTTGTTTTTCCCTGAGGTAATGCAGGGCTGGTAACCATCATCTTCTCACTGTCCATAGGTAGAGAAAATCCTCCTATACAATATATTTCTCAATTGGTTTAAGACAGCTAAAGTTTCTTTCTGTTGCTTATAGTTGCAAGTTCTTAATCATTGTTTTCGGCTTCAGTTTGCCATCTCCGGCCAGCGGCCACGCGCAGGCACAGGCCCAGTGGCCACGCACTGGCTTAAACTCACGCTAGGTGCATGTGCATGCATTCCCAAGACCCCGAGAGGAGAATGGAGAAGAGACTGCGGCATGGCCATCCCCCCTGGGGGGTGATTTCTCACTTTCTGTCTGTCTGGTGAGCACATGCACCCTATAGCAAAAACCTCTTCAAAAAATTTTAATTAAAAATTTAAATAAATAAATATAAAGAACTAACAAAATGAACTATCACAAAAATTTAAATATTACTAAATTTATCTGACGTCTAAACATTTCATTAACATAGCAAATTTATGTGGTCAGCAGGTAGCATGGTGGTTAAGGTGTATGGACTCCCACATGGCTGATGGCACATTTGAGCCCTTGACCTGACAGCTTGCTTTCTCACTTTGCCTTTCTGCCTGTCTCTTTCTCTCTCTGGTGAACACACAAGCCCTGTCACAAACTAAAAATAATAATAAATAAAATTAAGAAAGAATTCTAGGGCCTGCAGATTGCCTAGCAGTTATGTTACTGGACTCTCACATGGCCAATTGATTCAAGTCCTGGACCCAGTGGTTTCAAACTCATACCACGTGCATGTGCACCCAGGATCACGAAAGGAGAATGGAGAAGGGATTGTGGCATGGCCATACCCCTGGGGGGTGATTTCTCTTTCCCCCTGTCTCTGTCTCTCTCTCTGGTGAGCATGTGTCCTAAGGCAAAAACACTCTTAAAAAATGATAATTCTGGGGGAACCAGCAGTTAGTGTAATGGCTATGTCGCTGGACTTCCACGTAGTCGACCACGGTTTGCGTCCCAGACCCGGTGGCTTAAAACTCACGCCGGGCGCATGTGCGTGCATGCCCAAGATCCCGAAAGGAGAATGGAGAAGGGATTGCGGTGTGGCCATCCCCCCTGGGGGGGGTGATTTCTCGCTTTCTGTCTCTATCTCTGTCTGTCTGGTGAGCACACGCACCCTATAGCGAAAACCTCTCCAAAAAAAAAAAAAGATTTTTGCTATAGGGCATGTGCACTCACCAGACAAACAGAGACAAACAGAAAGCCAGAAATCACCATCCAGGGGTATGGCTACGCCGCAATCCCTTCTCTTCCATTCTCCTCTCAGGATCTTAAACATTAGTTTTAATCTCCTGGGTCCAGGACTTGAACCATAGTTGGCTACATGGAAGTCCAGAGACGATATGTATCCATTATGCCATCTGCTGCTCTCACGTATTATATTATTTCTTTAAAATAATTATTTACATGGATTGTAATTCTTTATATGCGGAGATTTCTCGCTTTGTCTCTAGCCAGTGAGCACACACACCATATAGCAAATATCCCTAAAAATAAAATATATTAAATTAATATAAAACAGCAAATGTAATAGAACAAAATTTCTTGGCTATTTTAAACACATTCAAAGCCAGAAGTCCTGTAATATTATGATTATATAACTAGGCAGTGTATTTGCTAGTAAAAAGCCTATGAGGGGATACTGGCAGGTGGTGTGGTAGTTAAAGGCACTGTTTTCCCACATTACTGACCATGATTCAAGTCTTGGACCTGGAGGCTTGCTTTCTCACTTTCCTTTTCTCTCTCTGCCTCTCTGGTCAAATTTAAAAATAACAAATGGAATTAATAAAGAAATAAATCTTTTTTTTTTAAGGGCCTATGAGGGTTACTTTTCACCTTTTAGGTTATTATTTCTACTTCTAAGATTACTTTTCTAGGATAGTTTTTTTTTTGTCTGTTTAGAGGTTTTTTTGCCTTAGGCTGTGTTTGTAGGTGGTGGGGGGAGATATGAAGGGCCAGAGATAGTGAGAAAGGGAATCAGCCCCTGTTGGGATGGCCATGCCACAATCCCTTCTCTATTCTCCTGGGATCTTGGGCACACATGCACACTCACCTGGTGTGATTTTTTAAGCCACCAGTTCTAGGACTCAAACCATGGTTGGCCATGTGGGAGTTTTTGTGTTGTACAGAGAACACATGTAAGCTATGCATAAATAGCTTACATTGAGCCAGTGCCCTCCAGAGCTTCTGGAATGCAAATAGTGCTCTCATGTCTCCTGCTGACTTCAGATAGAATCCATGTAGATAAATCATACGGGGACCAGCAGATGGTGTGATATTTATGTCACTGGACTCCCACACAGTTGAGTCCTGGGCCCGATGGCTTGAAAGGCACAATGAGTACGTGTGCCTATGTGCTTAAGATCCTGAGAAAAGGAGAAAGGATTGCTGTGTGGCATCCCCCTTGAGGGATAATTTCTCGCTTTCTATTTGTCTCTCTGCTGAGGCCCTATTATCAAAAATCTCTTAAATAAAAACAAAAGAGATAAATCATATAGTTGATATTCATGTTGTTCCACCTGCTCTTCCCAGTGGTATCACTACTTAGAAGAAATCTTGGAGTAGAAAATACCCTAAGCCCATTCACCTGTCAATGTATGACTCTTGGGTGTGTCTTGCTCACCAGATACAAAGGAGAAATTACCCCGTGGGAAATGGTCTTGTTGCAGTCTCTTCGTTTCTCCCTCATTTAGGCATTTTTGGAACATACACACCTCTGCATGTTTCTTAAGCCTCTATGTTTGGTACTCAAATCATAAAGCTGGCCATATGGGATCTGACTGCCTTAACCACCTGGGCACAGAGCCAACCCAGAACTCCCTGTAGTCACTAAAAACATTGGTAAAGAAGCCAGGCACAATGGCACATGTCCATACTCCCAGGTACTAGAGGCTGAGGCAGAATATCAAGAGTTTGAGGTCACCTTGGGTATTAAATGGATACCCTGTCTATACCAAGAACAAAACAAAAACCTAAATATTTAAAAAATGGTTAAGACACTGGATTGAGCCTATCCAGCTATGGCTGCCCTTCCCCACTATTCATGCTCAATGGTATACCACTCCTGCACACTGAGTTGTTTGAGACTTGGTTTTGTATTTGAGCACTCAGCAAGATGTTTACCTTGCCTAGTAGGCTGAGGGTTTGGAACCATAACCATAGCTTCCATTAAGACACTACAGGGTGGGGATGCAGGCAGTGTGGTGGTAGGGGGATGCTGGACTCCCACACGGCTGACCATGGTTTGAGTCCCATTCCTGC
>NW_006159857.1:145657-148773 GCF_000334495.1 Tupaia belangeri chinensis
CCTGCTGGCTTGCTTTCTCACTTCTCTCTGTCCCTCTCTGGTCAAATTACAAGAAAAGTTGAATTAAATAAAAAGACACTGGGGTACCCTTTACTTTATGACCCAGCCTCAACACAGCCACATCATTCCTGTAGGATTCAGAGGGTTCATAGCTTTTTAACATTTCCCATTGTAGGGTCAGCAGGTACCATGATGGTGAATATGCAGGACCTCACACGGCCAGCTCCATGGCTCAATGTTTTGAAGCAGGTGGCTTAAAAAACACGCTGGGCCCTTGTGTGCAAAGCCAAAATCCTGAGAGGAAAACGAAGGGACTACAGCATAGTCAACCCCGGGGGGAGGGGTTTGGTGTCTTCTCACTTTACCTCTCTCTGTTGCTTTGGTTAAGTGCATGCACATTATGGGAAAAACTTAAAAAAAAAAAAAAAAAAGTTCCCCCTTATCAGTGTAATAATGTAATTCATTCGCAACAACATGCCACCCCTGCCTGACCTCTTCAACTGACTTTCACTTCTCATTATTTAAAAGTTCATGGATAGGCTAGCACAAGTATTAACTTTAAACAAATTTTTATTACACAAAGGTTGTCACATAATTGGATATTTCTCTACTTTGTACACAATTATTCTTACTCTCCACAGAAAGGCTGCTTCTTAACTTCTCATCTGGTGATGGCAAGCACTAAAATCCTGATTTTAACAGAACAGTAGTAAAAATGCCTCAGTGATTTAAGTTGAAAGCAGTACACTGGTACATGGCTCTTGCACCCAGTATCAGGAATGTACAAATGTCTTTTTATTCAAAAATACAAAATAAATTATCTGTAGGCATGGACAATGACAGCAGTAAACCATTATATATTGTCAACTGAAACCAGTAACTGATGGTTATAGTGATTTTCTTAAACATCAGCCAGCCTTTACTTCACTTTTTTTTTCATTCAACTGACTTCTCTGAAGTTATGTGGTGAGGAGCACTGCCTTGGGCTTCCTGTCACAGTTCATGAATAATGGTCAAGCTCTATTCTAGAAGTTAGAACATGCCGCCTCCCATACCACCTCCCATTCCACCCATTCCGCCCATTCCAGGCTCCTTTTCTTCTTTAGGGATTTCTGTGACTACAACTTCTGCTGTAGTTAACAGAGAGGCCACTCCAGCAGCATCCAGTAAAGCAGTTCTTACAACCTAGAAAAGAATTTAATGAACATTATGTTTCCCTCAGTGAAGTATGAACAACACTTTATGAAAGTTCACTTATAAAAGAAAGGGTTTTACTACTTACCTTTGTTGGGTCAATGATTCCTTTTTCCACCATATTCACAAAATCTCCAAGCATGGCATCATAACCAACTTCTGAAGAACTTTGCATGATTTTCTCAACTATCAAAGATCCTTCAACACCTGCATTCTTAGCAATGGTCATTGCGGGAATTTTGAGTGTCCTTTTAATGATTTCTATACCTACACAAAAAAAGTCAAAATTTCAGCAAGTTAATTTTACTTCTTTTGTAAATACTGCAACACAATTATTAATTGTGAGGAAGTTGATATAGAGAAATCCTGGTCCTACCACAGGCCAAAGTAACTCCCTCTGAAAGATGTGATGCATTACTAACTCACTCTGACATCAGCACTATTCTCCTTTTGTTATTCAGGAAACTGTCATTTGTTATTTCATTTAGGATGGCAGCAACATTATTAGAGAGAAAGAGGAAAACCAGGCCATAGATAAATTCATTTGAAAGGCATCTTTTTACCAATTTTTTGATCTTCATTAGCTGGAGTCAGTGAGTCCAAGGCTGGAATGCACCGAAGCAGGGCACAACCCCCTCCTAGAACAATGCCTTCTTCAACAGCAGCTCTTGTAGCATTGAGGGCGTCTGTAACTCTATCTTTCTTTTCATTCACTTCGACGTCACTGGTCCCACCAACCTGAAGATTACAAGTATCCTAGTTAGTATGGCCTCTAATTCAAGATGCTAACTACCAAGTCACTTAAAAAGCACCTAGTTTATTGAAAGGCAATGCTATAAAAAAGGTTTCCTATTCATTATAAATGCATGACTAAACAGTGAGTTTAGTGACCCATGGAAGGCAGACTCCAGAATGACAGTTCAGTCCCATTAACAAAACAGCTTTTTTCCCATGGCAACTTCCCCTGGTACAGGTTCAACTCTGAATTAAGACAGAAATGTTTCAGTAATCAAATAAATACTTCCATAAAGTAAGTTCTGCAAATATTTGTTTAGTTCCATGGTATTACTGGGGAATACAACAGAAGCAAAATCACTTTTGGGCTAAAAACTCCAAAAGCTTAATCACAACCATTACTCTCACCTTCAGCACAGCTACTCCATCTGAAAGTTTTGCCAGACGTTCATTCAGTTTTTCCTTTTCATATTCGCTAGTTGTGACATCTAACTGCTCTATGATTTCTTGAATACGTTTTTCAATTTGAGCCTTGTCACCTTTTCCTTTCAAGAGCATGGCATCATCTTTGGTCACAATGACCTCTCCAACTTTTCCTAAGTCATGAGGCTGAACATCCTCAATATTTAAGGTCAACCCTTCTTCTCCAAAAACCTACAAAAAAAGTAAACCTGTTATAGATTACAGTTTCTTCTATTATATCAAGTTTATTAAAAATTGTACAGGATGGTTTCAGCAAGAGACACATCTTGGAATACTGTTATTTCCTAGAAATGAGAGATTCCAAGACCACTGCTAGTCCAGAACAGGTTTGAATACAGTCTTTCACCGAATTTCCAACTTATTACTTAATCCTCAACAACTCCACCAATTAGTATTAACTTTATTTAAGAAAGAAAACAACTAGGGCCAGCAGGTGGCATGGTGGTTAAGGGCACTGGACTCCCTCATGGCCAATCATAGTTTAAGTCCCAGACCTCGTAGCTTGCTTTCTCACTTTCCCTCTCGCCCTCTCTGTTCAAAATTTTTTAAAAGTAAATAATAAAGTTGAATAATTCTTTTTAAAATGAGAATTTATTTCATTTATTCATTCATTCATTTTAATCTGACCACACACACACACACACACACACACACACACACACACAGAAGTGAGAAAGCAAACCAAGTCCAGGACTTGAACCGTG
>NW_006159857.1:148861-161995 GCF_000334495.1 Tupaia belangeri chinensis
GAAAGAAAGAAAGAAAAAAAGAAAAAGAAAACACCAGGGCCAGCATTTGGTGTGTTGGTTTGATTGAGGTGCTGGCCTCCCATATTGCTGGCCACAGTTCAAGTCCCTGAACCTGGTGGCTTGCTCTCTCACTTTCCCTCTCTGGTGAGTGTACCTGCCCTACACCAAATTAAAATAATAAACATTTTTTTTTTTAAAAGGAAGAAAACACCAAAGGGCACACTTATTGGAGAATTTGCACCAGAACATATAGGTTTCAAGTTTTCAGTGAGACCTACATAATTTTAACTATACTCTTCTGTTTTACAAAGTAGAAAATAAATTTAGTCCAGGGCTTGGCAGATGGTGTGTTGAAGGATGCTGGATTCCCACACAGCTGACTAAGGTTTTAGCCCTGCAGCTGGTGGCTTGCTTTCTCACCTCCCACCCCCACTCTTACTCTGTCCCTATCTAGTCAAATTTCAAATAAAATAAATTAATAATTCTTTTTTAAAAAAACTTTACTTATTTACTTATAATTTGACCAGAAAGGTATAGAGTGAGCAAGCAAGCGAGCGAGAGAGAAAGTGAGAAAGAAAGCAAGCTGCCAGGTCCAGGACTCAGAACCACTGTCAGCCATGTGGCAGTCCAGCACCCTCAACCACCATGCCACCTCTGCTTGCCTCTAAATTAATTAATTATTATTTTTCTATTTATTTTTGAGAGGCTTTCGGTATAGGGTATGTGCACTCACCAGGAAGACAGAGACAGAAAGTGAGAAATCACCCCCACGGGGGACGGTAATGCCATAATCCCTTTCCCTCCACTCTCCTCTCAGGATGCACGCACACATGCCTGATGTGAATTTAAGCCACCAAGCCTGCGACTCAAACTGCTGTCGACTACATGAGAGTCCAGTGACATAGCCATTACGCCAACTCCTGGTCCCAAATAATTCTTTTTTCAAAAAGAATTCTTTTATTTGGTTTTATTCATTCATTCATTCATTCATTTCAATTTGATGAGAGAAAGGGGGGGGGAGGGCACGCACGCACGCAAGTACAAGCAAGCCGCCAGGTCCAGGACTTGAACTGTGTTCAGTCATGTGGGAGTGTCCAGTGCCTTAACCACCACGCCACCTGCTGGTACCCCCAAAATAATCATTTTAAAAAGGAATTATTTATTTAATTCATCCTCATCTTCATCATTATTTAACTTGACCAGATTGGGGCGGGGGGTGAGAAAGCAAGCCACCAGGTCCAGGACTTGAACTGTACTTAGAGTTTATCTGCAGGATTATGGATAAAAGGGATCTTAAAACTAACCTCTCACCTCCCAAATAGTGAGTAGAAATAGACAATTGTATCCAATTAAGAGGAAAAAAAAAATTCTACTGATAAATTCTAAACATGGAAATTAGTACAAATTACAGTCAGCAAAGCAACACTATAGCATTTATTTTTATACTCACCGCACCACCTGTAGCAATAGCCATGTCTTTTAGCTGGTTCTTTCTATTGTCACCAAAACCTGGAGCTTTTACTGCTACGACCTGAAGACCAACTTTTAGCCTGTTAAAAATAGGTGATAAAATTTAAGCTGAATAAAAATGCCAGTCCAATTTTCTCTGTAACTCCTGGTATTATGAAGACTACTTAGAACCTCGTACCCTTTTTCTTTTGCCTTCTATCAACTTTTGTTCAAGATGGAAAATACATGAGACAAGGCTTATTTTCTATTCACCCATACTTGCCCATACCTGAGTACCTTCTTTTTTTTTTTTTGGAGAGATTTTCACTATAGGGCGCATGCGCTCGCCAGACAGACAGAGAGAGACATAGAGACAGAAAGCGAGAAATCACCCCCCAGGGGGGATGGTCACGCCGCAATCCCTTCTCCTCCAGGGATCTTGGGCACGCACGCACACGCGCCCGACGTGAGTTTTAAGCCACCGGGTCCGGTACGTGAACCGCGGTCGACTACGTGGGAATCCAGCAACATAGTCATTACGCTAACTGCTGGTTCCCCCTGAGTACCTTCTTTGAAAAATCCCTGGTCCTACTTTCCAACTAAACAGCTAAACCCGGGAGTGGAAAAACTCTCATCTTGGTAAGTTACTTTTTTTGTTTTTGCTATAGGGCATATGTACCTACCAAGAAGGAAAAGTGAGAAATCACCCTCAGGGGAGGATACCATGCTGCAATCCCTTCTCCACTATCTTGTGGCAATCTTGGGCACACACACAGTTGCACTAACTTTCAAGTTACCAGGTTTGGGACTCAAACTGCGCAGTTGGCCATGTAGGATCTGGGCACATTAATTTCCATGTTACCTGCTGGCACTCTATTTTATTTTTTAAGAATTATTTTATTTAACTTTATTTATTTTAGTTTCACAGAGTGAAAGAGAAAGAGAGAAAGTAAAAAAGCAAGCTGCAGGGTCAGGGACTCAAACCAGTTGGCTATGTGGGAGCTCAGCGCCCTTAACCTCGACGCCACCTTCTGGCCCCCCTGGATAAGTTAAAGGATACAGTGGTAGTAATTTTATGAATGATGAGAAAATAGTAATTAATAAATGAGGGTCACCTTACATCTAATCCATGAGTTCAATTTCATAGTTATTACTTTTTGGAGAGGTTTTTGCTATAAGGCACGTGTGCTCACCAGACAGACAATAAGCGAGAAATCCCCTTCTCCCCCTCGGCCCACCCCTCAGGAGGATGGCCACGGTGTAATCCTTTCTCCTCCATTCTCCTCTTGGGATCTTGGGCGCGCGCGCGCACACACGCACACACACACACACACGCCTGGCGTGAGTTTAAGCTACTGGGTCTGGAACTCAAGCTGTGGTTGACTACATGGGAGTCCAACAACACAGCCATTACACCAACTGCTGGTCCCCTATTTCATAGCTATTAAACCTCAGCTTAATTTGAACTTTCAAATGGTGAATTCAGCTCCATTATAAAATGTTATAATATAAAGCTAACAGCAGTATTAAACTTGCCTGAAATTTTATCAGATAAATGAATACTTAAAATATACAATTGGGGCCAGCAGGTGTTTAAGGCACTAGACTCCCACATAGCTGACCACAGTTTGAATATCAGACCAGGTGGCTTGAACATCACGTTGGGCACATGTACATGCATGACCAAAATCCTGAGAGAATAGAGACGGGATTGTAGTGTGGCAATCCCCACTGCGGGGGGAGTAGGGATGATTTCTCACTTTCCTTCTATCGCATCTCTCTCAGGCAAGTGCACGTGCCCTATGGCAAACACATTAAAAAAAAAATACATGGGCCGGGAGGTGGCATGGTGGTTAGGGATGCTGGACTCCACACATGGCTGACCATAGTTTTGGTCCCCAGACCTGGCGGCTTACTTTCTCACTTTCCTGCTTTCTCACTCTGTCACTCTCTGGTTAAATTTAAATAAATAAAGAAGCAAAGTTAAATAAAATCCTTCTTTAAAAAATCCAATCAGCAGATGGCTTAATGATTATGTTGCTTCATTTTAAGCTGCTTTCATTTTAAGGTGGCTTACAAAACAGAAGAAATATTCAAATTTCAAACTGCTAGCCTTTTTTATTGGACCAAATTACAATTATAGGGATAAACTATGATCTGCCAAGTATACTGGACATCTGACTTTACAGCTAACAGTAAAATGGCTTGATAAAACAGCCTATTGTTGTGTCTGTTTCTGCTTCAAATCTCACAATCTTTTTTTGGGGGGAGGTTTTCGCTCTAGGGCATGTCCGGTCGCCAGAAAGAGAGAGACAGAGACAGAAAGCAAGAAATCACCCCCCAGGGGGGATGGCCACTCCGCAATCCCTTCTCCATTCTCCTCTCGGGATCTTGGGCACGCATGCACACACGCCCAGCCTGAGTTTTAAGCCACCGGGTCCAGGACTTGAACTGCGGTCGGCTACATGGGAGTCCAGCGACATAGCCATTATGCTAACTGCTGGTCTCAAATCTCAATCTTCAAACTTCTTTGTGGATATGTCACTTTTCCTAACTTCCCTCAAACAAAAGCCAAGGTGAGAAAAACATCCTAAGACAAGCAAACTCATAGACCTGTTGGGTCAGGTCAAGGTATGTAATCTCCAAACATAACCTATTATATTTGTGCCACTGTAATTGAGATTCACTTGTGATAGTCCTTAATTTTATTAAAAATGCTATACATGTTAATAATGCCAAGAGTCTGCTTATGGAATGAACTAACATTACCAGTTATAAAGTTGAAGCTTAAAGTATAGATCAAAGCGCACATTTATAATATTTAAGTAAACACATCTCCATTTTAGGTTGAGTGTAAATTTCTCTATTTCAGACTATTTTAGCTTATCTTACTCGAAAGCTGCGCAAAATAAGGAGGGGTTTCCTTAGCGGGAAAAAAGAGCCATAAGGATACACCAAGTATACCAGTATTATATATACACTGTAAGTTTAGATACAAACACAAGTAGATCATCAAATAAGGAGGCACATAGTGGAAATTTCAAATTGTAGTATAAATGACTTTCACCTAGAAATGGAAACCCTCAGATACAACCGCCTATTTACCTATTCAAAACAAGTGTACTTAGAGCTTCTCCATCAACATCTTCAGCAATTATGACCAAGGGTTTACGGTGAGCATTGGCAATTTCAAGAGCAGGTACAATGGACTGGACACTAGAAATTTTTTTTTCACTCAACAGAACATAGGCATCTTGGAATTCACATTTCTGACCTGCAAAAATATTTAACATTTTAAATCGAACTTGAACAATACTGAGAATATGACAATTTATTTAAATGAAAAGCTAAACAGGGCCAGCAGGTGGCATGGTGGATAGAGGTGCTGAATTCCCACATGGCCGACTATGGTTGAAGTCCTGGACCTGGTGGCTTCCTTTCCCTTTCTCTCTCTGTATCCTCGGGTCAAATTTAAAATAATAATAATAACAAGTGGAGCTAAGTAAGTGACGAGAGTTAATGTTTTTTCCTCTCATATATATATTGGTCCAGAACTTGAAACATGAAGGCAGACATGTAAGATCTGCTCCTTCAACTACCAGGTCATACAAATGTAAAGTGAGATTTTTTGCTATAGGGTGCATGCGTTCACTGGAGAGAGATGAGTGAGAGAAAGTGAGAAATAACCCCAGAGGAGAGAGACACATTATAATTCCTTCTCCATTCTCCTCTCAGGATTTTGGCCACACACATGCGCCTTGTCTGAGTTTGAAGCCACTGGGTCTGGGACTCAAACTGTGGTTGGCCATGTGATGTAACCATTATGCCATCTGCTGGTCCCACAAATATACTTTTTAGAGTTATGATACCAACTAATATGTATAGTTTGATGCATACTAGTATTTATTTATTTTTTGGTACACAGCATGTATGCACACACGTGCCCAGAGTGACTTTTAAGCCACCGGGTCTGGAACTCCAACTATATAGCTGTCCATGTGAGATCCAGCTGCCTTAATCACACACCAGCTGGTCTGTATAGTTTTAAATTTTCAGTTACGGATTTGCTTTTACCTTTTGATGTATTAATAAAGTATGGAGAAATGTAGCCTCGATCAAACTTCATGCCTTCAATAATTTCTAATTCATCATTCAGTGTTTTTCCATCCTAAGAGCGAAAGAATTAACTATTTAGATTGCAACAGAAATTATACAATAGGTTAATAAAAATAAACCCTATTGTCCATAAGAAATTCAGGTAAGAGGATGCAAATACCCCAGAGCACCCAACTCTACATAAGCAAAAAAGCAAATAAATAAATGCATATGCATGCATGCATACATATACACACACACACACACACATGTTTACAGATAGATTACAGAATCACTAAGTGAGAATGGAATCCTTTCTGGAACTAAGGGCTAATTCACACAAAACACATTAAGCACTGTATTACAAGTACTGAGAATACTCATAAAGAAATAAAATATTAACATTCTATTTGGAATGTATAAGTACAATTTTTCTATTAGGAAACTCAGTTTGGATTATCAGACAGCCCTTCAGGCTAACGGTACAAACACTTGCCTTTACTGTGATGACACCCTTTCTTCCGACCTTTTTCATGGCATCAGAAATAATGTTACCAATTTCTTTGTCTCCATTTGCAGAAATTGTAGCAACCTGAAATAATCAAGTTAACTTTTCAAAATGCAAAACATCAAGTTGTGTTTTCAATCAAGTACTTCCCTTTCAGAGAGTAACTTCCATCCACACTGATAATTCCAGACATAAGAGAGGGACTTTATGATCTAATCACTTTAATAAAATATGGGTTCTTTGTTCAATTCCTTGGCAATTAATTATTTGGCATTATTTTGAAGAACATGAGATAAACATAAAATTCTTCTTTTAAATAGTGAAGAAAGGGAAACAGCAGGTGACCTGGTGATGAAGGTGCTGGACACTTCTACATGGCCAACCGGTTTGCGTCCCAGACCTGATGGCTTTCGTGTGCTGTGTGCGAGTGTGCGTGCGTGTCACTGGTCAAATTAAAAAAAAAAAAAAAGTAAATGAATAAATAAAATTGGATAATATATTTTTTTTAAAGTTAAGGAAAAAAGCTGACCTCTTTTCCTTGGCAAACAACAAAAAATTATGTACTTTTAACAATGGTTAAGAGCATTTTCACATATATAAAAATCCATTTTGAAGCTTACAATGATAACCCATTAGGATTTAAATTATGCTCACTGAATCCTTTCTAGCATTTTAGCAAGAAGAAAAAAATGCTCCCAGGGCCAGCAGGTGGCATGGTGGTTAAAGTGTTAGACTCCCACATGGCTGACCACTGTTCGAATCCCAGACTTGGAGGCTTGCTTTCTCACTCACTCTCTCTCTGGTAAGCACATGTGCTCTATACCAAATTAAAAAAAAAAATGACAATAATAATAAAACTAAATAAATTCCAAAGGAAAAAAGTGCTCCTAATGTTGGTGCCTGGTCAATACTGTATTTGTGATGTTGATGTGTGATCATGGAATCAAGCCACATATTCTACTTACAAGTTTATATTATGGGATCAGCAGGTGGCATGGTGGTTAGGGTGCTGGGCTACCACATGGCCAACTGCTGTTTTGAGTCCCAGACCTGAAAGTTTGCTTTCTTACTTTCCCTCTTGTTTCTCTGGTCAAACTTAATAAATAAATAAATAAATAAAATAACACTGGTGGTAAATAAAATTAAAACAAAAAACAAAAAAAGGTGGCATGGTGGCTGGGGTGCTGGAGTCCCACATAGCCAACTACAGTTTCAGTCCCAGACCTGGCAGCTTGAAATTCATGCTGGGTATGTGCTCAAAACCAGGGAGAATGTATTGCAGAGTGGCCATCCCCAACCTGGGGATAATTTCTCATCCTCTGTCAAGAGAATATGCCTTACAGAATAAATCCTTCAAAAACAAAAAACAAACTATAAAACTTAAAAACAAAAATGTTTTAAAATTTAAAAAGTCCTTACCTGAGCAATTTCTTCGGGGGTCGTCACAGGTTTAGACTGCTTCTTAAGTTCAGCGATTACAGCATCAACAGCTAACATCACACCTAGTTAAAGAATACACATTATGACTAATCTCTGATGGCTTCCATGGTCAAGTAGAAATGATGAGATTCCTAACAAGTGTTTAAATGCCTTAATATTAAGTCTATACACAGCTTCTGTGCCAGTGCTTTCCTAATCAGATGGGGTTGGACTGCAGTGAAATAACAACTTGTCATCAAACACTTCTCACCTCCATTAAGCAACACACAAAAAGACTCTTACTTCCAATAACTATATTTCTTAGCAATAAAATTATCATGTCCCTGCAGGTATTAATTATTTGAAATTGCCTCACTTGTGCTAGCCCATGGCCTAATGGTTAAAGAAGCTGGATTCCACATGGCCAACTGTGTGGAGACATGGACTCAGTGGCTTGAAAATCATGCCATGCAGGTACATGTATGCCCCAAAACCTAAAAACAGAAATGAAGGAATAAGAACTGTAGTGTGATCGTTCCCCATGGTGCATGTGTGTGTGTGCTTTCTCCCCTTCCTGTCTCTGATGAGAACACATACCCTCTGGCAAAATTTTAAAAATATGTATTAAAAAAATAAATTGAGAGGCCAGCAGACAGCATGGTGGTTAAGGTGTTTGATTCCACATGCTGACTCCATGGTTCAATCCAAGACCTGGTGGCTTGAAATACACATGCTGAGTTCATGTGCATGTGTGCCCCAAATCCTGACATGAATGGAGAAGGGATTGAGGCATGGCCATCCCCTCTAGGGGTTATTTCTCACTTTCCATCTCTCATATGTGCTTTGTGGAAAAAACAAACAAAACCTCACTTAATTTAATATGTATTTATGAATCGACAAACTATTTGGTGGTTTTTTTTTTTTTTTTTTTTTTGCTAGTATACTTGCCAGAGAGACAGATAAAATGTATTCCTCCATGAAAAATGAATAAGCTGTAGTCCCTTCTCTTTCATCTCTTGTTCCTTTTGGGATCTGAGGCACATAGGTATCTGTGCCCAGTGTGTTTCTCAAGCTACTAGGCCCCTCCATAATCTGTTCCCTCTGGACATTGAGTGTGCGCACATGCAGGTACTTGTCATGTTCCTCAAGCCACCAGGACTGAAACCAGCTAGGCTGGGACTTTAATTGTGTATTCAACCACATGTGACCCAGCTGCCTTAACCATCAAGCCAAAGAGCCAGCACTTAAATCCATTTTAATAGCCTCATTTTGTTCAATTGGGAGTGGTGCTAATGCTCACTTCCTTTAAGAAATGTTACTTCTGGGAACCAGCAGGTGGCGTGGTGGTTAAGGTGCTAGACACTCCCACATGGCTGACCACAGTTTGAGTCCTGGACCTGTAGCTTGCTTTCTCACTTTCTCTTTCTCTTTCTGTGTGTTTGTCTCTGGTCAAATTAAAATAAATGAATGAATAAATAAAATTAAAAGCTCCATCCACGGGGAATGGTCACACTGCAGTGCATTTTTCAAGCGAAGATTCAGGTCTCAAACCAGGTAGTCAATCACTAGGATCCAGTTTCCTCAATCACCATGTCACTGGCTGGCATAAGAAAACTGTTGTTTTTAGTGCAATGCATTCAGCTGGACCTCAAAAACTGAAATAGATAGGTGATGGTAACACCAGTATGCCTGGGATGCAAATGCTAACAATTTATGATAGAATTTGTGCAAGCATGCACATGTGAGAGAAAGAGACAGTGGAAAGGCAGAGAGAAGCAGCCTCTTGTGGTATCCTGGCAACTGTCTAGCATTTTTCAGGCTGACTGGACTGGTGAGTCACACAGCAGGCTTTCTGTTTGGGATCCAGCTCCTCTTGTGAACAGAACATTACCACTGTGCCATGGAGCCAGGCCATTAGATTTTTAAAAAAGAGTTATTTAATTTTACTTACTTACTGCAGAGGGTCATATGAGAGTCCAATGTCCTTAACCAACATGCCACCTGCTGGCCCTGCTCATTACCAGATTAACAGCATCTACTTCCACTCTCAAGTGTCCTAGTTTGGACAATAACCTACCCTAGAGACATATCTACAGCAACTCCATTGTATTCCTAGGAAAACTAAGAGCCCACAGCTAAAAAATGACAAGAGGGCTAGAATTTTTATCTTCATTACAATGAAGCTAACATCAAGGAATAAATCTGTAAACTTCAATGTAACTCTCAAAAACGAAGCAATAATAAACACAAGTCAATAAATGTGCTGGGAAAAAGAGCTATATTGCTTTTTGTCTTTATCCTGGATGATTTCATTTCTTTCCTTTATACATTCCTTCTCCTCCTAGCCCTACAAGTTTATGGTTTATAAGTTACACAGTGCATTCTTTATCTTCAAATAAACTGCTTGCTTCGGGACCAACAGTTAAGTGTAATGGCTTTGTCGCTGGACTCCCACGTAGTCAACTGTGGTTCGAGTCCTGGACCCGGTGGCTTAAACTCACACTGGGTGCATGTGCGTGCGTGCCCAAGATCCTGAGAGGTGTGGCTATCCCTCCTGGGGGGTGATTTCTCGCTTTCTGCCGCTGTCTCTCTATGTCTGTCTGACGAATGCACGTGCCCTATAGCAAAAACCTCTCAAAACAAACAAACAAACAAACAAACAAACAAACAAACAAAAAACCTGCTTGCTTCTGGGGGACAGGAGTGTTTTAATCACATTTTTCTTAATTTCTAGCACAATATCCACCACACGGCTAGGCATTTTATCTCTATCTGCCAAAAAAAAAAAACCTGTTTAAAGACTACTTCCAGGCCATCGGTGGAATATAAGAATCAACTTCCTAAAATAACACTTTCTTTATAAGTCCAAGAAACCAATGCCTTATTATGGAACAGTGAGGTCTAGAACACTGAAGAGGTCTAGAACACTGAAGTGAAAAGGAAGAGATATTCCTACCTCTCCTGATTTCCACTGGATTAGCACCTTTACTAATTTTCTCGAAGCCTTCCTTGGCAATAGAGCGTGCCAGTACAGTAGCAGTGGTGGTACCATCCCCCGCCTCTTCGTTTGTGTTATTGGCAACATCTTGAACAAGTTTAGCTCCAATATTTTTATATTTATCCTTTAAGTCAATTGATTTTGCAACAGTCACACCATCTTTTGTTACTTTGGGACTTCCCCAACTTTGTTCAATAATTACCGTTCTTCCCTATAATTGCGGAGAAAATAAAAAAGGATGACAAGATCATACATCTTAAGGACTATTTAGTAGTTATCTTATTGTAAATGAGCAAGTTTTTCAACAAGACAAAACTATGGAAAACCTCAACACAAGGTATCATTTTTATCAGTCCTGCAGAGAATGAATCAAGGGCAAGTTCATCAACAGTCCGTCTACAGATAAAATGACCTCTCCTATTTCTTTGCCAGAAGCCTAACTCTAGGTATTCCGAAAGTTGAAAATCCTAGCGACTAAAAGTTGTCACGGTTTACAAATGAACAAAAACACAAGGCAAAACATTAAAATCTAGAGCATTATTTATTTATACCTAAGGTTTGTTAGTGCCTATTATCTCTGAATGCAATGTGCCTTACTGTAAAATTAACTTACTAAAACAATGACCAAACAAGGCAAGTAGAGTGTGCTCTTCCAGGTTCACTCAACTTAAAACTTCAAACCTGACAACACAAACAGCATTGTCAGCTCTTGGATTCGAACCAAAGCTGGTATTTCCTATACTTCAGGCATGTAAATGCAATTAGTTTATATACTTCGTCAGGCAACTTGGGCATTTGAACAGTCAGGATCCAAGTATCACCAGATTGTGCTCCACCTCCAAAGGCCTCCTCAACATATTACCTGTCACCATTAAATGACAATTTTAAATATGCAGCAGGGAAACACTGAGTAAAATTACCACCTACCAGAAGAGGAGGAATGGGAGTCTATCATTTCATGGATATAGAGTTGAAAAAGTTCCAGAGATGGATGGCATGGTTGTACAACAATCTAAATGTACTTAATGTCTGTGAACCATTAAGTATGCTTAAAAGTAAGTGTTATGTGTATTTTACTACAAAACACACAAAAGCTAGTACCTATAACAATGTATTTGAGGTGTTATAGGAGAGAAATCAAATCTTTTCTTCTATACTTGGCACTAAACTACCTGGAAAGAATCCAAAATTTAACTCAAGTATGTAAGCAAGATTAATTCTACGTGTGAGTTACATCATACATTGTACAAAAAAAGTTTTTAAGACTCTGCCTAAAGCAGTTTAAAATTTAAGAAAATTATGTCCAAGCCCCCCCCCCAAATTTGAAACTCTTATGTAAATTGGGCACACCCCAAAAATGGATACTACAGTACCGTTCAGTTAGGACTATCTGCACCAGTAAAACGTTATTCCTTAATGATACTGTAATTACAACAAAACAATACTGATACCTTTGGCCCCATTGTAACGGCTACAGCATCTGCTAAAAGGTCTACACCTTGAAGCATTAAGGCTCGGGCATCGGCACCAAATTTAACATCTTTGGCATAAGCCCGAGTGAGATGAGGAGCCAGTGCCCGGGACACGGGCCTCATCTGGCGAAGGACTGTGGGTAACCGAAGCATTTCTAGTGGAGGAAAAAGAGTAAAGGATTAGTACATGTCTCGGCACAAAAATGCCCACCTGTGCAATGTTAGACGTGGGCTTGGCTGACTTCCACCAGCCTCCACGCCCGAACCACAAAATGCGCTGCCGCTTTAGAATATGAGCGCTACTAGCGCCAACTTAAAAAGAGGCCGCCCTGAGGCCTGACCTACAGCACCAGCCCAAAGCACACGCAGCTCTTTCTCCAAGGCCACCAGCCCCTGCTGCCTAAAGCGGGTTAATCTTTCACCATTAAAATGGCCTTGAGAACAGACCCATTCCAAATGAGTCCCTGAAAAGGCAAGTTTGCGGGAGCTATTACAAATTCAGGGGACCACGAAAGTAAAATAATCCTACACAGGGAAAAAAACCCGCTCAACAAAAAGTCTATCTCCATGTATCGACCCGAGGCTACTGTATCAAAGCAGTCTCCGCAAGGCCTCGGGGCTGGGAACCGCGGCCCGGCCCACTCCGCGCAGTCCCACGTGTTTTACAGTACGCCTCCAGCAAGGTCACGGGTCTTACCCCCGCTGCCCGCGGGGCAAAAAGCGGTTCACTGGAGAATACGACCACACACCCCGGCGTCCTGCAGTCTGCTAGGCTAAGGATGCCTCCGGGGGCGCCACCCGGGGGCGCAAGCGGCTACAACCCCCCAGATCCCGTCCCCTGGGCATGCCCTCCCTCCCGCGCCCAGCCTCGCGATCCGCGCCACACGTGATGAGACCCGCCTGGATCCGCGGGGCCTGGACACACGGACGGGGGCCTGCAGCGCCGTGGGGGAAGTCCTGGTTCTCGCCTGCCGCCCTTGAGCCGGGCCGAGTAGGATTAGAAAGCCCGCTCCGGGTTGCAGGCACCAGGGTGAAGCAGAAAAGGGCGGCCGCGTACCTGCGGGGCGGCGGCAGGGCGTGCGCACGGCAAGGCAGCCCGTCGGCGGCGAGTGAGGGACAGAGTGCAAGGCGCACACGGCAATGAGCCCGTGTCCCCTCCCTCGGTCGCTCCCCCGCCCGCGGCCCCCCGGGGC
>NW_006159857.1:165599-171245 GCF_000334495.1 Tupaia belangeri chinensis
CTCCCAGCCCGGGCCAGCTGCGCGCAGCGCGCGCGGGCCCCGCCCCTCCATACCCGCGCAGGCCCAGGCCGCCGGGCTCAGCCCGTCCTGGCCAACTTAGGCTAGTTCCCGGGCTGCCCTCGGTTCCAGAACTTTCCGGAAAGCTCCGCGCTCCCTGCGGGTCAAAGGTCAAATCGCGTCATTTCCGGGCAAGGGCGAAGGGCTAGTTCTTTCACCTCGGCGGGCCACCTGGAATAGCCTAGAAAGAGCTCCTCCTTTCTTCCGCCTCCCGGTCCTGGCGTCAGTGGCCTGCGCAGAGCCCTTGGGGCGAATCGCTGCGCGCGCTGGTGCGGCCGCCCTCTCTCGCGTGGTGGGGGGCGGTGGCGAGTGCGCCTGCGCGCTGGGCGGTCGTTTCACGTGTCCCGAAGGCCGGAGTGCGGGGTCTCTCCACTTGCTGCGGCGGCTGCGCGAGACCGGAGTACGAGCTGCGTTTGCGGGAGTCATGGTGAGTCCCGCGTGGGCTGGAGCCCGGTGGGCCCCACTGGTCCTGAGGCGTGTTGGGACCCCGGACGGGCCCTTACCTCGCTTCGCGGGAGGAGTGGGGGGACACTCAGTGGCGAGGCCTGTCCGACCCTGTCCTTTGCCGAGGGTTCTTTGCACGCGCGCGTGCCACAGGTGTGTGTGGCAGAGGCTGGAACCCGGACGTGCACGCGGCGGCCCGCCTGCTTTTGCAGAGCCTTCGTGGGTGTGCTGTCTTGGAGGAAGAGCATGGCCCCAGACAAGAGAGACCGACTCCAGCGTGTCCTGAAATTTTCCAGGCAAATCTGAGGAAGGGAGATGTTTGACCTTGGAATACCGAAAGGTTGCTCTGGTCTGTTTGCCGACCAAAGAAGCAACTACGACCCCTAACAGCCACAGTGGGGCTTTGCACTTGGAATATACAGTGGCTCTTGGGTGAACATTCAAATGCTTTTCTTGAACGAAAATCAGTTTTGCCGTAAACTTAGAAAGCCAAAGCATGGTGTTAGAGATGTAATGCTTACATTGCCTATTGAGTATTTATGGTGACACACAGTTTTTGTTTCAGCATAACGTTTCTTTTCCTACAGGCGGGACAGGCATATAGGAAGTTTCTTCCACTCTTTGACCGAGTATTGGTTGAAAGGAGTGCTGCCGAAACAGTAACCAAAGGAGGCATTATGCTTCCAGAAAAGTCTCAAGGAAAAGTATTGCAAGCTACAGTAGTAGCTGTTGGATCTGGCTCTAGAGGAAAGGTAAATAGGGGCTACAGGCAAATGTTTTTATGTGTGGAGTGAAATGAATAATTAGAAATCTTGGGTTATTAAAAGTAGGTTTTTAAGTAGTTCTGTTGTCTTTACAGTCATTCCCTTGTTGACCACTAATCTGTCTTTTTAAGAAAAGTGATGTAAAATAAAGTTGCTTATTTTATAGGATATTGATTTCCAGAGTTGCCTGATAAGATTATGCTTTGAGATAAACTGGGGGTAGGGGCAGCTTTTGAGAATAGAGAGGAAACTTGGATTGTTAGTTTAACCTTTAACACTGAAGTTGCCTTAATCTTAGACCCACTTGGGGATTTAATATACTTATCAAAGGAACAGGTGAATCATTCTTCCAGGTCTCTAAAAGTATGAGACAGAATACACAACAGATGGCCTCGGTGTCAAGTATGTGAACGTATTTTTCCAGTTACTTCAAAGAGAGCTCTAGGAAGCTGTCCTGAGATTAGGAATGGAAGGTTTTGAGGGATTTGTGCTTTCTTTAGTCCCTCTACCCAAATCTGAACTTTGGAGGAAAGAAAATTGAGTTATAGGTGAAACATATATTCTAGATAAAGAAAATTTTGAATTTTGGGGCCAACTGGTGGCATGGTGGCTGGATCCCACATGGCCAACTGCATGGATCCTACCGCTTGAAAATCAAACCAGGCACACATGTACATGCTCAGAATCCGAAGAGGAAAATGGAGAAGGGATGGTGGTGTAGCTATCTCTTTGGAAGGTGCTTTCTCTCTTTCTATGTTAAGCTCACAAGCCCTATAGCAAAAACATATTTTTTTTTAAGAAGAATTTTATTTATTTAAATTTGAAAAAAAAAAAATTCGACCAGAGAGGCAGAGAGAGAGAGAAAGAAGGCTAGAAAGCAAGCTGCATGGTCTGGGACTCAGACTATAACTGGCCATGTGGGAGTCCAACATCCTTACCACCATGCCACCTGCAGGCCCCCCATAGCAAAATTTAAAATACAAAGTCCAACAAAATAATTTTTTGTATGTGGTTTTGGAAAATTAGTTTATTTCATATAGTGGATAATTTATGTTAATATTTAACAAGTACACAGCTTTAGTTAGCTAAGGTTAGCTTTTAAGTATAGTTCTTGAACTTTTACACTGAAATCAAGTTTTAGGTTAAAGTACTATGTGTTCTTTGACCAATAGCTTATAATCATGTTTTGAGTGAAGGTTACCATTACAAATTTCATCACTTGGCCACTAAGTGCTTATTTTTTGCCGTCTTAATTAAATTTGCTATAGAGTGGAGCTGGCAGGTGGTGTGGTTGAAGGCACTGGACTCGTGGCTGACCACAGTTTAAGTCCTGGACCTGGTGGCTTGCTTTCTCATTTTCCCCCTCTCTTTGATCAAACTGGAAAATAATAGTAAGGATACTAATAAATAAAGTTACATAAAATTGTTCTTAAAAAATTTCTATATGGCATGTGCACTTGACTGACAAAGAGTGGGTAGGAGAGAGAACATCCCTAAAGCGGATGGCCACACCACACAATCCCATCTACACCATTTTCCTCTTGGGCTTTTGAGTGAATGTGTGCACATACACATACACACGCTTGGTGTGTTTCTCAAACTACTGTGTAGGGGACTTGAACCACATAATTGGCCATGTGTGATCCAATTGCCTGAACCACAATGCCACTTGCTAGCCAACTAAGTGCTTGTTTAACATACTAGATTTGAGTGAGCACATTTTATTAATTGTAGTGATTATTATTATTTTTTAAGAGTTTTGCTGTAGGGCGCATGTGCTCGTTGGAAAGACAGAAATCAAGAAATCACCCTCCAAGGGTGATAGCCATGCCCCAGTCCCTTCTCCTCTAGGGACCTTGGGCACACACTCATGCATTTACGCACACATGCATGGTGTGAGTTGGGAGCTGCAGGGTCTGGGATTCAAACCACGGTCCACAGTGTGGGAGCCTAGCAACATAACCATTACATCATCTGTTGGTCCCTAATTGTAGTGATTTAAAAACTAACTGTATTTGTGTATTAGCGATCTAGATGTTTTTGGTAATAAGCATTCTTATTTTCTTAAGGGTGGAGAGATACAACCAGTTAGTGTGAAAGTCGGAGATAAAGTTCTTCTTCCAGAATATGGAGGCACCAAAGTAGTTCTAGATGACAAGGTGTGTAAGCTTAATACTTCTTAAAGAAAAAAGTTAATTGTTTACTGTTAACTGTCTTAACTAATGGTTTGACTATTTGCAGGATTATTTCATATTTAGAGATGGTGACATTCTTGGAAAGTATGTAGACTGAAATAATCACTACTGAAATGGCATCACATGAAGCTGCCCATTCCACTGAAGTTGTGAAATCTTTCATCATGTAAATAATTTCCATGTTTCTCTTTTATAATAAACTAATGATATCTAACGTAATGATATCCACTGTCTCTGAGATTTAATTTTGCTGTAGTGGTATAAACATTTCCAAATAAAATATGTAAATGAGTGGTTAATCTTTTATTTAGTGATTTAAGGTGGTTTTAGGGTTTATTTACTTTCTGAATGAGCATTTTCAGTTTTCATAACTTACTTATACATCCTTTACTATACAGAATAACATCCAAGGCAAAGTAAAATAGCTAATATTAGCTGATACCTTGTTTTCCACTGTAGTCACTGTAGTAAGTAATATTCAGTTGTCAGCAAAGTCATGATGCACTTTTTGCATAGAAAAAATGTCATGACTTTCCTGACAGCCTAATAGTTAATACTTCAGTAGCATTTTCCAGATCTTGGAAAGTATGTAGACTGAAATAATCACTACTGAAATGGCATCACATGAAGCTGCCCATTCCACTGAAGTTGTGAAATCTTTCATCATGTAAATAATTTCCATGTTTCTCTTTTATAATAAACTAATGATATCTAACGTAATGATATCCACTGTCTCTGAGATTTAATTTTGCTGTAGTGGTATAAACATTTCCAAATAAAATATGTAAATGAGTGGTTAATCTTTTATTTAGTGATTTAAGGTGGTTTTAGGGTTTATTTACTTTCTGAATGAGCATTTTCAGTTTTCATAACTTACTTATACATCCTTTACTATACAGAATAACATCCAAGGCAAAGTAAAATAGCTAATATTAGCTGATACCTTGTTTTCCACTGTAGTCACTGTAGTAAGTAATATTCAGTTGTCAGCAAAGTCATGATGCACTTTTTGCATAGAAAAAATGTCATGACTTTCCTGACAGCCTAATAGTTAATACTTCAGTAGCATTTTCCAGATGCTGCCTACTGTTGTATGTGATTTACGTACATTAGTTGGTACTAGTTGGAGTTAGCTACTAGTCTCATCTTGTAGATCAGGAAGCTGAGACACAAAATAACATCAAGGTCACTTAGAGTGGCAAAGCCAGGATTTGGCTTTATACCTCCAGTTAACTCCCGTCTGAAACTGTTGGGTTGTTGGATAAGTCATGATGCATTTTTTGCATAGAAAAAAAGTAACTGCATGACTTTTCAGACAACACAGTATGTTTTATTTATTTTTTGCCTATGGCCCATGTGCTCACAAGAGAAAAGGGGAAAGTGAGGAGTTGCCCCCATGTGGACATGGCCATGCCTCAGTCTCTTGGGATTTTAAGCATATACACGTAGTGCCCAGTGTGATTTCTTTTCTTTTTTTTTTTTTTTAAAAAGACTCCAAGTTTGGGGCTTGAACTGCAGTTTGCCATGTGGGAGTCTCTTGTACCTTAACTACCATGCTGCCTGCTAGCCTCTAAAACTATGGCCTCTATATGCTACTTTGTTACATATGTCTAGGTACTTAATACACTATTTTTTTGGGGAAAAGATTTTTGCTATAAGGTGTATGCACTGGCCATACAGAAAGCAAGAAATCACCCCTTAGAGGGAATAGCCACATTACAATCCCTTTTCCACTCTCCTTGGGATTTTGGGTACATATTCACAGACGTGCCCTGTGTGAGTTTTAAGCTGCCAGGATTCATTGGTCAACCATATGGAAGTCTAGCACCTTAACTACTATGTCACCTGCTGGCTCCAATACACATTAAGTTTGCTACAGGGCAGAAAGGGAAATGGCTTGGGATTGGGGTATGCACACACATTTACCCAGTGTGTGTGTGTATTTAAAAGAATTAGTGAATTTTAATTTTTTTGTTAGAGCTTTTTGCTATATGGTGGATGTACTTGGCAGAGAAAGAAAGTAAGAAATCACCCCAGCCTTGGAGAACATGGCCACACCACCCATCTCCATTCTCTCAGCATTTTGGGCACGCATGCACACGCACCTGGTGTGAGTTTAAGTTGCCAGGTCTAGGACTCTAATTGTGGTCAAATACATAAGAGTCCAGCAACATAATTTACACCAT
>NW_006159857.1:171283-175365 GCF_000334495.1 Tupaia belangeri chinensis
ATTTATTCATTTATTTTAATTTGACCAGAGAGAGGGAGAGAGAGAGAGAAAGTGAGAAAGCAAGCCGCCAGGTCTGGAACTTGAACCGTGGTCAGCCATGTGGGAGTGTCCAGCACCTTAACCACCACGCCACCTGCTGGTCCCAAGAATAATTTTTTTATTCATTTAATTTGATCAGAGAAAGAGAAAACATGCCACCGGGTCTGGGACTTGAACTGTGGTCGGCCATGTGGGAGTGTCCAGCGCCTTAACCACAATGCCACCTGCTGATCCTATTAAGAATTATTTAACTTTGTTTTAATTTGAACATATAAGGACAGAGTAAGAGAGAGAGAGATGGAAAGTGAAAGCAAGCCATCAGGTCTGGGACTTGAACCGCATTTGGCCATGTGGAAGTCCAGTGCCCTCAACCACCATGCCACCTGCCAGCTCCCCCATTGTTATTTTTAATTTGCTATAGGGCCTGTACTCACCTCACCAGAGAGACAAAGTGAGAAAGCAAACGGTCAGGTCTCAGATTTGAACCATGGTTGGCCATGTACGAGTCTCAACACCCCAACCACCATGCCCTTTCTCCATTCTCCTCTTAGGATGTTGGGCATACATGCTCACACACCTGGCATGAGTTTAATCCACTGGGTCCAGGATTCCAACTGCAGTAGACTACACGGGAGTCCAGCGACATAGCCATTATGACAACTGCTGGTCCCTCCTGTGTGTTTTTCAAGCTGCCAAGTCTGGGACTTGAACTACACATAGAACACTTGACTTTTGATTTGTAAAGCAGTATGTATTTGTATCTATTCATGTGTTAAAATCTTCAGTATACTAAGGCTTAATCTCTGAAATTCAGATATAGAATTAATGTCTAAAAACTCTTGACATTATCTAAGTGGGTCATTAATTTCATTCTCTGCCCCAAGCATAGCTAAACAATGTGCTGTGCATATCATAACCTTGTAAGTTTTTTTTTAATAATGTAAAAACTTGTTCAAGGCCGTGTGGTGGTTAACTTGCAGAGTTGGTGATCCATTTCAGAGGCCATGGCTGTCTCGTTCTCCAAGGCTGTTTTTCAGAGACAGGAAAATGAGTTTTGAGTACTAAGGAAATTGTTCTTAAACCTGAAATCATCCTCTGAATTACACGGTATTCTTAAATCTTGAGGCCTTCATCCTAACCACCAAAAACAGAAGGATGAGGAAACTTTTATACTACACAAATATTCATTACTACTGTGACACTTGCCTTGCTGAATTACTAAAAAATTTTAGACTGTAGGATTATGTTAAGAATTTTGCCACAAGATGGGATCAGCAGATGGCACAATAGTTACATCACTGGACTCCCATATTGCCTATCGTAGTTCAAGTCTTGGACCAGGCAACTTGAGACTCACACCAGGCATGTGTGTAGGTGCTCAACATCCAGAGAGGAGAATGAAGGGTTTGCAATATGGTCATCCCCGCTGGGGGGTAACTTCTTCCTTTCTGTCTCTCACTGGCTCTCCAGTGAGTGCATGTGCCCTATAGCAAAGTCTCTCTACGAAAAAAAAAAAAAAGGGACTACTAGATGGCGTAATGGTTACATTGTCTGACTCATGTAGTTGGCTGTGGTTTGAGTCCCTGACGGACCAGACCACAGCAGCTTAAAACTCACGTCGGGTGTGTGCACCCAAGATCCCGAGAGGAGAATGAAGTAAAAGGGGTTGGTCATGGCTGTTCCCCATGCTGGGTGATTTCTCACTTTCTGTCTCTCTGTCTCTTTCTGTCTCTGTGGCAAGTGCATGTTGCCTATAGCAAAAATCTCTTTTATTTTTTGGAGAGGTTTTTGCTATAGGGCGCGTGCGCTCGCCAGAAAGAGAGAGAGAGACAGAGAGACAGAAAGTGAGAAATCACCCCCCAGGGGGGATGGCCACTCCACAATCCCTTCTCCATTCTCTTGGGATCTTGGGCACACATGCACACACACCCGACGTGAGTATGCCATCGTGTCTGGGACTCGAACCGCAGTCAATTACATGGGAGTCCAGTGACATAGCTATTACGCTAACTGCTGGTCCCGTAAAAATCTCTCTTTAAAAATAAAAAGGAAGATGGGACTAGCAGATGGTATAATGGTTATGTTGCTGACTCCCACATGGCCGACCATGGGTTGATTCCTGGACCAGGCAGCTTGATATTCCCACCATGCACGTGTGTGTATTTCCAAAATCCCCAGAAGAGAATGGAGGAGAAGGGATTGTGGCAGGGCCATCCCCGCTAGTGGGTAATTTCTCACTTTGTGTCTCTCTGATGAGCACATGCACTCTATAGCAAAAAAATCCATCTTAAAAAAGGGGGGGGGAGCAGGTGGCATGGTGGTTAAAGGCACTGGATTCCCACGTGGCTGACTGCAGTTCAAATCCTGGAAATGGCAGCCTGTTTTCTTGCTTTCCCTTTCTTTCCATCTCTGACTCTGTCTGGTCAAATTAAAAAATAATAATAGGGCCAGCAGATGGCATGGTGGTTAAAGACTGGATTCCCACGTGGCTGACTGCAGTTCAAATCCTGGAAATGGCAGCCTGTTTTCTTGCTTTCCCTTTCTTTCCATCTCTGACTCTGTCTGGTCAAATTAAAATAAATCAATGAATCAATAAAATTAAATTAATTATTTCAAAAGTTAAAAAATAACAAATGGAATTAAATAAGTTAAAAAAAAAAAAAGAATTTTGCCACAAGAAATTTAGGGCATTGGGATTGTGAAATATGTTTCAGACTAATTTGTTGCCATTGGCCTTTGGTTCAACAGAACCATAATTATGAAGGAAGAAGGTAAGCAAAACGTAATACTTTTTGTTTTGAGTGAGATTTTTGCTATAGGACACACACTAAAAAGACAGAGACAAGGTGAAAAATAACACACACACACACCCCCCCAGGATATGGCCACACTGTAATCCCTTCTCCATTTTCCTGTCAGGATTTTGGATATCCCTGCATACAGGTGCCTGGTGTAAGAGTCATGCTGCTGGGTCCTGGACTTGAACCACAGTTGGCCATGTGGGAATCCAGCGCTTTAACTACTATGCCACCTGCTAGCCCTGAAACATAGAATACTAATTGAAACTGGTTTTTTTTTTTTAAGATATTGTTCTTTGGAAACCAGCAGTTAGCGTAATGGCTATGTTGCTGGACTCCCATGTAGTCGACCACGGTTCGCGTCCCAGACCCGGTGGCTTAAAACTCACGCTGGGCGCGTGTACGTGCGTGCCCAAGATCCTGAGAGGAGAATGGAGGAGAAGGGATTGCGGCATGACCATCCCCCCCTGGGGGGTGATTTCTCGCTTTCTGCCTCTATGTCTCTCTCTGTCTGTCTGGCGAGTGTACACGCCCTATAGCAAAAACCTCTCAAAAAAAAAAGAAAAAAAGAAAAGCACTCCAGGCACACGTGCATGCATGCCCAAAATCCTGAGAGGAGAATGGAGGAGAAGAGACTGTTATGTGGACATTACAGGGGTGATTTCTCACTTTTCCTCTCACTGTCTCTGTCTCCAGTGAGCACAGACACCCTGAGGCAAAAAACTAAAACTAAACAAAACAAAAAACCTACTAGGGAGCTATTGTATTGTATAGGTATTACCATTATATTATTCTAAATTTTTCCTATTGTTTCAGAAGTGTACACATTACAAAACTTTTTTTTTTTTTTTTTTAATTGGGATCAGGAGTCAGGAGGTGGCATGGTGGTTAAAGGTGCTGGACTCGCACATGGCCAACCGCAGTTCAAGTCCCTGGCAACTGGCTTTCTCACTTTCCCTCTTTCTCTCTCTCTCTCTCTGTTCCTCTCTGGTCTAATTAAAAATAAATAAATAAAGTAATTTATTTAAAAAAATAAAAATTAGAATCAGGGAAATGGCAGGTGGTGTAATGGCTATGTTGCTGCACTCCCATGTAGTTGACCACAGTTAGAGTCCTGGACTCGTTGACTTAAACTCATGCCCGGTGCGTGTATGTGTGTGCCCAAGATCCCAAGAGAAGAATGGAGGAGAAGGGATTGCAGTGTGACCATCCCCCCTGGGGGGTGATTTCTCACTTTCTGCCTCT
>NW_006159857.1:175617-175917 GCF_000334495.1 Tupaia belangeri chinensis
CACAAAAAAAAAAAAAAAAAAAAAAAACCTCTCCAAAAGAAAAAGGTACTGGACTTCCACATGGCCCACAGCGGTTTTGAGTTCTGGACCTGGCAGCCTGCTTTGTCACTTTCCCTCTCTCTAGTCAAATTGGAAAATAATAATAATTAATAGTTAAATAAAAAAAAGTTTTTAATTGTTAAAAAAATTGTGATCAACATTTTTGTTATCCTCTGATTTAGTCTCACAGCTGGGATGACAGGCATGTGTCACCACTTCTAGCCTGTTTTTTTTTTTTTTTTGGGGGGGGGGAGGGTTTTT
>NW_006159857.1:175933-183939 GCF_000334495.1 Tupaia belangeri chinensis
CAGAAAGACAGAGAGACAGAGACAGAAAGCGAGAAATCACCCCCCAGGGGGGATGGCCATGCTGCAATCCCTTCTCCTCCATCCTCCCCTCGGGGATCTTGGGCACACATGCACACGCACCCAGCATGAGTTTAAGCCACTGGGTCTGGGACTTGAACTGTGGTCAACTACATGGGAGTCCAGAGACACAGCCATTATGCCAACTGCTGGCCCCTAGCCTGTTTTTTGTTTGTTTGTTTGTTTTGTTTTTTTGGAGAGGTTTTTCTGCTATAGGGCGCTTGCGCTCGCCAGACAGACAGAGACAGAGAGACAGAAAGCGAGAAATCACCCCCCAGGGGGGATGCTCACGCTGCAATCCCCTCTCCTCCATTCTCCTCTCAGGATCTTGGGCACACACGCACACGGTGTGAGTTTTAAGCCACCGGGTCCAGGATGTGAACCGCGGTCGACTACGTGGGAGTCCAGCGACATAGCCATTATGCTAAATGCTGGTTCCCCCTAGGCTGTTTTTAGACAGGGTCTTGCTTTTTTCCCTAGGCCTATTGAAAAGAGGAAATGATTGAGCCATCAAGTGTCTTAAGAAATTAAGGAAGGCGACTGGATCCCACACGGCTGACTTCATGGTTTGAGTCCTGGACCTGCTGGCTTGAAATTTATGCTGGGGAGGGGCTGGCAGGTGACATGGTGGTTAAGTGCACTGGACTCCCACATGGCTGGCTGGTTTGAGTCCCAGACCTGGCAGCCTGCTTTTTCTCTCTCTCTCTCAGTCCCTCTCTGGTCAAATTAAAATAAATAAGTGAAGTTAAATAAAATAATTCTTAAAAAAATTATGCTGGGTGTGTGTGCATCCATGCTCACAATCCTGAGAGGAGAATGAAGACAGGATTATGGCATGGACACCCCCACTGAGGGGTGATTTCTCACTTTCTCTCGCTTTCTTTTTCTGTGATGAACATACCCTACAAAAAACTAAAAAGAAGAAATAATAATCTCTGTGACTTGCTTCTTCTGATCATGTCCTTCCTCCCTGAAAGTTCATAAACTGTTATAAAGCTGTATAAAAATTAGCCCAAATTTAGCAGCTTAAAATAACAGTACACATCTCACATAGTATCAACAACAATGAACATCTCACATGGTATCTGTAAGTCAGAAATTAGAAACAACTTGGTTAGGCAGTCCTAGTTTAAAGGTATCATGAAATTGCCATCATCTGAAGGCTTCATTCAGTTTGGAGGGTACACTTCCAAGAGTAAGTTAATGCGAGCTTTGAGAAAATAACTTCAGTTTTGGGACCAGCAGTTGGCGTAATGGCTATGTTGCTGGACTCCCATGTAGTTGACTGTGGTTCAAGTCCTGGACACCATGGCTTAAACTCACGCCGGGCGCCTGTGCGTGCCTGTCCAAGATCCCAAGAGAATGGAGGAGAAGGGATTGTGGTGTGGCCATCCCCCACCGGGGGTGATTGCTAGCTTTCTGTCTCTCTTACTGGCTAGCGCACACACCCTATAGCAAAAACCTCTCCAGAAAAAAAAAAACAACAAAAACTCAGTTTCTCACTAGGTGGGCCCTACGTTCTCTAGTGTCCTCAAGCATGGCAGCTTTCTCATCTAGGGCAAGTGAAAGAAGAGAGTAAGGCAAAAGCCACACTGCATTATAATCTAACACCAGAAGCTGTACACCATCATATCTATAATACGCTATTAACTATAATATATGTGTCAGCCCTATTTGATGTGAGAGGGAACCAGAAAAAATGCTGTTAGTTGTATAGTGTAAAGAAAGAATACTACTATATTATTTTTGCAATATACTGAATTTGCTGTACTATTTTATACAGTGCAGCACAGCTTTGCAGCAAAAAATAAATACTCAGGGCTGAGAGGTGGCATGGTAGTTAAGGCACTGGACTCCCACATGGCCGACCATGGTTCAAGCCTCAGATCTGGAGGCTTGCTTTCCTACTTTCCCTTTCTCTCACTCTTTTTCTTTCTGGTCAAATTAAACAAATAATAATGATGATAATCAATGAAATAAAATAATTACAAAAAAATAATAAACACTCAACTTCTTTGTTAAAAAAAGTACCAGGAGACAATATTAACGGTGACAGCCATCTTGGAGGCTGGCTAACACAACTATTAATTGGATCAAATGTTCTAGACTACTGCCAAGTTTCATAAGAGAGAAATGAAGTACTGGGTTTTCTGAATCCCAACTAATAACAATAAGTTAATTGTTTTGAAGAATCCTTTCTGGAAGGAAAAAAAGCTATTTCCATTGGTCACAGTATCTTTATTTATTTTTTATAACTTATTTTTTGAAAATTTTTAAAAAAGAATTATTCTATTTAACTTTATTTGACAAGAGTGAGAGAGAGAGAGGGAAAGTGAGAAAGCAAGTCTCCAGGTCTGGGATTCGAACTGCAGTCAACAATGTGGAGTCCAGCGCCATTAAGAACCACACTACCTGCTGGCCCTGAATTATTTAATTTTGTTATTATTCAATTTGATCAGGAGAGAGAGAGAAAGCAAATTGCCAATTCTGGCACTTGAACCATAGTTGACCATGTTACAGTTCAGTTCCTTAACCAGCATGCCATTTGCTGGCCCTCATATTGTCTTTAAACAGACTATTACTCATTTACCTGAAATAATTAAGTAACTCATTACTACATATAACTGTTATTATTGATGGTGCTTTTTAAATTTATTTTTCCCCCCATTCCACCAGTCCAAATTAACCCTGGGTTATAAAACTGTTCTTACTTTGAGGTCATAATCTGCAGGCTTACAGAGGAATGAAAATGTGAAGGTTATGGGCTAGAACATTTCGGCCCTCAAGAACAAAGTTCTTCCTGAGAACAAGGCCAGCGTTGACATCACAATGCAACTTTACCGGACTTTCCCAAGAGAATTAATGCATATTTTGTTACTGAATTTAACAACTATTCATCTACTGTTATTTTTTTTTTTCAGATGAGCTAAAATAGTAAAACAAATCTGGAATTTAGAGAATATTAAGATGATTCTCTTCAGCTATAGATAACTGCTATTTACAGCTCAGGGAAATGAATAAACAGGAAATTTAAACTTAGTCCTTGGAGTAAGTGAGGTGGGGTTATCTCCAACAGAGAAGACTGCCTCTAGAAGTCTACTCTCTCATAGACCCCACTGGCCTCTCATAGGGAGGCAACAATTTGGTGTGGCTTGTCCTGCTTATCCTAGGCTTTTACTGTATTTAGCCATACAAACTGGTGATTTGCACATCTGTCTCCATTGTCAGAATCTGAGCTGGGCCTTTTCATACTTATACCTCAATGCCTTCCACATAGTAGAGCTTAATGAGTATTTGTTGATTTTTTTTTCTTTTTTCTTTGACCAAAGAGACAGAAAAAGAGAGAGAGAGAGAAAAACCATCTCCCAGTGGGGCATGATCACACTTTAATCCCCTCTCCTCCATTTCTCTAGCTTGTTAGGATCTTGGGCACATGCCCAGTGTATTTTTCAAGCCCTAGGGCCCAGATTTGAATAGCTCAATTGGCAATGAGTGATCCGGCTGCCTTACCCACAAGGCCATGGAGTTGGCCAGATTAAGTAAATCTTTTTTTTTTTTTCCCCTTAATTTGCAAGAAATTAACTGCACTTGCCAGAGACAGTTAGAAAGGGGGTGAAAGTGAGAAAGCACTCATGAAGCGGGGATGGTCATGCTGCCATCCCTTCTCCATTTCTCCCTTCTTTCAGAATATTGGGCATTGGGAACCAGCAGTTAGCATAATGGCTATGTCGCTGGATTCCCACGTAGCCGACCGCGGTTCGCGTCCTGGACCTGGTGGCTTAAAACTCACGCTGGGCACGCGTGCGTGCGTGCCCAGGATCCCGAGAGGAGAATGGAGGAGAGGGGATTGCGGTGTGACCATCCCCTCTGGGGGGTGATTTCTCGCTTTCTGTCTCTATGTCTCTTTCTGTCTGTCTGGCAAGTGCACGTGCCCTGTAGCGAAAACCTCTCCAAAAAAAAAAAAAAGAATAGTGGGCATGCATACACACGTGTCTGGATTGTTTTTTAAGCCACCACGTTGGGACTCAAATTGTGGTGAGCCATGTAGGATCTGGCCACCTTAACCACCGCTGACCCTAAACAAATCTTTTTTTTTTAATATAAATAAATTAAGTTTATTGCTTATTCCCTATTAACATTATAGAAAATTTTTAAAAACACTGAAATTTCAGATTGAGAGTCCCACAGTTAAACATACTTTATAAAAAAAAGTACAAAAGTGACATTAGAAATTTTTTTGAAGAAAAGTATACCCTCTAACAGCAAAGAAATATGAACCAGACAATGAATGGCACAAAGACAGCACTAACAGAGTACTCAGTCACCACCCAGAAACCTCGTCTGAGTTATGGAATCGAGTCAGTTTGAGAAGTTACACATTCAGCTCGTTTCTGAACTAGACTGTCTTATTTTGTCTTTCTTTCCTAAGAACAGAGTTAGGTCTTTACTACTGCTGGGACAAAATACTGTACATGAATTAGGAGAACAAGGAGTCATCCTTCTCTACTGGTACCTGAACAAGATAGTACAGAAATGGCTTTGACACTTTTACCCTTAAACATTGTCCTGAACCTTGTATACTGTAGCCTCACATGATTTTTCAAATTCCCTATCACTCCATACTTGTTATGTACGTAATAAAATTCCTTCATTCTAAAACAATACCGTCTGACCCCAAACAGGTCCACATTAACTTTCCATATTAGCAGTTCACTCAGATAGCTTTCTTAATTCTTCTGCCATATGTTAATTTGTTGTTGTTGTTTGTTTAGGCTATCTTGTGGAATTGACTTAAGGCTCTAGTTTAATGCAGATGATTTAGTCTTACTGGAATCTCTTTTGAGGCTGAAAATCACACCCTAATGACTCTCTCTTTTGAAGCTGTTTCTCCTTGTTGGATGGATGTAGTGTCTTGTCTGGGTAATCCATAGAGATATATGGAAACACATACAAGAAGGGTACCCAGAGCAAAGGTGAGTGTTATCTGTAACCCAAACAGCATCACCAAAGCAACGGTAGACAGGATAATGGCTGCTGCTGCAGAAAAGCCCTTCATAATGTTGTCTGTGTACTTGACCACAACAGAAGTGTAGAGGCCTCCAACACTTGCGAGAAAAATGACAAACCAGACATAATACCTGTAACCATAGAAAAATCCTTTGTCCTTAATTCCAGCTCCATCTGACAAGTAGACACCAACTAACATCACAGCAATCCCTGATAGGTACATTTGTATGTTTCTCACCCATAAGGAAATGTTTGAACTCTTTAAAACTCTCGAAATACACTCCTGCAAATCCTGAGCACAATATAGCAATAGCTATAGCGCCAAGCCCTAATAACGGATTCTGTTCCACCACAACTTTTGTGGCTTGGGCT
The DNA here is from genome assembly GCF_000334495.1 of Tupaia belangeri chinensis. Lineage (NCBI taxonomy): Eukaryota > Metazoa > Chordata > Mammalia > Scandentia > Tupaiidae > Tupaia > Tupaia belangeri. Next base: position 181,370 of record NW_006159857.1, read on the forward strand.
GGCTTCCACTGTGCAAGTGTGACTCCACCACACAGCATAAAAACTGAAATCCAGGGAACCAGCAGTTAGCGTAATGGCTATGTTGCTGGACTCCCACATAGTCGACCGTGGTTTGCGTCCCGGACCCGGTGGCTTAAAACTCACGCCAGGTGTGTGTGCGTGCGTGCCTAAGATCCCGAGAGGAGAATGGAGGAGAAGGGATTGCAGCGTGACCATCACCCCTGGGGGGTGATTTCTTGCTTTCTGTCTCTATGTCTCTCTTTGTCTGTCTGGCGAGCACACGCGCCCTATAGCGAAAAGCTCTCAAAAAAAAAAAAAAAAGAGAGAGAAAAAAAAACAACAAAAAACTGAAATCCACTGCAGCTTGCTGAGTGTCCGGTTTAACATTAAAACAGTACATAAAGCAGTATAAGGAATCTTTAACTGGTAGGTCACCTGGTACACTGCTGCATCCAGGTTGCTAAGGGCTAAGAAAGCCATGTTGTTCTGAACAGCATAAACTAATGATGGCACACTTAACTTCATCAGTTCTTTGGGGCTCCCCGAGACATATTCTCTTAAAGATGCTTTGAATCTGCCCAGACTACCAGTTTCTCTCTCTGGGCAGCCATGTCTCCTTGACAGCCCCACGCGGAACTCTAAAAAAATCTTTTAATATCTTAGGACCAGGTCAGCAGGTGGTGTGGTGGATAAGGTGCTAAATTCTTATATGGGTGACCACGGTTTGAGTTCTGGACCTGGCAGCTTGAAAAAAATGACCCTTGGCGCTTGTGAAAATCCCAAGAACGGAAGAAAAGGGATTGCAGTGTGGCTATCTCGCCTTGAGGGGAGAAGCTTTCTCACTTTTCCTTTCTCTCTCTCTCTCCAGCGAGCACACCCACCCTATGGCAAAAACCTAAAAAACAATAACATCAAGGCCTGGGCTGGCAGGTGGCATAGTAGTTAAGGTGCTGGGCTCCCACATGGCAGACAGAGGTGCTAGTACCAGACCTGGCAGCTTGCTTTCTCACTTTCTTTCTCTGATCAAAAGAAAAGACTATCTATAATAAATAAAACTAAATAACTCTTGTAAAAAATAAATCTAGGACCCACTTCTGGGAGGACAGAAGTAGGTTCTTGCTTTTGTTACCTAGCCTATACATCTTTCAGAAAGAAGGAATCCTATGTAAATGCAAACTAACTTCCTGTTGTTAAACTCTTCTAAATTCTAAGTCACAATTATTCAGCTTCAGAATCTCAAATTAACCAACTCTACTCTCAGCTTCCATTTTTGAAGGCTGTTACATGGCTCTTCTCTCAGCATTTTGAATACATCTTTATCTAGGGACATGTGATGTTTTCATGTTTGGAAATCATACTTCCTTATGTACTCTTTAGTCTTTTTAAAATAATTTTAAAAAATTATTTTATCTTTATTTATTTATTTAAACTTTACCAGAGAGGGACAGAGAGAGAGAGAGTGAGAAAGCAAGCCATCCAGGTCCATGACTTGAACCGCACCCTTAACAACCGCCTCACCTGCCGGCCCCTATGTACTCTTTAGTCTTTGAACTGTCTTATCATGGTATTCAGGGTCACTCTCATCCCAGATCAAAGACTTAAGGGTTTTAAGCAAGAAAAAAAAAAGTTTCTCCTGACTTGAGAACATTTAAAACTTGCAGCACAGGAAATGTGGACTCCTGCAAGATGTAAACCTCCCACCATCTTTCAAGGACTATTATTTTCTCTGCACTGACTCACAAAAACACGACCTAATCCTGCAATGGCGCAACGTACATTACAAGTTGTCCATTTGATCTCGGATAATTGGCGTTTGCGTCTATCCTCCACAACCCCGTTGTCATTGAAAAGGTCCTTGGCTTTGAAGTCAGTGGTTGGTGGAAATAACATTTGACATTCAAACTCCCAGTCTGATTTCAGACTTGATTTCAGGAAGCTTCTGTGTAATTTTCTGGGTAAAATCGCTGATCCGTTTCTCTATTCTCTATCTCTAGGCGGATTTGGGAAAAGAATCATGCATGCTTTGCTAGGTATTTGCTTGCACATGGGTTTACTGAAACGGTCGCCATTGTGCAAACTTTGTCCTTCTAGATTAACGAGAGCCCAGGGAGAAGCGACAACGTATTACGGTGGGGTACGCACGGTCGAATCAGCCATCCCGGATCACTACCCTCCGTGCTGGACCGCTGACCAGCCAAAGCGGCCATTGGGCAGTCCCGCTTTCACATCCCTCCTAGGTTCGGAGTCGCCGGCTGAGCATCTCCGGCTATTCCAGCGTGCACCCTACCCCCTGGGCGAACAGCCCTTCCTGGAACCCCTCCCTGTCTTCCCGTCCTGCCCCGCGCCGGCTCCGGCTGTTCCGTTGCCTGCGGTCCCTCCCCGGCGCCTGGACCGAGAACGCCGCTTCGCCCCGCCCCCCGCGCAGGCAGCCGTCCTCTACATCCGGGTACAGACTCCAGCCGCCCAGACTCTGGCACTATGGTCATGGCGGAGGGAACAGCAGTGCTGAGGCGAAACAGGCCGGGCACCAAAGCACAGGTATGGTTTCCGCGTCTTTCCTGCCCCGGGAC
>NW_006159857.1:184053-187510 GCF_000334495.1 Tupaia belangeri chinensis
GCGGCCCCTTGGTCTGACTGAGGCGGCGAGGGCCTCCAGAGCTCCGTCTTGAGGGCGGACGTGAGGGACGGGTGTGGGCAGCGGAAAGTGCCCGCCGAGGCCCTGGCTGCCAGCCTGTCAGCCTCGACTCTCCTCTGCTCACTCCTGAGCCCAGGCGGACTAGCGCCAGAGGGGCGCGGCCAGCCAGGTGGGGACCCTAGGGGTGACCGGAGGGCCCGGCCGCCGGGTGGGAGCGGGTGCGGACGTAACCTGCGGGGTCCAGGCTTCCTGTTCCGACCTGGCGGGTGACTGTCTGCCCGGCCCTGCCAACCAGCTAGTCTAGCCGGCTGCGGGCGGCTCTAATTTACTTCATCCTCCGGCGGTTTGCCATGACCGCCTCTCCCAGCTGCTTCCCTGCAGCTGTTCTCTGGTCTGTCAAGTTTTCATCACCTGGTTGCGACTTGTTATCATTCACTGAGAATTTCATTGTTAATCTGTGTGAAGCATAGCTAGGGAATAAACTGACTGATTTCATCAACTTTTAGTGGGTGCTGTTTGCGGTAAGTGGTGATTGTTTAGGTATTAGTTTTTAGGGTTTGTGAAAGATGAGATGCCTCATATTAAAAAGTCAAACTGGCATTCAGACTTGATTTGGTTAATCTGCCAACAGAAGTGACTTTCTCTGTAGTGGATGCTTTTATGATCAAAAGAAATGTATTTTTAAAATATTTCTAAAGAAAAGTTATGTAAGAGGAAAAAACCCAACCAATCATGGACCTGTGATCTTATGTCTGAGAATAGATATTAATTTCTGGTACAGACTTATAGAAAGAAACCTCTAAAGTGAGTTTATGATCTAGATACCCTCCCAGCACCATGTAACAGATTGGGTAACTGAAGTCCAGAATATTAACTGGATTTGCTCAAGGTTATATAGTTTTGGACTCTTTATTTGACTGTTGACCTTTAAATTTAAAGTCTTATTATAGAGTCTGATAAAATCATTTACTTTTTTGAAAAAAGAATTATTTATTTAATTCCATTTGTTATTATTTATTATTATTTTAATTTGACCAGAGAGAGAGAAAGGGAGAAAGCATGCCTCCAGGTCTGGGACTTGAACTGCAGTTGGCTTCTAGCATCCTTAACCACCACACCACTGGCCAGCCCCAGTTATTTACATTTACTGTTTTCACACTACTGGAATGATATATACTCCCCCCCCAACTTGTCCTTTTCTTTCACTTTTAAATGTATTTTGGATACTTCTTATTCTATGGAAACATTGTTTCTGATACTCAAGTCATTAACTTTTTAATTTTTATATTGTTAAATACACTTTTATGTTTATATCTCATTTGATTAAAAAGTTCATTTTTGAAAGGATAGCATATAATATACTTTAATATTGTAACATATCCGTTTGTTGTGTTATTATTAGTTAAGTCATATGTATGAAAGTGCCTTTGCTTTTTTTCTACATTGTCATAGATCAGGGTTGTTAAAACGAGACAGGAAAGGTTAGGACTGTCCTAGGACCAGCCGTTGGCATAAAGGCTATGTCACTGGACTTCCATGTAGTGGACCATGGATTGAGTCCTGGACCCGGTGGCTTAAACTCACTCTTTCTGGCGAATGCTCATGCCTTATACCAAAAACCTCTGGGAGGAGGGGAAGAAGCAGTCTGTCCTATCATTTATCACATGTATTTCAAAAACGAATTAGATCTATTCTATTGTAAATCAGTTTATTTTAAACTATCTGGCCAGCAGGTGGCGTAGTGGTTAAAGTGCTGGACTTCACCCATGATTGACTGCAGTTCGAGTCCTGGATCTGGAAGCTTGATTTTTTTTCTCTCTCTTTCTTTCTGTGGTGAGCTCATGTGCTCACAAAAACAAAACAAAACAAAACAAAAAAGTTATTTTTTAATTTGCCAGAAAGCCTGTGCACTCACTAGAGAGAGACAGGGATGGGGGAGAGAAAGGGAAAGTGAAAAAACAAGTCACCAGGCCCAGGACTCAAACCATGGTCTCATGACTCAAACTGTGGCCATATGGGAGTCTAACATCTTAACCACCATGCCACCTGCTGGCCCCCAATTATTTTTTCTTGGTCAGTACAGGCATAGTGTCGCTCGACCTCTTGAAACAGCACAGCTGGGCCCTATGTGTTTTTTTTGGAGAGAAGATCTTGTGTTTATTCGTTTTATTTATTTATTTATTTATTTATTTATTTGACAGAGGTACATGTGCTCACTGGGGAGAGAAAAGAGGGAGAGAAAGTGAGAAAGCCACCTCCATGAGGGATGATCACATATTAATTCCTTCTCCATTTTTCCTTCCTGTTGCAGTTTTGGGCATGCACACATTCACCCCATGTGTGTTTCAAACTGTCAGGAATGGGACTTGAACTGCAGAGTCATCCTTGTGGGATTCACCCACCTTAACCACCACACCACTGGCTAGCCCTATTTATTTTTATTTGCTAGTGTGTATGTGCTTCTGCAAAGGGAGACAGAGCAACAGCAACAGAGAGAAAAAGCCCCCACCTATAGAGAGTAGTGAAACTGTAGTCCCTTCCGCATTTTTTCATCCTGTCAGGAGTTGGGGCATGCACACATACACACCCAGAGTGTTTTCCAAGCCATCAGGTCTAGGACTCAAACCACATGATTGCTAGGTGGGATCCAGCTTGCTTGCTTGCTTGCTTGCTTTCTTTCTTTCTTTCTTTCTTTCTTTCTTTTTTTTTTAAAGAATGATTGATTTAATTTTATTTATTGTTATTATTTTTTAATTTGACCAGGGAGAGACAGAAACAGAAAGAGGGAAAGCAAGAAAGCAAGCTGCCATGTCCGCTACTTGAACTGCAGTTGGTCATGTGGAAGTCCAGCACTCCAGCCACCATGCCACCTGCTGGCCTCAGGGATCTGGCGTACTGTTTTTTTTGTTTGTTTGTTTGTTTTTTAAGAGAGGTTTCTGCTATAGGCTGTGTGCACTCATCAGAAAGACAGAGAGAGACAGAGACAGAAAGCGAGAAATCACTCCCCAGGGGGGATGGCCACGCCACAGTCCCTTCTCCTCTCGGGATCTTGGGCATGCACACACATGCACCTGGTGTGAGTTTAAGCTACCAGGTCTGGGACTCGAACTGCAGCCAACTACATGGGAGTCCAGCGACATAGCCATTGCGCCAGCTACTGTTCCCAGGGATCCAGCTCTCTTAACCATCAGACCATGGACTAACTTGGAGGTCACATTATAACCTAGAAATTTAAAACACTATTTTTTTTTTTTTTAAGAATTATTCTGTTTGGTGGGAAAGTGAGAGAAAGGGAAAAGAGGGAGAAAGGGAAAGCGAGAAATAAAGTTAAATAATTATTTATTTTAATTTGACCAGAGAGGGGGAGAGAGAGAAGAGGGGGTGGGGGAAAGTAAGACCCCAGGTCTGGGACTCAAACCATGGTCGGCCATGTGAGAGG
>NW_006159857.1:189670-200232 GCF_000334495.1 Tupaia belangeri chinensis
TATATATATATATATATATATAGACTTTCCTGATGACCCAATAGTTATTTTTTAATTTGCCAGAAAGCCTGTGCACTCACTAGAGAGAGACAGGGATGGGGGAGAGAAAGGGAAAGTGAAAAAACAAGTCACCAGGCCCAGGACTCAAACCATGGTCTCATGACTCAAACTGTGGCCCTATGGGAGTCTAACATCTTAACCACCATGCCACCTGCTGGCCCCCAATTATTTTTTCTTGGTCAGTACAGGCATAGTGTCGCTCGACCTCTTGAAACAGCACAGCTGGGCCCTATGTGTTTTTTTTGGAGAGAAGATCTTGTGTTTATTCGTTTTATTTATTTATTTATTTATTTATTTATTTGACAGAGGTACATGTGCTCACTGGGGAGAGAAAAGAGGGAGAGAAAGTGAGAAAGCCACCTCCATGAGGGATGATCACATATTAATTCCTTCTCCATTTTTCCTTCCTGTTGCAGTTTTGGGCATGCACACATTCACCCCATGTGTGTTTCAAACTGTCAGGAATGGGACTTGAACTGCAGAGTCATCCTTGTGGGATTCACCCACCTTAACCACCACACCACTGGCTAGCCCTATTTATTTTTATTTGCTAGTGTGTATGTGCTTCTGCAAAGGGAGACAGAGCAACAGAGAGAAAAAGCACCCACCTATAGAGAGTAGTGAAACTGTAGTCCCTTCCGCATTTTTTCATCCTGTCAGGAGTTGGGGCATGCACACATACACACCCAGAGTGTTTTCCAAGCCATCAGGTCTAGGACTCAAACCACATGATTGCTAGGTGGGATCCAGCTTGCTTGCTTGCTTTCTTTCTTTCTTTCTTTCTTTCTTTCTTTTTTTTTTAAAGAATGATTGATTTAATTTTATTTATTGTTATTATTTTTTAATTTGACCAGGGAGAGACAGAAACAGAAAGAGGGAAAGCAAGAAAGCAAGCTGCCATGTCCGCTACTTGAACTGCAGTTGGTCATGTGGAAGTCCAGCACTCCAGCCACCATGCCACCTGCTGGCCTCAGGGATCTGGCGTACTGTTTTTTTTGTTTGTTTGTTTGTTTTTTAAGAGAGGTTTCTGCTATAGGCTGTGTGCACTCATCAGAAAGACAGAGAGAGACAGAGACAGAAAGCGAGAAATCACTCCCCAGGGGGGATGGCCACGCCACAGTCCCTTCTCCTCTCGGGATCTTGGGCATGCACACACATGCACCTGGTGTGAGTTTAAGCTACCAGGTCTGGGACTCGAACTGCAGCCAACTACATGGGAGTCCAGCGACATAGCCATTGCGCCAGCTACTGTTCCCAGGGATCCAGCTCTCTTAACCATCAGACCATGGACTAACTTGGAGGTCACATTATAACCTAGAAATTTAAAACACTATTTTTTTTTTTTTTAAGAATTATTCTGTTTGGTGGGAAAGTGAGAGAAAGGGAAAAGAGGGAGAAAGGGAAAGCGAGAAATAAAGTTAAATAATTATTTATTTTAATTTGACCAGAGAGGGGGAGAGAGAGAAGAGGGGGTGGGGGAAAGTAAGACCCCAGGTCTGGGACTCAAACCATGGTCAGCCATGTGAGAGTCCAGCACCCTTAACCACCACACAACCTGCCGGCCCCTAAAAACACTCTTTGAAATTGAATTAATAATTTATAATGCTCGTCTTTTTGTTTGGAGAGGTTTTTGCTATAGGGCATGTGTGCTCGCCAGAGAGACAAAGTGAGAAACCACCCCCCAGGGGGATGGCCATGCTGCAATCCCTTCTCCATTCTCCTCTCAGGATCTTGGATACGTACACACAAGTGCCTGGCATGAGTTTAAGCCACCAGGTCCAGGACTCAAACCGCAGTCGACTACATGGGAGGACAGCCATTATGCTAACTCCTGGTCCCTTTTTTTGGGGGGGGAGGTTTTTGCTATAAGGTGTGTGCACTCACCAGAAAGAGAGGCAGAGACAGAAAGCGAGAAATCACCCCCCAGTGGGGTGCGGATGGCTACACTGCAATACCCTCTCCTCCATTCTCCTTTTGGGATCTTGGACATGCACGCCATGTGCTGGGTGTGAGTTTAAACCACCAGGTCTGGGACTTGAAATGTGGTCGACTATGTGGGAGTACAGCAACATGGCTATTACGCCAACTGGGACATAGCCATTGCGCTAAACTGCTGGTCCCAGACGGTCTTTGTTTTTTTTTTTTTTTTAAGAATTATCTTACTGGGACTAGCAGTTAGCATAATGGCTATGTTGTTGGACTCCCATGTAGTCGACCGCGGTTCGAGTCCTGGACCCGGTGGCTTAAACTCACACGGGGCACGTGTGCGAGCATGTCCAGGATCCCGAGAGGAGAATGGAGGAGGAGGGATTGTGGCGTGGCTATCCCCCCTGGAGGGTGATTTCTCGCTTTCTATCTATCTGTCTGTCTCTGTCTGGCGAGTGCACGTGCCCTATAGCAAAAACCTCTCCGAAAAAAAAAAAAAAGAATGATTTTACTTGTTTGTATTTATGTATTTACTTATTTAATTTGACCAGAAAGGGATGGAGAGAGAGAGTGCAAGCCGCCAGATTCAGGACCCAAACTGTGGTTGGCCATGTGGGAGTCCAGCGCCCTTAACCACCAGGCCACCTGCCAGCCCCCAGAGGTTTTTTTTTTTAATGTAACTTTTTGGGACGTATTTCACCATTATAAATGAAAAGTAATATCTCTACAATTAAGTAATACATGAAAGACGATGGGAATCATAATTGATGAATTTGTGGGTGAAAAACATTTAATTTGTAATTCAATTAAATAAAATCTTGGTGTTCTTTTTTTTAAAAGAGAGATTTTTTTTTTTTTTTATAGGGTGGGTGCACTCTCCAGAGAGCCACAGGAGACAGAAAGCAAGAAATCACCCTCTGGAGGGATGGCCACACTGTGATCCCTTCACTTCCGTTCTCCTCTTGAGATCTTGGGCACGCATGCACATGCACCTGGTGTGAGTTTTAAGTTCCTAAGTCTTGGACTCAAACTCAGTCAACTATGTGGGAATCCAGTGATATGACATTATTCTATCTGCTGATGATCCCCAGTGAGTGGTTTTTTTTTAAAACAGAAACTTTTTCTTTTTTTTTTAATATTTTATTTACCTTTATTTATTTATTTTTAATTTGACCAGAGAAGGACAGAGTAAGAGAGAGGGGGGGAGGGAAAGTGAGAAAGCAAGCCACTAATTAAGTAAATTCATAATTAATCGAATGATAAATTATAACAGCATTCATTTGGTGTCTGAACTCTTGATAACAAGATTCTAAGCTTTACATTTCTATTTTAGTTGTCTTTTTTTTTTTTTTTTTTTCAGATAGAGGTTTTTTTCTATAAGGTACATGTACTTGCCAGAAAAACACAGAGGAAGAGAGAAATCAACCCCCAGGGGGGATGGCCACACCACAGTCCTTTCTCCTCCATTCTTCTTTTGGGATTTGAACCATGATCAGCCATGTGGGAATCCAGTGCCCTTAACTGTCATGCCACATGTCAGGGCCCCCCCTCTCCCCGTATGAGTTTTAAGCCACCTGGTCTGGGACTCAACTGTGGTTGACCACGTGGGAGTCCATCAACATAACGATTACTCCATTTGTTGGTCCCTTGGTGTTCATTTAAAAACATTGAATAGGGTTGCCAGGTGGTATGGTGGTTAAGGCACTGGATTTCCACATGGCCGACTGCTGTTCAAGACCTGGTGGCTTGTTTTCTCACTTTCCCTTTTTTTCTATTTCTCTCAGGTCAAATAAAAATAATAACAAATTAATTCTTTAAAAAAATGAATAAAGGGACCAGCAGGTGACGTGGTGGTTAAGTCGCTGGACACTCCCACGTGGCTGACCACGGTTCAAGTCTCGGACCTGGTGGCTTCCTTTCTCACTTTCCCTTTTTTTCTATTTCTCTCAGGTCAAATAAAAATAATAACAAATTAATTCTTTAAAAAAATGAATAAAAACATTGAATTAAATTTAAATACCCTTAGCTTATTTCATTATAATCACATTATAAAGTCTGAACTTTGGGTCTTCATTAAGAACTGAAGTTGCTGGGAACCAGCAGTTAGCGTAATGACTATGTTGCTGGATTGCCACGTAGTCGACCGTGGTTCACATCCTGGACCCGGTGGCTTAGAACTCGGGCACGTGTGCGTGCGTGCCCTAGATCCTGAGAGGAGAATGGAGGAGAAGGGATTGCGGTGTGACCTTCCGCCCTGGGGGATGATTTCTTGCTTTCTGTCTCTATGTCTCTCTCTGCCTGTCTGGCGAGCGCACGCGCCCTATAAACCTCTCAAAAAAAAAAAAAAAGAACTGAAGTTGCTCATAATAACGTCACATCCGCTTTGTAGTTTTATGTGTGTTTTAACAGTGAATTTATTTTTATAGGATTTCTATAACTGGCCTGATGAATCCTTTGATGAAATGGATAGTACACTAGCTGTTCCGCAGGTAATATAAATTTCTTCTGCAACTCTAACCTAAGTATTTTACTTTATTGACTTACTTAAGTATTCACCATGTCTTTTGACACAAACCAGATTCCACTGAATTATTCAGCTGCTATCAAAAGCTTTAGTTAACTCTAATTTTGTTTTAAAATGATATATTAAACTATAATCAAACCTAAATACATTAGTGCGTGTGTGTATGTGTGTGTGTGTCATCTTAGACAGTGTCTTATTTGTCTGTTATATATCAGATGAAGGTACCAAATTGATTTTACAATGAATTTAATTCATAATTAATTTAATGGTAAATTATAATAGCATTCATTTGGTGTCTGAACCATTAATAACAAGATTCCAAGCTTTACACTTCTATTTTAGTTATCAGGTTTTTTTGTTTGTTTTGTTTTTTATTTTTAGAGAGATTTTTTGCTATAAAGTACATGCACTTGCCAGAGAAACAGAGAGAGAGAATCACCCCCCAGGGGAGATGGCTATGCCACAATCCTTTCTCCTCCATTCTCTTGGGATTTTGGGCATGCACGTACTCAGGATGAGTTTCAGACTGCGGTGGCCATGAGGGAATTCAGTGACTTAACTACTGGCCCCATCATTAGTTTTTAACTTTTGTCCTCCTCCAGTGTATTTGAGGTTAAGATTCTTCTTTGGGGCAGCAGGTAGAGTGGTCATTGAGGGTGCTGGACTCTCACATGGTCAACTGTGGTTTGAGTCCTGGACTTGGCAGCTTGTTTTTTCACTTCCCCCCCCCCCTCTCTCCTTCTCTCTCTCTCTCTTTCTTTCTTTACAGAGTAAAACTTAAGAAAAAAAATAAATAAATTAAAAAAAAAAAAAAAAAAAAAAAAAAAAAACCCAGCTTCTCTTTGAGTTGTTGCCACTATCAGGTAGCTTATTAAAACAGTGATTCTCAAGGAGCTGGGTTTCTGTAGCATGTTTGGTTTGAAAAGCCCTTCAGGAGGTTTTTATGGTGGTTTTATAATGAGTAAAATGTGGAGTTTGGAAAAAACACTTTCTATAATTATTTTTTTAGAATTATTTTTTATTTTGTTTATTTATTTACTTTAATTTCCAGAGAGGGACAGAGTGAAAGAGAACGAGAGAGGGAAAGTTGTCACCTTCCCTCAGGAAGCCACCAGGTTCGGGACTTGAACTGCAGTCGGCCATGTGAGAGTCTAGCATCCTTAACCACCACGCCACCTACCGGGCCCTCCATAATTAATTATTAAAGATTGCAATGGATCCTGCCTCAGTGGCATGGGCAACAGTGTACTGAATTGCAGTGTTGGAAGCCACATGGCAGATTGTGATTCACATTCCATGTTGACCTGACCTAAAAACATGTGTCTCAAGATCTTAGTGAGCTGGAGGGCTGGGGAAAGGGGATCACAGTGTGACCAGAGGCTGTCAAGGGTTCCCCTTTCTCTCACTTGAACACATGCGCACACAAACACACATAGCATCATGAATAAAATAATTAAACTTAAAAAAAAAAATAAAAAAGCTTGTTGGGCAACCAGTGGCACGGTGGTTAAGGCCCCACATGGCCAGCTGCATGGTTTGAGTCCTTGACTTGTTGGCTTGAAAAACAATGGGTGCTTGTGTGTGTGTGTGCCCAAAATCCTGATAGGAGAAGGGATTGCACTATGGTCACTCCCCCCTCCAACCCCTGGGGTGCTGCTTTCTCACTTTCTCTCTCCTCTCTTTCTCTGTCTTCAACAAGTGCATGTACCCTATAGCAAAACTTTTTTTATTTTTTTTAAAAGAGAGAGATTATGAGTATGGAGCCAGATGGTGGCACAGTGGTAAAACAATACTCAATTCGAGAGACTCACATGGGAGAGCTGCTGGTTAAGTACAGCTATACTTATAAATGGTTAAAAGGCCTGTCCTTTCCTCATTGAATGGTGTTGGCAGCATTGTGGCAAATCATTTGACTGGGACCAGCAGATGGCGTTAAGTTGCTGGACTCCCATGTCAACCATGGTTCGAGTCCCAGACTCAGTGGCTGAAAACTCATGCTGGGTGTATGTGTGTGCGTTCCTAAGATCCTAAGAGGAGAATAGAGGAGAAGTGATTGCAGAAGTGGCCATCCCCCTGGGGGGTGATTTCTCACTTTCTGTCTCTCTGGCAAGCATACAAACCCTATATGCGGAGTATAGTGTTCTTTGTTGCAATTAACACTTTGAATATATTTTTCCCATTCTTTCCCTGCTTGCATTATTTCCAATGAGAGGTCCGTCTTAGCCTGATGTTTCTCTCTTGCCAATTTTAGTATCTTATCTCTGTGGTTTTGGTCAATCTGGCTATAATGTGCCTTGGAGATCTTCTTGGGTTGATTCTATGTGAGGTCTTTTGTATATCTTGGGTCTGGATATTTGAATGTCTCTCTAGGTTTGGCAAGTTTTCTTCCAGGATTTCATGGAATAAATTATCAATGCCCTTATTAGTTTCTTCACCTTCTATGATACCGATTATCTGGATGTTTGGGTGTTTAATGGTATCTAGTATTACTTATATTTTCTCATTTTTTTGGGTTATTTTCTCAGTTTTTTTGGTGAATTTTTCTAGGTCAGAGGTTCTGTCTTCCACATCTGAGATTGGATCTTCTGTATGATCTAATCTGCTTTTAATACTTTCAAGGGAGGTTTTGATTTCCTGTATTAGAGCCTTCATCTCTAACAATTCTGTTTGATTCTTTTTTATGGTATGTATTTCCTCTTTCAGATCATGCAAGACTGTCTCACTTCCTGGAACTCGTCTCTTTTCTCCTTCATCTTCTGGAGTTTATTGTCTCTCTTTTGCATTTCTGTTAGCTTTGTCACTATGAATAGTCTAAATTCTCTATCTGACATTTCCCCGAGTTCTATTGTATTATCTGTGGGGGATGAGGAATTACTCTTTTCCCATGGGGAAGAGATATTTTCTTGGCTTCTTATATTTTTTGTGCCTCTGTGTGGGTTCTGGTCATCTGATGGATTATATGTTTTTTCCTGATTTTTGCAGTGAAATCTGAGCGTTCAGAGGCATGCAGGAGAAGGTGATCTGCAGTCTCTCTGCAGTACATTTTTTTCTCCCTTTGTACAGCAGAATCCGTGAGAATTGAGGATTACTGTGACCTTAACGTATTCAGATTTTGGCTACTGTACACCTAGACCTGTCTGTAAACTTGGTGTGTGGAGGCTGGCTAGAAGTTGGGGTCAGGAGGGTGAAGTCTGGGCAGAAAATCTTCAATTATCCTCGTCCTTGAAAGGGGCCACTCAGAGCTCAAATGTAGATGACTTGTGATTGGACTGTCCTGGCTAGAAGTTGGGGTCAGGAGGATGAAGTCTGGGCAGAAACTTTTTTTTTAAAGAGAAATTTTTGCTATATGGTGTGTGTGCTCACTGGAGAGACAGAGACAAACAGAAAGCAAGAAATCAACCCCCAGGGGGATGGCTTTGTCATAATCCCTTCTCCATTCTCGCCTCTAGATTTTGAGTAAGCAGGCACACACGCCTGATGTGAGTTTGAAGCTGCCAAGTCTGGGACTCGAACCATGATCGACTACATAGGAGTCCAGCGACGTAACCATTATGCCATTTTCTGGTCCCCCTGAAGTTTTTATAAATGCCTTTTAGTATCCTGAGGAAGGTCTCTTTTGTACTTAGTTTTTTTCTATGTGATTTTATCACTAAAGGTTGTTGGATTTTGCCAGATGTATTCTATATTGAGGTGATAGTGTGATTATTTTTTGGTCTTCATATATTTTAAAATTTATTATTTTTTTAATTTGTAATAGGGCATGTGCTTTCACCAGAGAAAGACAGAAAGTGAGAAAGCAAGCTGCTAGGTCTGGGACCCAATCATGGTTGTCCATGTAGGAGTCCAGTGCCTTAACTGCCATGGCACCTACTGGCCCCCATATATTTGTGTGTGTGATTGTGTGTGTGTGCGTATTTTTTTTTTAAGTTTATTTAGGGGGCAGGAGTTGGCGTAGTGGTTAAGGTGCTAGACTTCCATGTTGTTGACCATGTTTGAGTCCCTTACGTGGAGGCTTGAAACTCACACCAGCACCTGTGTGTGTGTGCGTGCACACGTGCGTGCCCAAGATCCCAGGAAGAAAATGGAGGAGCAGGGATTGTGACATGGTCTTCCCTCCTGGGGGATGATTTCTTGCTTTCTGTCTCTCTGTGTCTCCTGTGAGCGCATGTCCCTTATAGCAGAAATCTCTAGGGGCTGACAGGTGGCATGGTGGCTAAGGAGTCTGGACTCCTCACATGGCCAACCATGGTTTGAGTCCCAGACTTGGCGGTTTGCTTTCTCACTTTCTCTTCTTTCCCTCTCTGGTCAAATTAAAATAAAAAAATAAAAAATAAAGTTAAATAAAATAATTCTTTAAAAAAACTCTAAAAAATGTTATTTATTATTGTTATTATTTAATTTTCTATAGTGCATGTTTGCTCAACAGAGAGAGAAAGAGAGAAAAGGTGAGAAAGCAAGACTCAAACTGTAGTTGGCCATGCGAGACTCCAGCGCCTTAACCACCCATAACCACCTCCCCATCTTCATATATTAATGTAGAGTATTACATAGAATTTTCTTTATGTTGGAGCATACTTACATTCCTTGAAGCAGTCTTTTCATTTGTGTTTTTGTACAATGTATCTTTTTGTCTCCTTTAACTTATCTTTGTCATTATAGTTGAAGTAAGTTTCTTATAGACAACATACAGTTGGGTCATATTTCTTTTTTTTTTTTTTTTTGGAGGGGTTTTCGCTATAGGGCACGTGCGCTCACCAGACAGACAGAGAGAGACATAGAGACAGAAAGCGAGAAATCACCCCCCAGAGGGGATGGTCACACCGCAATCCCTTCTCCTCCATTCTCCTCTCGGGATCTTGGGCACGCATGCACACGTGCCCGGTGTGAGTTTTAGGCCACCGGGTCCGGGACACGAACCGCGGTCGACTACGTGGGAGTCCAGCGACATAGCCATTATGCTAACTGCTGGTTCCCGGTCATATTTCTTTATTCATTCTGATAGTCTTTTTCTTTTTTCTTTCTTTTTTTTTTTTTTTTCAGGTTTTTGCCATATGGTATGTGGGGTCTCCTGAGAGAGAGGAAAAGGGAGAAATCACCTTCCGAGGGGATGGCCACGCTACAATCCCTTCTCTTCCGTTTTCCTCTCTGGAGTTTAGACACGTGTACACACGTGCCTGGCATGATTTTTAAGCCTTGGATCCAGGGTTCAGATTGCAGTCATCGAAGTGGGAGTCCAGTGCCTTGACCACCACACTACTTGCTGGCCCCAGTCTTTTTCTTTTCATTGGTGTATTATTTCCCTTTTGTACCTTTTTAGGTATTATTTGAACTTTTTAAAAAATTTACTATAGGATTTATGTACTTGCTGGAGGGTGGGGGAGAGGTGAGAAAGTATGAGAAGGCACCCAGGAGGGATGGCCACACCACAATCCCTTCTCCTCCTTTCTCTTTTCAGGATTTTGGGCATGCATGCATATGTGCCTGGCGTGTTTTTCTTTTTCTTTCTTTCTTTCTTTCTTTCTTTCTTTTTTTTTTTTTTTTGTTATAGGGCACATGTGCTTCCTGGGGTAGGGGTGGAGATGTGAGTGGAAGAAACAACCCGTCAGGGGAAAGCCTGCATCCTGGTCCCTTTTCTTCCTCTCTCTTTTTGGGATTTTTGGGCATGCATACAAATGTGCCCAGTGGTTTTTTTTATTTTAATTTATTCATTCATTTACTTTTTAATTTGACAGAGAAAGACACACAGAGAGAGAGAGAAAGAGGGGAAGTGAGAAAGCAAGCCACCAGGTCCAGGACTTGAACTGTGGTCAGCCATATGGGAGTGTCCAGCCCCTTAACCACCATGCCACTTGCTGGTCCCTGCCCAGTGTATTTTCAATCACCAAGTCGAGGACTCCCACCATACAGTTGGCCGTGTGAACCAGCTGCCTTCACCACCACCCCAGTGGCTGGCTCCTTTCTAAAGTTTCTTTTATTTCTTCCATGAGAAAGAGAGACAGAGACACAGAGATAGAGAGGGGCGGCTCCCCCAAATAGGACCTGTCGACATACC
>NW_006159857.1:200308-204570 GCF_000334495.1 Tupaia belangeri chinensis
TTCGCCACCTGCTGTTCCTTTTTTTTTTTTTTTTTTTTTTTTTATAGTCCACAGATTAGTTTATTTTTAACATCCATCATGTCATGAATTCATAGGGAATAAGTTCCAGTAGCTCAGGCTCCTTTCCATTGGTTCTCACAAAGTGTGCTTTTCTGGGTGGAGCAGGCTGGCACTTTAGTTGAACCCAGGTACCTTTTTCTTTAGCTTCTTTCTTTTTCTGGTCGTTTTCCTTCACATATTTTAGGACACTATCTCTGCTCATAGAATGCTTAATATGCTCAATACGCACATTGATTCTCTTGGCAAGAATCTTGCCCTTGTTTGTTCACAACAATGCCAACAGCATGCTGGGTAACATTGTAGACTCTTCTAGTTTTGCCATGGTAACATTTGTGGGCATTCCTTTTTGAACAGTACCCATTCCCTTAATGTCTATGATATCACCCTTCTTGTAGATTCCCATATATGTTGCCAAAGGAACAACTCCATGTTTTCTAAAAGGCCTAGAGAACATATATTTCCCTTTGTGTTCGTCATTTTGGTTAATTACTGGAAGATGGCGCTTCTGGCCAAAAGGCTGAATTTTTTTTTTTTTTAATAGTTTACTAGATGGCATATGCACTCACTGGAGAGAAGAGAAAGAGATCCCACAACCCCTTCTCCATCTTTCCTTCCCCTTCAGGTTTTGGGCATGCATGCACATATGCCTGGCATGTTTCTTAAGGCATTGGATTTGGGACTCAATCCATGCAGTTTATCATGTGGGGTCCAGTTGCCTTAACCACCACACCACAGACTGGCTCTATTTGAACATTTTTTATATGCTGTTTTAGTTGATTCTTATTTCGACTGTATCTCTTTATATAATTATTTTTGGTAGTTGCTCTAGAAATTACTGAATATATACTTTAACAGCCTACTTAGAATCAATGTTTTACTACTTCATTTGAAATGTACAAACGTCATCATCATACGGATCCCAATACCTCCCCTTTGTACTGTAGTTATCTTATGTATTACATCTAATATATATTGACAACCCAGCGGACAGTGGTTTTTTGTTTTGTTTTGTTTTGTTTTGTTTTTTTTTCTTTGAACTGCCAAATATATTTTAAAACATTTGAGAGTAAGGAGCAGCAGATGGCATAATGATTACATGCATCACTGGATGCCCACATAGTTGACCGTGGTTCGAGTTCCGGACCTGGCAGCTTAAACTCATGCTGGGCATGTGTGCATGCATGCCCAAAATGCTGAGAGGAGAATGGAGGAGAAGGTATTGTGGCGTGGCCATCCACTTTGAGGGGCGGGGGATGATTCTGTACCCATTAAACAATAACTCCCCACTTTCACTGGGCTTCTTGAATTTGTAGTTACACATCTTTTCACAAACTCGAACCCTTTCCACTCATTATTTCTTCTAATTAATTAACTAATTAATTTTTAAAAATTTGCCAGAGGATGTGTGTATTTACTGGAGAGAGACAGAGAGAGTGAGAAAGGATCCTCTATGGGGCATGGTTACTCTGCAATCCCTTCCCCTCCATCTCTTCCCTCCATTTGGGATTTGGACATGCATGCACATATGCCTAGCATGTTTCTCAATTTGCAGGGTCTGAGATTTAAGCCATGTGGTCAGCTATGTGGGATCTAGCTTTCTTTACTATGTCACTGACTGGCCCTCGAATTTTATTTTTTAGCAACGTATTTGTTTTCTTCTTTTTCATAGACTCTTCTGAACTTTCTTTCTTTCTCTTTTTACATTTTGCTGTAGGATATGTGTGCTTGCCAGAGAGGGAAGAAAAAGAGAGATAAACAGAGGGAAAGTGAGAAATCACTGCCCTGGTGGCAAGTCCATAAGTCCTTTCCTCCATTCTTCTCTCTGGAATTTGGGCACATGTACCTGGTATGAGTTTCAAGCCACCTGGTCCAGAACTCAAGCTGTGGTCAGCCATGTAGGAGTTCAGAGCCTTACCTACTATACCACCTGCTGACTCTTGATAAAGTTTTCTTTTCTTTTTTGTTATAAGAGTGCATGTGCTTGCCAAAGACAGAAAAAATTAAAAGGCACCACTCCTCCAAAAGGAGATGCACAGACCTCAATCCCTTCTCTTTTCTCTTGGGATTTGGGGCACACAAGCAGATGTCCCTGACTTTTTTTTTCCTTTTTTTTTTTTTTAAAGAATTGTTTTATTGGGATTAGTATTTTATTGGTTAAGGTTACTGGATTCCCACATGGTTTGTGTCCCAGACCTGCTGGCTTTCTTTCTCACTTTCTCTCTTTTTCTCTCTGGTGAAATTAAAAAATAATAATAATAATACAATGAAGTGGATTATTTTTTTAAAAAAGAATTATTTATTTAATTCCATTTGTTAATATTTTAAATTTGACCAGAGAGAGAGAATGGGAAAGCAAGAAAGCAAGCGGCCAGATCTGGGACTTGAACCACATTTGGCCATGTGGGAATCCAGCACCTTTAACCACCATGCCACCTGCTGGCCCCTAAGTGGATAATTTTTTAAAATTATTTAATTTTGTTTATCAGCATTATTATTATTATTTAATTTTACCAGAGAGAGACAGAAAAAGAGAGGGAAAGTGAGAAAGCAAATCACCAGGTCCCAAACTCGAACTGTGGTTAGCCATGTGGGCACCTTTGCCTGCCAGCAGTCTTTTTGTTTTTTAATAATTATTTAATTTGTTGTTATTTTAATTCACCAGAGACAGACAAAGGAGAAGGAGAAGGAAAGTTAGAAAGCAAGCTGCCAGGTGCAGGACATGAACTATGGTTGGCTATGTGGGATTCTGGCACCTTAACTACCATGTCACCTGCTGCCCCCTGGCATGTTTTACAAGCCACTGGGTTTGAAATTCAAACTATGCAGTCACATGGGATCCAGCTTAACCACCTGGCTAAACCTATTTATCAGTTTTTAGTTGAATAATTTATCAACTAAATTTATTTTCTAGTTTGACTCTCTCCTTTGTTTTCTTCATTCTGCTATTAAATCCATCTAGAGAGTATTTTGGTTATTATATTTTCCAGTTCTAAAGTTCCTTTCTTTTTTTTTTTTTTTCTAGAGGGCATGTGTTATTTACCAGAGACAGAGAGGGAGGGGAGAAAGCAACCCCCATGGGGTATAGTTATGCTACAACACCTTTTCCTCCATCTTTCCCTCTTTTTCCTTTTGGGAGTTTGGGTACCCCTGCAAATATACCCAGAGTGTTTCTCAAACTGCCAGATCCAGGACTTGAATTGTGCTATCATCTGTGGGGGATCCAGCTTTCTTAACCACCAGGCCAAAGCCAGTCCTGTTTCTCTTTATATCTGTTTCTTTGCTAATTTCTTCTACTTTTGTTTCAAAAGTAGAAGTTTTTCACTTAAACATCTTTATAACAACATTTAAAAATCTTTGCCAGGGACCAGCAGGTGGAATGGTGGTTAAGGTGCTGGACTGCTGGACTCTCCAGTGGCTGGCCACAGTTCATATCCCAGACCTCGTGACTTGCTTTCTCACTTTTCCTCTCTTTCTTTCTTTGTCTCTCTCTGGTGAGCACATGTGCTCTATGGCAAGTTAAATAATAATAATGATAAAATAAATGGATTAATTAAAAGTTTTTGTCAGAGTATTAGAATGTTGTCATCTTGTCATTGTTGATTTTTCTTACTGCAAATTGACATTTTCATTTATTCTTTGAATTCTGAATAATTTTGGATTATATTGCCATTTTGAATATTCTGTTGCTGCTGGTTTAATTAAATTCTATGGATAATGTTGATATTTTTGTTTTATTAGGCATTTGACCTGGTTAGATTCAGACTGCAAGTTCTAGCCCATCTGCGGTTCCTATATCAGCTTAATTTTCCTTTTCTTTTTTAAAGAATTAATTTATTTTAATTTGACCATAGAAGAACAGAGAGAGAGAGAGCAAGAGAGACAGAAAATGAGAAAGCAAGCCACCAGGTCCAGGACTTGAACTGTGGTCGGCCATGTGAGAGTCCAGCGCCCTTAACCACCACGCCACCTGCCGACCTCTGTCAGCTTAATTTTCAAAGACTACATTGCTACATAACTCTGTCTCGTGCATGCACCAGTGGCTAGCCTGAGTGGAAAGTCTTATCTATTAGCTCAGTTCTCAGAATCTATTACGTGCATTTAGGATCAGCTCTATCATAGGGAGAGCTCAGGAGTTCTTTTTTTTTTTTCCCTTTTATTTATTTATTTATTTATTTATTTATTTATTTATTTTTTATCATCAT
>NW_006159857.1:205907-239639 GCF_000334495.1 Tupaia belangeri chinensis
CATAGAGACAGAAAGCGAGAAATCACCCCCCAGGGGGGATGGTCACGCTGCAATCCCTTCTCCTCCATTCTCCTCTCGGGATCTTGGGCATGCACGCACACGCGCCCAGCGTGAGTTTTAAGCCACCGGGTCCGGGACACGAACTGCGGTCGACTACGTGGGAGTCCAACAACATAGCCATTACGCTAACTGCTGGTTCCCTCTACTATCTTTTTGATACTTTTGGTTCATGGGGCCTACCTCTTTGATGCTTTTGCCAGAAATCACTTAACCATGACTATGCCGTAGTTGTAAGAAAACAGATAAAGAAAAAAAGAAATAGTTGGGTCTTTTCTGTTGGGACCACAGTACCACCATATGGAGAAAAAAGGACTTTGAAGAAAGAGTTTCATCTACATTTTTCTCTTGCCAGCTGCTTTTGTGCCATTGAGGTATTGTCTTGGGCCTCAGCTTTTGAAAGAATGGAGAAGAAAAGGTGAGGGAGAAAACCTTGGGGATGTCTTTCAGTCTCTTTGAGCTTTAAGAGTACTTTTTTCTACTCCTTGAGCCAGAGTAAGAGTTTCTCTTGGGTCTCTCTTTCTCAGCATTACAGTACTCACTTCTGAGTTTCATAGTGTTACTTTAGGCCAGGCAATACCAGAGGGGAAAACAAACACAGCAAACTCACTGCTAGTTCAGTGGTACTTTGAATTCTGGTGTTTTCTCTGGCTGTTCTTGCTGTTGTTACCTTTCAAAGACCTCAAACTGCTGAACCCTGCATTGTGTCCAGATTTGATAGTTTCATTTAATGGGAGGAAAAGTTGATGTGTGTTTATTCCATCTTATCCCAAACTAGAAACAATGAAATATTTGTGTTAGATGTTTTAATGCTATGTGCTTTAATCCACTCCAAATACCTTTTTTTTTAAAGATGTTTGCCATACAACACATATGCTTGCCAGAGATGGAGAGAGGAAAGTGAGAAATCACCCCCCTCCCCACCGCCCGTCACAATCCTTTCTCCCTTCTCCCGGGATTCTGGGCACATGACCACATGCACTTAGTGTGATTTTCAAGCCAACAGATCTGGGACTCAAACTGTGGTTGACCTTGTGGGAATCCAGCATCTTAACTACTATGTCACCTGCTGGCCCCAACCCCAAATAATTTCTAAAAACAGGTTTAGGAAGTCTTACATAACATAAACATAGCATTAGATCATTGTGATTATAGCTTACTTGTGTAAATCACTAGAAAACCCTCCCCCTTTTTTGCCCATAGGATGCATGTGATCACTGGAGAGAGATGGGAGGTGAGGGTGTGAGAAATCATCACGGGTGGGGTGGGGGATGGCCACTGTCGCAATTCCTTTTCTCCCCTAGTCCTCTTAGAATTTGGGGCACACATGCACAAACCCCCAACATGATTTTCAAGTTGCCGGGTCTGGGGAATAAACCATGGAGTCAACCATGTGGAATCTATTTGGTTGTTTGGAAAGTCATGACGTATTTTTCTGTGCAAAAATACGTCATGACTTTCCTGACAACCCCATATTTGCCTTATTCATCCAGCCACTGGCTGGTCCCATGCCTGAGTTTTTATTAACAGAAGGAAGAAAAATTTTATGCCTCTTTTTTGACTTAACCTAGAATCTAGTATGTTATATCCTGCACTGAAGATACTCGCAAGGCCTGGGAAGTGAATACATACTGATTGCAACTCTGAAGTGTTAGTAGAGCTTGCTCAGGTGAAGTGGTAGTGATTTTTGGAAGCTTACTGAAAAAGTAAATAAATAAGGTAGGATTTTAAAGTACTTGAAAGCATAAAAACACTATTGAAGAGATTGTCTTCTGAATTTTTTCTGAAGGATTGCTTTTAGATTTCAAAGCCAATCTATTAAATAATATTAGTAGTTGTTCAGTTTACTCAGTTTCAAAATTTTCAGCATTAGGCCTAGCCTTGGTGATAATGCTAAGAGGCTGAACTGGACTACATGGGAGGCAGGTTGGGGTTTGATTCTTGGTGCAACATAAAGGCAGGGTGCAGTATTCATGCTTATAATTCCAGCGAATCAAGGAGGCTAAGACAGGATGATTGTGATATTGAGGCTGGCATGGGTAACATAGTGAGACCCTATGTGAAAAGGAGCTGGTGTACACTTGTAGTCGCAACTGAGAGGGTAAGACGTAATTGAGATATGACGAGACCTTGTCTAAAAAATAAAAATAAGGGCCAGCAGGTGGCATGGTGGTTAAGGTGCTGGAATTCCCACATCACTGTCCATGGTTTGACTCCTGGACCTAGCAGCTTGCTTTCTCACTCTCCCTCTCTCTCTGTCTTTCTCTGGCAAAACTCATGTGAAAAAGTAATATTACCAAAAATAATAAATAAATCTTTAAAAAAAAAAAAAAGAAAAAGAAAACCAAAAAAACCTCTTTGAAGTCATTAGCAAAAGTTTTAAGTGGTAATAGTACTGCTTTCCTTTGAACCAAATTACTAAGATAGGCAACATATTAAAAATATTGGAGATATTTAAGAATATTCCAGATTTTTATGATAGAGCTAATTCTTGCTTTTTTTAATTTCATATTTATCTACCTTGTACTGCACATAAGAATGTTAATCATAGTTTAAAATTACAATGTGTGACAGGATAAATGTTTCATTTTGTGAAACTTTAGTTTTCAGATGTTTGCCAGAGTGATAAAAATGAAATACCAGAACAAAAGTTGCTAATAGTAGTAACTCAGAAACAATATAAAATGTCTCATGTGGCAAAAGATACTTGGTGAGCTTTGGGAAATTTATTTTTCTTAGTTCATTTTATAAAAATCATTGCTACAGTGGCTGGCAGGTGGCATGGTAGTTCAGGGCACTGGGCTCCCACATCTGACTGTAGTTCAAGTCAGTTTGCTTTCTTACTGTTTCTCTCTGTGTCCATCTGTGATCAAACTAAAATAAGTAAAGTTAAATGAAATAATTCTTAAAGAAAATCATTGCTATTTCTGTTTGCATAAAATTGTGGCAGACTCAGTTTAAAAAACAACATGAAATTTTTGTTTTATTTCTTTTGTTGTTGTTGTTGGAGAGGTTTTTGTTATCGGTCGAGTGTGCTTGCCAGAAAGACAGAGAAACAGAAAGCGAGAAATCACCACCCAGGGGGGATGGCTATGCCACAATCCCTTCTCCTCCATTCTCCTCTCCGGATCTTGGGCATGCACACACACCCAGCGTGAGTTTAAGCCACTGGGTCTGGGACTCAAACCGTGGATGACTACATGGATCTAGTGACATAGCCATTACGCCAACTGCTGGTCTCAGAAATTTTTGTTTTATTTCTAAGTTAAAGATTTCTTACGTTCTCTTTTATATAAATTGACATTCTTAAGAGGACTCTAGATTTCTTTTTCTTTTGAAGAATTATTTTATTTACCTTTATTTACTTATTTAATTTGACCAGAGAGGGACAGAGTGAGAGCGGGAGTGGAGGAGGGCAGCGCTGCGGAGTGAAAAAACAAACCACCAGGTCCAGGACTGAAACCATGGTCAGTCATATGGGAGTACAGCACGCTTAACCATCATGCCACCTGCCAGTCCAAGGACTCTAGATCTCTCTCTCGTTTCTTCCGTTAGTGAGAGGGAGAGAGATACCACCCCGATAGGGCCCAAATGCCATGATCTACCCCTGGTTTTAGCCAACCTTGGATCATGGGCATGCACATACCCAGTATACTCAAACCTCTGGTTGTGAATCTAGAGCCTTCCTTTGTAGGTCAACCTCCCAGAATATCATGTTTTATCTCTGCACTGTGGCCTGGCCCTGAATACTAGATTTCTTAAAGATTGACAGCTTGTGATCTGGCCCTATAACTTGGTGCTTAATGGAGCTGGATACTATTGCGTACATAGCCTATTCCTATATATGGATACTACTAAATTCAGTTTGAATCCCAGCCCCAGTGGCTTTAAAAACATGCAAGGCTTGTGTCCATGTGTTTCTAAAATTCCAACAGGATGGAGAAATGGAGAAGGAATTGTGTCATAATCTTGCCTCATTGGGAGGAGGGTAAGGAGGACTCTTTCTCTCTCTGGTGAGCACATGTACCACTGACAAAAAGAAAAAAAAAGAAAGATAATAGCTTGTTATTTTACTGTCTTAGTCCTTTTTGTGCTACTAAAATGGAGTTTCACATATTGAGGTAATTTATTTATTTATATTTTTAAAAAACTATGAGCAATGCATTTTCCTAGCTGAAAGGAAGGTACAGTTATATTACTCTGGTAAGTCACATGACAGGAAGAGTATCCAGCAGAATGAGTACTAACAGTCTTTGTCCCCATATGTAAAAAAGGACAATTAATTTAAAATCACCCCTCAACTTGCGAGAACATTTTGCCATTGTTCAGTGAATTATGCTGTTAGAACACATGGTGGTCACACAGCTCAGCCCACCATTTTTTCTTCAGAAACATTTTTTTAAATTAATTTACATTCATTCCCTGAACATTGTCATAGCATGCAAAATATGATTTCCCATCCAGAATATACCACATAGTGGCTTAATCATACATGTTATCGTCAGTAATTTTCCATTTCTAGTTTCATGTGTGTATATATATGTTTTACCCCTATTTCTAACCTTGTGCCATTTCCCACTCTCCTCCCACACTATCACAGGTGTCTACCGCTGTTTTCCATTCCTTTTTCCCCCCACATTTTATTGATTCACAAAATTTATTAATTTAACTACTTCCAGTAGCAAGTTCAGCTGGTATGTACTTATCTGTGAATACATGTCTGACTTTAGGCGTGAAACTGACTAGAATGAATATACTATAAGGTAGCACCTGGCTGATGCTATATAGCTTACTAAAGTCTTTAAATAGACATTTTTTAATATATTTTTTAATTTCAAGAAAAGCAGTTTTAGCTTTAAAAATCAAAGAAATACTAAGGAACTTTGCTTAAAACTTAAAGCCAGGAAACAGGTTAGGATCCTGTTCAAATAGTAAGAACATGAACCTAAAGGGAGCTCAAAACTAGACAGAAATCTTTAAAACCGGAAAACAAAGCCTAGAAGAAAATCAGCAATGTTTTAGACAAAAATCATAAAATTCTCTTTTATCAGTTCAGTCTCATGTACTTTATCTTCTGTTGTGGCTTGATCCACCCGATTAAATTCTGGGATATAATATTCAACTCCAGACTTGTCCCTATCATTAACTTGGCCATTTTCTTAAGTTTTGAATTCTCATTTCTGTTTATCTGTATTTAATTTTCCTGGTATAGCACTCCCTTGAGAACTTCTTGGAGATCTGGTCTGGTATTGGTAAATTCTTTCAGTTTTTTTTTTTTTTTTTAATTTGGGAATGATTTTACTTCTTCTCATTTCGAAGATAATCTTGCCTACATAGTATTCTTGGATGATGACAATTCCTTTTAAAATGTGTTCTTTTTATTTTACTCAGAATCCTAATCAAGTAATAATAGTTATGAGACTTAATCCTCCTGAAGATTTTGATGTTTATTTCTCTTTCTCTCTTTCCTCCTCCCTCCCTCCCCTCTTCCCTTCTTCTTTCTTCTTCTCTCCTTCCTATTGGAGATAATAGAGTTAGAGTTCTTCTCCATGGCCATGAACTCTCCTAAGTCCCTCTGAAAGGCAATTCTGATAATATGGAACATCCTGTAAGGCTGTGCTTTGATATGGTGGTGTTCCCTTAACACTTCGAATACATTTTCCATTCTTTCCTTGCTCGCATTATTTCCAAGGAGAGGTCCACTGTTAGCCTAATGGGATATCCTCTGTAGGTAACTTGCCGTTTCTCTCTTGCCAAGTGCCAGTCTTAGTATTTTGTCTTTGCCGGTGGTTTGTGGTCAATCTGGCTATAATGTCTCTTGGAGAAGATCTTGGGTTGATTCTATTTGGGGTACTTTGTGTTTCTTGGGTCTGTATACTTCCTGCTCTAGGTTTAGAAAGTTTTCTTACAGGATTTCATGGAATAGATTATCAATGCCCTTATGCATCTCTTTACCTTCTGGGATACCAGTTATCCAGATGTTTGGACGTTTGATGGTATCTAGTAGTTTTCATATATTATTTTGACTTTTTTGGAGTTATTTTCTCGGTCTTTGTGGTGGATATTTTTAGGCCAGCAATTCAGTCTTCTACATCTGAGATTCGATTTTCTGAATGGTCTAGTCTGCTTTTACTACTTTGAAGGGAGGTTTTGACTTCCTGTATTATAGCCTTCATCTCTTAACAGGTCCATTTGATTCTTTTTTATAGTGTGCATTTTCTCTTTTAGATCTGGCAAAAATTTCCTCACCTCTTGGAACTCCTCAGCTTTCTCCTGCCTCTTCTGCAGTTCATTGTCTCTCTTCTTTTTCAACTCTGTTAGCTTTGTCATTATAAATATTCTAAATTCTTTATCAGGCATTTTCATGAGTTTCATTGTACTATCTGAGAATGAAGAGGAGTTATTATTTTCCCTTGGAGAAGAGGACTTTTTCTTCCTAATTCTTGAATTTCAATCAGAGTGTTCAGAAGCATCCAGAAGGAGATGATCTTCAATCTCTCTTCCATTCTGTTTTCACTCTTTGAGTATCAGATTCAGTGGGAATAGAGGAATATTCTGACCCTAATGGTATTCAGATGTTTGGAAGCTGTTCACTTGTACCTATCTAGACACTTACTATGTAGAGACCACTAAAAATGAATTTGGAGTAAGAAGTGTCAGCAGAAAATCTTTTTTGGTCAAGGAAATCAATATTTCAGAGAGAAGTTTATTATTCTTCTCAGGATCCATATTGGGTTAATTTATAATGAATAAGAATTTATTGCTTCATGGTCGTGGATGTTGTGAAGTCCAAAATTGAGGGGCTGCATCTGGTATCAGCCTTCTTCCTGCATTGTCACATGGCAGAAGAGCAAAGAGGGAATGGGTAAGAGGGAATGCAGTGTGTATGTGCAGGAGCCAAATTCATCTTCTTAAGAAACCCCTTCCCACAGTAACAAACTCACTCTGAGATAATAGCGTTCATGTTAATACCAAACACCTCACATTAAGCTCCACCTCCCAACAAACATCACAGCATTGGGGATCAAATTGCACCATGAACTTTGGGAGACACATTCAAACTATAGCATCCTCTTAATAACAGTTTAATAATGATAAGTAAATTCAGCTACCAAATATGTAATTAAACCATTAAAATTGATTATGAACAAACCATTTGCAGAGAATATTTTTTTGTGCAAACTGATTTTTTTTTTTTTTTGGAGAGGTTTTTGCTATAGGGCGCATGCACTCGCCAGACAGACAGAGAGAGACATAGAGACAGAAAGCGAGAAATCACCCCCCAGGGGGGATGGTCATGCTGCAGTCCCTTCTCCTCCGTTCTCTTCTCGGGATCTTGGGCACGCACGCACATGCGCCTGGCGTGAGTTTTAAGCCACTGGGTCTGGGACACGAACCACGGTTGACTACGTGGGAGTTCAGCGACATAGCCATTACACTAACTGCTGGTTCCTCAAACTGATTTTGATATCACCAAAGAAAGTAAGAGATTAAAGGTCTTTACTTCATTTTGGGTACATTTTTTTCAGTCCTATCTTTCCTTTTCATTCCTACCCTTATAGCTTTAACATTCCAGACTATTATTTATCTTTATTGCTGACTCCAAGTAATGTGGTTTATTTGAAGTCAATACATATTTATTATAAACCTCCTATGTGCTAAGTGCTAATAGTAGAAATTCAAAACAATATTGTCTTCATGTTCTGAGACTCACTATTTGAGGGAGACACATGAAAATAAGTCCTATTAGGTGAAATAAACGCTGATAAGAGTTCTGTAGATGGGGCCAGCAGGTGGTGTGGTAGGTAAGACACTGGATTTCCACATAGCTGATCACGTTTAGAATCCCGGATCTGGCAGCTTGAGACTAGCACATGCTTAAAGTCCTGAGAAGAGCATGAAGGAGGGATTGTCACTTGGCCATTCTCTCTTGAGGGGTGATTTTTCACTTTGCCTCTATCCAGTGAGTGCATGCACTCTTGTGGCAAAAAAAATCTAAAATAAGTAAATGAATAAAGCTTTATAGAAAGAATGGTGGGAATAGCTCTCTCTTCCTCAGAGTTGCCTGTGAAGGTGGCATCCATCTCCTACTTGGTAACATGGCCATTCAGAGAACACTTGTGAAGCCCAGGATTGTTAAAAAGAGGCCCAAGAAATTTATCTGTCACCAGTCAGACCAATATGTCAAAATTAAGCACAGTTGGCAGAAACTCAGAGGTACCGACAACAGGATGTGGAGAAGACTCAAGGGCCAAATCTTGATACCCAATGTTGGTTATGAGAGCAACAACAAAAGCACATGTTGTCCTGTGGCCACAATCCCTTCTCTATTCTCCTCTTGGGATTTTGGGCACGCATGCATATGGTCCCGACGTGTTTTTCAAGCTGTGCTGAGTCTGGGACTCAAACTGCTTAACCAGCCATATAGAATCCAGCTACCTTAACCACCATACCACTGGCTGGCCCCCAAAATGACTTTTATTGGATATTAACATATCATACAAATCTTATTTAAAATGTACAGTTCTTTGCTTATATTCACAGGGTTGTACAGCTATCACCACATCTTATTAGAGAATATTTTTATCCTCTGTAAAAGAAACTTTATTCCGTTAGTAGAACCTTCATTCTCCACCTTCCTCTCTTCTCCACAGGCTCTAAGAAACTGCTAATCTATTTTCTATCTCTGTAGATTTGCTTATTCTAGAATCTCCATATAAATAGAATCATACAATATGAGCCATAGTTGTATTTACATTGTTTGTATCTTAAGTTCATATGAAAGTTACAGTCAGCAATCTTTTTTTCAAAGTTTATTCATTTATTTCTTCCATGAGGGAGAGAGAGAGACAGAGACAGAAATGCATCCCCCCCAACAAGATCCTCACTCTGCTACCCACCCCCAGTCTCAGCAACTTCCTGCATGCTCAGGGAGGTCCTTCCCACGTGCTCATGGACCTTTTCCTTGTGGATCCAGTTGTGCCACCACCTGGCCCCTACAGTGTTGATCCCAGTTTCAATTACGATAACTACCATATTTGCACTCATGTAGTAGATGCTATCCCAAAGAAGTTAAATTGGAAAATAAGTAGGTTACTTCCTTTCTTCTGAGTTACTAATTGTGATTCTATACTTGGTTTCCTATTTAGTGTTTAATCCAAAATATGAACCACAAGAGCAGTTATGTATTCAAAATATATATGTATTTGGCATAAGATTTACTATGTAGGATAATATGTAATTAATTATAAATACTTCTTTGTTAATAGTATATTCAGCAGAACATAAGGGCAGACTGCTCCAATATTGACAAAATTCTTGAACCACCTGAAGGCCAAGATGAAGGTGTATGGAAGTATGAACATTTAAGGTAGGTTCTTATGATATATCAAAATAGTAATAGTACTTCTACTAGTATAAATAACCTTTAAAGTGATAATTATTAATCATAACTTTACTATGTAACTGTAGACCAAAAAAACACATTATAAAGTTTTTCTGTTTTCAGTGTCATATAGTTCTCACTGGTTGTTTCTAAATCAAGTACTGTTGTAAAGTCAC
The DNA here is from genome assembly GCF_000334495.1 of Tupaia belangeri chinensis. Taxonomy (NCBI): domain Eukaryota; kingdom Metazoa; phylum Chordata; class Mammalia; order Scandentia; family Tupaiidae; genus Tupaia; species Tupaia belangeri. Next base: position 215,526 of record NW_006159857.1, read on the forward strand.
TTTTTCTGTTTTCTTTTTTTTACTTTAGGGTGCATGTGTTCGCTAGAGAGAGACAGAGACAGTGAGAGGGAGAAGAAGAAATCACCCCCTTGGGGGATGGCCATGCCTCAATCCCTTCTCCTCCATTCTCCTCCTAGGTTCTTGGGTATGCGTGCACACGCACCCGACATGAGTTTCAGTCACTGGGTCTGGGACTTGAACTGTGATTGGCCATGGGGGCGTCTAGTGATCTAAACACTATGTCATCTGCTGGCCCAAAGTCACTTGATTTGAAAAGTGGTTTCAGAGTCAATTATATTTCTTCATGAAGGATCACTTCTAGTCCAGGTCTAGGTTTGGTATCTGATGAGTTACCTATGAACTTCCAGTTTTACCTTTGTTAAATAGAGATTAATTATATCCTGAAGTGAGTAGTTTTGGTTCTTGTTGTAATAATCTTTTAATGAGAACATTGATGACTATCTTTTAGATATTTAACCTTTAGAAGCAGCTCATGGACCAGCAGGTGGCATCGTGGTTAAGGCGCTAGACACTCTCCCACATGGCCAGCCACTTTTCGAGTCCCAGACCTGGTGGCTTGCTTTCCCACTTTCTCTCTCTCTGGTCAGATTAAAAGACAAATCAATGACTAAATGAAATGAAATAAATCTTTTTTTTTTTTTTTTTAAAAGAAGCAGCTATATAGCTATATCCTGAGGGGTTTGTATGTGTGTGTGTGTGTGTATATATATATTTTTTTTTTCTTTCTTTCTTTCTAAGGTTTTTTTTGCCATAGGATGTTTGTGCTGACCAGAGAGAACAAGTGAGAAATCACCTCCTAAGGGGGATGGCCATGCTCCAGTTGCTTCTCTTCCTGGGATTTTGGGCACACAAGCACATGCACCTGGAGTGATTTTCAATCCCCTGGGTCCAGGACTTGAATGTAGTTGACCATGTGGAAGTTCAGCACCTTAACCACCACATCATCTGTTGGCCCTAGATTTTTTTTTTTCTTTTTTTTTTGCTGTTCATTTATTTCTTCCATGAAAGAGAAAGAAAGCAAAACAGACACACCACATCTGTTGGCCCTAGATTTTTTTTTTCTTTTTTTTTTGCTGTTCATTTATTTCTTCCATGAAAGAGAAAGAAAGCAAAACAGACACCCCAAAAAGGGTCTTCATGCCATGATCCACCCCCAGCTCCAGACAGTCTGGTCATGGGCATGTGGTGTGTGCAGGTAGATGTTAGGATTCAAACCATCTCATGTGTCTTCAGTATCATGAAGTGCCATATTACATTATAGCACCACAGCTGGCCTGTGTTTCTTGATGTTATAAACTTTATAGTGCAAATGGGAGGTGGAATGAGTTGACAAATTAAATACAGAGAATACAGTGTATGTTCACTGGGACTTGTTGCTTTTGAATTGATTTTTATTGGTTCTGCAGAAAAGTCATGGCTCATTTTTATATAGAAAAACACATCATGACTTTTCTAACCCAAGAGATAATAAATGGAGTTGAAATATGACTTTCCTTGAATAAACCTCACCACCTTTCCTATGTTGAGTGCCTCAACTTGTAGATAACATACAATGTACCCCTCCACCCCCCCACATTTCTTGATGTTACATGTTTGTTTAGATATTGCTAAGACATAATGTCTTGTCATAACAACTTAGCAATTTTAGGACACTAAGATGTCTTTGTACCCTTTGTCAGTGACTTGAACATGTCATTTGACTATTCGATCTAATTTTTTGTATACATCTCAATGCATAATATTGAAAGTATGAGTCTATAGATATTTTTCCATTCTTATATGTCATGACAAAAAGAGTACTTTCATATATTCTTTGCCTCGCTTTAGTCAGCCTTGAAAATAACTACTTTTCTTTTTTATTTTTATAGAGAGATTTTTTTTTTTTTTTGCTGTAGGGTGTGTGTACCCACCGGAGAGACAGACACAGATAGAAAATGAGAAATCATCCCCCCAGCAGGGATAGCCACGCTGCAGTCCCTTCTCCTCCATTCTCTTCTTGGGATTCTGGGCATGCATGGACATGCGCCTGGCATGTTTCAAGCCTCCAGGTCTAAGACTCAATCCATGATCAGCCATGTGGGAGTCCAGTGACATAACCATTAGGACATCTGCTGGTCCCAAAAATAACTTTTTTTTTTGGCATTAATGATGACAATAAGAGAGCATGTTTTCTTTACTACAGACATAATTCCTAAGGACCAGCAGTTGGCGTAATGGCTATGTCGCTGGATTCTCACGTGGTTCGAGTCCCAGACCTGGTGGCTTTAACTCATGCCAGGCACGTGTGCGTGCATGCCCAAGATCTTGAGAGGAGAATGGAGGAGAAGGGATTGTGGTGTGGCTATCCCCCCCTGGGGGTTGATTTCTTGCTTTCTGTCTCTCTGTCTCTTTTTGTCTTTCTGGCGAGCACATGTGCCCTATAGCAAAAAACAAACAAACAAGCAAAAAAACCCACATAATTTCTAAGAAAAGATTTTAGGGAACAAGGTTTTTTTGTTTTGTTTTGTTTTTTTAAATTTACTATAGGGAGCATGTTCTTGCCAGAAGGAGGTGGGGGGGTTAAGAAAGCACCCCTCAGGGAGGATGACCACACCACAGTCCCTTCTCCTTGGGATTTGGGGCATGCATGCATATGTGCTTGGTGTATTTTTCAAGTTGCCAGTTCCGAGATTAGGACCATGCAGTTGGCCATGTGGGATCCACCTACCTCAATTACTACACCATCTGGCAAGCCTAGAGTACAAGGTTTTTATTTTAAGAAAACATTTTCTTTCCTACTTCATTTGTACATACTATGAAATATGCATGATACAGAACATAAAAGCTTTATATGAAACTTTATATAAAATCTTTCTTTTTGCATGTTTTATTTGTGCTGATGCTGTCATTTGTATTTTTTTTTTTAAGAATTAGTTTATTTAACTTTATTTATTTATTTAAATTTGACCAGAGGGAGACAGAGAGAGAGAGGGAGGGAGAGAGAGAGAGGAGAATGTAAGAAAAGAAGCCACCAGGTCCAGGACTTGAACTGTGGTTGGCTATGTGGGAGTCCAGCTCCTTTAACCACCACGTCACCTGCCAACCCCTTTTTGTTGTTGTTGTTGTGTTTTTTTTTTTAAAAGAATTATTTAATTTATTTATTTAAATTTGACTAGAGAGAGAAAGAGCAAAAGAGGAGGAAAGTGAGAAAGCAAGCCTCCAGGTCCAGGACTCGAACCATGGTCAGCTATATGGGAGTTCAGTGCGCTTATCCACCATGTCACCTATCAACCCTCTCTCTCTCTCTCTCTCTCTCTCTTTTTAACTCAATGCTTTTTTTTTGTGGGGGAAAGCTTGAAAAAAATGTGTTATAATTATGTATATATTCTTATGACTTTTTATCACATTGTATACATTTTTTAAAAATTTTGCCAGTTAGAGGCCAGCAGTTGGCATGGTGATTAATGCACTGGACTCCCACATGACCAACTGTTCTGTGCAGTTCTGAGTTCCAGACCTGGCTGCTTCAGAAACACACCAAACATGTGTGCATGCATGCCCAAAATCCTAAGAGGAAAATGGACAAGAAGGAATTGCAGTATAGCTACTCCCCCAGAGTGGGGTTTGATATCTCACTTTATCTCTCTTTCTGTCTGTCTGTCTCAGCAAGTGTGCACTCCCTATGGCAAAAAACTGAAAAAAACAAACAAAAAAAACTACCAGTAGTTGTGTGTCTTCACAAAGAGAGAGAGGGAAAGTGAGAAAGCACCCTTTGAGGAATGGTAACTCCATAGCCCTTTCTCCTTCATTTCTCCCTTCTTTTGGGATTTTAGGCACATGCACACATGTACTTGGTAGTTCTTAAGCTGTTAGGTCTGGGACTGGAAGCATGCAGTCAGCCATGTGGAATCCAGCCACCACGCCACAGGATGCCCCTACATCAAAAAAAAAAAATCATTGTTTTGTTTTGTTTTAATGAGAGAATGTTGGAACAGTGGGGCAGAGGAAGAGTTTTTTATAGTTTGTTTATTTTTTCCATGAGAGAGAGACAGGTACCCCTAATAATATCTTCACACCTTGATCTACCCATAGTCTCAGTCATCCTGAATTACCAGTGTGCATGTGTATGTACCTGGTATGAACAGGGAGAACCTGGGACTTGAATCCATGGCCTTCACATGTAGGTCCAGTTGCATTACCACTGTGACACCACCTGGCCCCAAGAGATAGTTACTATTTTTAAAAGGCCTTTTTTTTAGGTTTTTGCTGTAGGGTGTATGCACTTACTGGAGAGAGAGACAGACAGATACAGAGAGAGGGAAAGTGAGAAATCACTCCACAGGGGTGATGGCCATGCCATACTTTCTTCTACTCCATTCTCATTTTGGGATTTTGGGCATGCATGCACACATGCCTAGGATGAGTTTAAGCCATCAGGTCAGGGACTCAAACTTTGATTGACTGGGTTGGGGAGTCCAGCACAGCACCTTTAATTACCATGCTACCTGTGGGTCCCCTGATCCATATTTTTTATATTATTTATTGGTGATGTTTGAAGTTTTCATAAGGAATATGTTGTTTGTAGTCAGAACAAAACCTGGAATAGGTTTTTTTCTGTATATCTATTTGTATATAGACATACAAACATAATTTTTTTTTTTTGGAGAGATTTTTGCTATAGGGTGCATGCGCTCGACAGAAAGACAGAGAGAGACAGAAAGCGAGAAATCAGAGAAATCACCCCTCAGGGGGATGGCCATGCTGCAATCCCTTCTCCTCCATTCTTCTTTCGAGATTTTGGGCATGCATGCACATGCAACCGGCATGAGTTTAAGCCACCGGGTCCGTGACTCGAACCGCAGTCGACTACATGGGAGTTCAGCAACATAGCCATTATGCTAACTGCTGGTCCCCATAAATTTTTTTTAAATAGATTTTTGCTCTAGTGCACATGTGTTCACTAGAGTGACAGAAAGTGAGAAATCACCCCCCCCAGGAGGGATAGCCATGTTGCAAACCCTTCTCCTCCTTCCTCTTCTTGGGATTTTGGGCATATACATACACATGCTTGGCATGAGATTAAGCCACTGGGTCTGGAACTTGAACCATGGTTGACTGTGTGGGAGTCTAGCAACATAACCATTAAGCTATCTGCTGGTTCCCATAATTTTTTTAAGGATTATTTTATTTATTATTACTTTTAAATTTGACCAGAGAGAAAAGTGAAAGAGCAAGCCTCCAGGTCCAGGACTAGAACCACGGCCGTCCATGTGAGGATAATCCAACACCTCAACCACCACACCACCCTCTGGCCCCCACATAATTTTTTATGTAACTGAAATTTTACCTTGATTATTGATACATATCCATTCACTTTGATTATAGATAAGTATCTGTTGTATGTTTTACTCACCTCTAACAACTATTTAGAATCTTTAAAAAAATTTTCTCATAATAGAATTTTGGTACTTAACCTTATTAGAGTCATTGGTTTTTATTTTTTATTTTTTAAATATTTAATTTCATTTATTATTACCATTATTTATTTATTTATTTTTGGAGTTTTTTTTAATAATAGAGCATGTGTGCTCACCAGAGAGACACAGAGAGACAGAAAGCAAGAAATCACCCCCCAGGGAGGATGGCCATGCTGCAATCCCTTCTCCATTCTCTTGGGATTTTGGGTATGTACACACATGCCCGGTGTGAGTTTTAAGCCACTGGGTCCAGTACTTGAACTGCAGTCGACCTCGTGGGAGCCTAGCGACCTGAACCGTTATGTCATCCGCTGCTCCCTTATTATTATTTTTTAAGAGAGAGTTTTATTATAGGGCATGTGTATTCACCAGAGAGGCAGAAAATGAGAAATCACCCACCAGGTGGCATGGCCATGCCACATTCCCTTCTCCTCCATTCTCCTCTTGGGATTTTGGGCATGCATGCACATGTATCCAGCATGAATTTTAAGCTACCAGGTCCAGAACTCAAACTGGTTCAGTCAAGTGATGTCACCATTATGCCCTTTGCTGTTCCCACCATTATTATTTTTAAAATTTGCTACAGGATACAAATGCTCACCAGAGAAAGACAGAGAGAAAGAGAAAAAGAAAGCAAGCCACCAGGTCCAGGACTTGAACTATAGTTGGCCATGTGGGAGTGCAGTACCCCAGCTGCCACGCCGTCAGCTGGCCCTGGTTTTTATTTATTTATTTACTTATTTGGAGAGGTTTTCGCTATAGGACGCATGCGCTCGCCAGACAGAGAGACATAGAGACAGAAAGTGAGAAATCACCCCCCAGGGGGGATGGTCACGCCGCAATCCCTTCTCCTCCATTCTCCTCTCGGGATCTTGGGCACGTACGCACACGTGCCCGGCGTGAGTTCCAAGCCACCAGGTCCAGGACGCGAACCATGGTCGACTACGTGGGAATCCAGCGACATAGCCATTACGCTAACTGCTGGTTCCCCTGGTTTTTATTTATTTATTTATTTTTATGTAAAAAAATTTTTCTTTCTTTTTTTTTTTTTTTTTGGAGAGGTTTTCGCTATAGGGCGCGTGCGCTCGCCAGACAGACAGAGACATAGAGACAGAAAGCGAGAAATCACCCCCCAGGGGGGATGGTCACGCCGCAATCCCTTCTCCTCCATTCTCCTCTCGGGATCTTGGGCACGTACGCACACGTGCCCGGCGTGAGTTCCAAGCCACCAGGTCCAGGACGCGAACCATGGTCGACTACGTGGGAATCCAGCGACATAGCCATTACGCTAACTGCTGGTTCCCCTGGTTTTTATTTATTTATTTATTTTTATGTAAAAAAATTTTTCTTTCTTTTTTTTTTTTTTTTTGGAGAGGTTTTCGCTATAGGGCGCGTGCGCTCGCCAGACAGACAGAGACATAGAGACAGAAAGCGAGAAATCACCCCCCAGGGGGGATGGTCACGCCGCAATCCCTTCTCCTCCATTCTCCTCTTGGGATCTTGGGCACACATGCGCATGCGCCCAGTGTGAGTTTAAGCCACTGGGTCCGGGACTTGAACCACGGTTGACTACGTGGGAGTCTAGCGACATAGCCATTACACTAACTGCTGGTCCCTTTATTTTTTAATCTTTATTTCTTGGAAGATATGTACCATTGCTAGTTCAGGTGGTGTTAATGTGATGAGGGAGGAAGGATAGTACATGGATTCTCTTTGCAGTTAATAATCTGAAAGTTTTAACGGTGGAGCATACATGTTACTTTACACTGATGTATTTGTATTTTCAGACAATTCTGCCTTGAGTTAAATGGACTTGCTGTCAAACTTCAGGTAATATTTCTTTAAGTTAAACTATATTTGAAAATTGTAGTAATTTTCTTTTTTTGTAACTTAATGTACTTATAAAGAGGTGGCTAAAATTTCTAATTATTTTCTTCTATTAATAGAATTTTATGTGGAAATGTAGTAATGCAAATGATAAATTTTTTCTTTATTTTTTACATATTAAGACGTGATTTTTTTTTAACAGAGTGAATGCCATCCAGATACTTGTACTCAAATGACAGCAACTGAACAATGGATTTTTCTTTGTGCAGCTCATAAAACTCCAAAAGAGGTGAGGATTTATGAAACAGAATGACTAATAAAGTTATCATAACATAAATTGCTCCAAGATAATGGTAGACAGTTTTTTAGAGTTTGTTTGTTTGTTTTAATTTTTAAAAATTTATTTTTTTCCATGAGCGAGAGATATAGTACCCCCAAAAAGATCCTGATCCTATGCTCTGCTCCCATCTGGCCTCAGCCAGCCCTACATCATGGGCCCGTGGGTGCCCAGCATACTCAGGTACATCTTTGACCATGAACCCAGAACCTTCCCATGAAGGTCAGCCTTGCAGAGCGTGTTTTACCATCTGTCTGCACTACCATCCATCCCCAGGTTTTTAGTTCCATGCTTAGTTTGCCTTTTTTTAGAGTTCCTTGCTGCAAAGTTATTATTGTAGTACTCTTTCAGGATTTTTTATGATTAAGATTTTTTTTATAGTTGGGCAATTACTTGAGTTAGAACTTTAAATTCACTAATTATCACAGAATAACATCTGTCACATTGCACTAATGTCCACTGTGTCCCGGCATATACAGGGAGACCCTGGGATGTAAACCCAGGATCTTCCCATGGGTCCAACTGTGCCATCAGCATCATGTTTCATTTTTTTTTAAGAATTACTTTACTTTATTTGTCTAAATGACAGCAACTGAACAATGGATTTTTCTTTGTGCAGCTCATAAAACTCCAAAAGAGGTGAGGATTTATGAAACAGAATGACTAATAAAGTTATCATAACATAAATTGCTCCAAGATAATGGTAGACAGTTTTTTAGAGTTTGTTTGTTTGTTTTAATTTTTAAAAATTTATTTTTTTCCATGAGCGAGAGATATAGTACCCCCAAAAAGATCCTGATCCTATGCTCTGCTCCCATCTGGCCTCAGCCAGCCCTACATCATGGGCCCGTGGGTGCCCAGCATACTCAGGTACATCTTTGACCATGAACCCAGAACCTTCCCATGAAGGTCAGCCTTGCAGAGCGTGTTTTACCATCTGTCTGCACTACCATCCATCCCCAGGTTTTTAGTTCCATGCTTAGTTTGCCTTTTTTTAGAGTTCCTTGCTGCAAAGTTATTATTGTAGTACTCTTTCAGGATTTTTTATGATTAAGATTTTTTTTATAGTTGGGCAATTACTTGAGTTAGAACTTTAAATTCACTAATTATCACAGAATAACATCTGTCACATTGCACTAATGTCCACTGTGTCCCGGCATATACAGGGAGACCCTGGGATGTAAACCCAGGATCTTCCCATGGGTCCAACTGTGCCATCAGCATCATGTTTCATTTTTTTTTAAGAATTACTTTACTTTATTTGTCTATTTATTATTTATTTATTTATTTTAAAATTTGACCAGAGAGGGACAGAGTTAGAGTGAGAGAGAGAAAGCAAGCCACCAGGCCTGGGACTTGAACCATGGTTAGACCTGTGGGAATCCAGTGCCCTCATCTACCATACCACCTGCTGGCCCCAGAATGTTACTTCTTTAAAATTAATTATTATTAATATTCATTTAATTTATTTATTCACTTATTTTAATTTGACCAGAGAGAGACACGAGGAAAAGGGAAAATGAGAAAGCAAGCCACCAGGTCTGAGACTTGAACCATGGTTGGCCATGTGGGAATGACCTTAACCACCATTCCACCTGCTGACCCTCGGAGTGTTACTTTTGAACTTTTTTTTATTATTATATTTTATTTTTTTAAAGAATTATTTAACTTTACTTATCCATTTATTCATTTATTTATTTATTTATTTAAATTTGACCAGAGAGAGAGAAAGAGCACAAGCTGCCAGGTTTGGGACTTGAACCACAGTCAGCCATTTGAGTGTCCAGTATATCCTTAACCACCATGTTACTTGCTGGCCCCACTTTTAAGCTTTTTAATATTCATGTTGTTTTTATTCTCATTTTGCTTTTTGTCAATTGTTTAAAGTACTTTTTTCTTTAAATAATTAATTTCGTTTGATATTCAGTACATACATAGACACTTTTCCTTAGTTGTCATCTGTAGTGATTGCTCTTTACTAGATACTGATTCATTGGGGATATTGAATTAGGCCAGTTCTGTAGAATTATTTACCTTTAAATTGTTACAGTATAGACTTCTTACTCAATAGTTGCAAAGTAAGTATCTGATGATCTTTTGTTTGAAAAAGGGTAAATTTTCCAAAATAAGGAATATCTGGTACCTTTTAAGCAAGTAATATTTATTTGGAAGACCAGTTTCATTCCAGTTTCACTTAAGTTGTTATTAATTTGTATTTCTAAATACCAGTCTCTGTCTCAGCATTTGAAAAATATTCTAATTACTAGATAGAGCTAGAGTCTAGTTGTTTTTTCTTTCTAGTTAACTCTGGTTCCTTCCTAGTACTCTGATGTGGATTTCCTGTTTGCCCTCAGGAGGACTGGATAAGGAGAATTACTTTGTATTTTTAAGTTATTCTGTGAGTGGGAGAGAGAGTCAAAGAGAGAGCCCCCCCCACTGCACTTCAACAGAGTCCCAGTGCCACAGTCCACCCCCAGCCAACTCTAGATCATGGACATGTGTGTGTCCAGTGTACTCAGGGAAGTCTCTAGACACAAACCCAGTGCCTTACCATATGGGTCTGCCTTATAGAACATCACACTTTACCACCATGCCACTTTTTCAGCCCTTGCTTTGCAGTTTGATTTTTCCCTTAATAAGTATTCTTATTTGTCATTAGATCATAGGTTCATTGCTTTTGGTAAATTTAGTAAGAGTGACTTATTAAAATACTTAAGAAAAACATTGAAATGTCATATTAAAATTCAAAGGAGGTTTGGGGCTAGTAGATGGCATGGTGGTTAAGGTGCTGGACTCCCACATGGCCAACTGTAGTTCAAGTCCTAGACCTGATGGTTTGCTTTCTTACTTTCTCTCTCTCTTTCTCTGTCTCTCTCTGTTGAATGCCTATGTCCTATAACAAATTTTAAAAATAATAATAAATGAAATTGAGTTTTAAAGATAGAAAAATTCAAAGGAGGTTCAAAGAAGATGTTCTTTTTCTTTTTTTCTTTTTTTAATAATTGCCAGAGGGCATTTGTGCTTGCTGGAGAGAAAAAAGAGAGAACCCTTCAATGGGGCATGGTCATACCGCTGTCCTTTCTCCTCCTATTTCTCCTCAGGATTTTAGGCATACATGGACATGTGCCTGGCCAGGGCCATGATTTGAATCAGTCAGCCTTGTAGGATATGGCTCCCTTATCCACTGAGCTATGAGACAACTCAACAAAGTTTTTTTTTTTTTTTTTTTGAGAGGTTTTTGCTATAGGGCATGTGCGCTTGCCAGAGAGACGGAGAGACATAGAGACAGAAAGCGAGAAATCACTCCCCAGAGGGGATGGTCATGCCGCAATCCCTTCTCCTCCATTCTCCTCTCGGGATCTTGGGCATGCACGCATACGCGCCCGGCGTGAGTTTTAAGCCACCGGGTCTGGGACGCGAACCGCAGTCGACTACGGGGGAGTCCAGCGACATAGCCATTACGCTAACTGCTGGTTCCCTCAACAAAGTTCTTTAGAGAGCTGCTAGATTGTTAATAAGATTGCAAAGATTTAGTAACAAATATTTTTTAGAATGTAAGAAGTCAGTGATCTCAAGATACTCTGAAGAGCAGGAGGCTTCTTTTTAAAAAAAATACTTATTTAATTTTATTTATTATTTTTTAATTTGACCAAAGACACACACACACACACACACACACACACAGAGATAGAGAGAGAGAGAGAGAGAATGAGAAAGCAAGCCACTGGGTCTGGGAATTGAACCACAATTAGCCATATGGGAGTCCAGCACTTCAGCTGCCACTCTTATTTGCTGGCCATGTAATTGTATAAACTTGAATAAACCACTGACGATTCAAAGCCTCATTTTCCTATATTTCCTTGTATTTTTCAGCAAGTTGGATTATATAAGTAGGGGTTCTTCCCACCTTTGAACATTGTTTTCTTCTAGGTACAATGTTGGAAATAAAAATGGGAGACTGGTTCATGTATCTTCTAGAAGCTTGATATGATTCATGGAGATATTGATATAACATTGTTTTATAAGCATTCTGAAATTGTAAGGACTTTTTTCTTGGAATGCTCATATCTTTATAATTAGATATCTGTGTAATAAATTTACCTAATTGAAGAGCTCTTTGTTGATGCATTTTGTATCTTTTCTTTTGTAGTGTCCTGCTATAGATTATACTAGACACACACTTGATGGTGCTGCATGTCTTCTGAATAGCAATAAATATTTTCCTAGCAGGTAAACATCATGACTATACATATTTTTATAAAGAATATCAGAAATTTGCAATTTTTATTGTTTTTTAAAGGAAATAATTAGTTCTGTACAATAAAAAAAATTCCTTTTAGTAGTCTTAATCATATTTAGTCAACAAAGTATTTTTTAAAATAACTTAACATTTTAATTAATTTATTTAATTTATCTTATTTTTTTTTAAGAGATTTTTGCTATAGACATGTGTGCTTGCTGGAGAGACAAAAGCAAAAAATCACCCCCCCAGGAGGGATGGCCACGCTGCAGTCCTTTCTCCTCCATTCTCCTCTTGGGACATTGGGCACGCACACACACACACACACATGACTGGTGTGAGTTTTAACCAATTGGATCCAGGACTCAAACCACAGTCAACTGCTTGGGAGTCCAGTGATGTAAACATTACACCATTTGCTGGTCCCTGCTGTTGTTATTATTAAGATTTGCTGTAGGCCATGTGTGTTCACTGTGGAGAGGGAGGGAGAGAGAGAAAGAATGTGAGAAAGCAAGCCACCAGGTCCAGGACTTGAACCACAATCAACCTTGTGAGAGTCCAGCACCTTAACCACCATGCCACCTGCTGGCGCCAGTTGACAAAGTATTAATGTTGCAAATGTATGTTTTAGTAAGTTTTGAGTTGTCAGAAATTTATTTTAACTGCATTAAACTAACAAAATTTTCAAAACTGTCATACCAGATTTAATTTAGGCACCATGTTTGGGTAGAAAGAAGACTGAGATTGCAGCCCAGCTCCTGGTACTTGTTAGCTCAGTGACCTTGGACTAGTCACTTATTTTTCTTAGTGTCATTTTCCATACTTATGAATTGAAAAGATTGGACTATATTATTCCTAAGATTCTACCCAGTCCTGTGAATCTAATCTATTTTTTGTTTCTAGGGTTAGCATAAAGGAATCATCTGTAGCAAAACTAGGATCAGTATGCCGTAGGATTTACAGAATATTTTCACATGCTTATTTTCATCACCGGCAGATATTCGATGAATATGAAGTAAGTATATTTCACGTTTTGGTGCACTTCTGTCAAAATGACATAATATATGTTATTTAATTATTTCTAGCTTTTTGGTTTGGGATAGTAAATTAAAATCATATTCTTTTCTTCTCCACAGAACGAAACATTTTTGTGTCATCGGTTTACTAAATTTGTGATGAAATACAATTTGATGTCCAAGGATAACCTGATTGTACCAATTTTAGAAGAGGAAGTTCAGAATTCAGTTTCTGGAGAAAGTGAAGCGTGAATGGAATCATATACAAAAATGTACTGATCACATAATTAACATTAATTATGTACTGTATATAATTTTAGACACATCAATCATGTATCCATATTATAGTTTCTTTGTTTAGTATAGGTTTTTGTAAGCTGTGTGTTGCCTTTTAAAATGGGAAATACTTTTTAAGTTATTCAAAGTTATTCATGAGTTGTATATTCATCAGTGTGGCACTCATGGTTTTTAAATAAGATTAGTATTATCTGTTTATAATGCCTGCTAATAAAAGAATTTACAGTTTGGTAAAATTGCTGCTAAACAATCATTGGATCACAGTCCTCATCAAATAAATCCATGTATAAAAAGATGAGTGAGCTTGAGGTTTCAAACAAGCCATTTACTAGAGAATCGTAATGTTTTCCCTTGGTTTTTGCCCTGAGTTAAGATATTCTAGAACATTCTATAGTGCATAGTTGCATCATAACTGTTAACTTTTTCAAAATGATATAAAAGTATTATACAATTCTGCTTATAGTTTTTGACATGCATATGTGATTATATGTATATCCAAATATAGATACAAATTAAGCATTAGTAATATTTAAATCTTGCCATACTACACAAAGGCCAGCATTCTTGGAAAAGATTTACCTTTCTGCAACAGTGGATTGTTACATAGAAGGTGATAATGATAATGATAAGGCACGTAAGTGATGTTCCCACTTGAAATCTGCACTGTCTGCCCCTTCTCATTTCTCTTAATCCTCTTCCCAAACTATTTTATCAGAGAAGCTTTTCGCCAGACTGATTTAGTGGTGTCTTATACCTATTTATAATTGTATTAATTGCTTACAGATTTACCTCATATTAGCAATTACATTACACTACAGGAAAAAATGTATTGGCATAGGCTCTTGCTTTTCTTTGTTTTTGCAAAATTGTTCTATCAATAACAACTTAGAAACAAGTACTTAAAATAGTTTTCTTACTAATAATATTAACCTTTTCATCTAACTATTTAGGCAGTTTTATACAGAACTGAAAAACTAGTATGGTATTTCTTTTATGCCCCTACCCCACAGAATTTGTTTGAATTATATGCATAAGTGAGATTATTATTTTGCAATAATTGACAGGACCCCAAGATGTTGATAAATGGTCATACATGTTTTTTGGACTTTGTTGTTAATTGAATGTTTTAAGGATTCAAATGTAGATTTAATAGTCTCATAACCTATTGAATACAGTTTTTAATAAAAGTACTGCAGGTCTTACTGCCAAACTGGTTGTAATGAGGCACTAAGAAAGGATGAAAACATTGTACAGGTAGTGATTTAAATCCATTTCTTGAACAGATTTAAACATGAATAATTTTTTCATTTAAAAGGTTTATTTTGAAATGAAGATAAAAATGTATTCATCTTGATTGTTTTTTCAAACTTGAAATAATTTATAACATTATAAGACAAGTATGTACAGCAAAAATGTGGGAAATAGGAGCATATGGAGAGAGTGTATATATCTTTTATTCCTTTCCAAGCCTGCCAATCTTTTTTATTTTGAACAGTGCTATCCCAGCAGCCAGAGTTATATTACTGTACCCCAACCCATAATTATCTTCTAAGAAGTTTTATGTTTGTAGTGAAAGGAATGTTGACTTTGAAATTATGCATTTATATTAATGTCACTATAAACCAATGGGAATAGTAATTTTTAAGCAAACTTGGCTAAATATTGAGAAACTAAACTACTAAGTTAATATATATAGCAATGTAGCTGTTCTTTCTAGACAGTAACTAACAATAGATTTCTGTTGTTTGACTATTTTCTTAGTGAACTTTGGAACTAAGGTAGTGACTGGGATTGGTGACCTGGCTAAGTATTTTGAAACACATTTTGAATTATATGGTTGAGTGTTAACAGGGAAATAAAATAATTTTTTTTTTCTTATTCCATCTTCCCTGTACTGTGTGTTTGGAATTGATTATAAAAGAAAATTTTCTAAAAGAAAACATCAGTTTGTAGTCTTACTTTTGTATTCATGTTAATGTCACACTAATACTCATTACACTGTAAAGTTGATGCACTATTCTAGGTAAGATTTAAATGAGATGGGTCCTGTTTTTCTATATTACTCTAGAGAATTTTGAAAATGTAAACATATGTACAAAAGTATTACTTAAAAAAATTGGGGCCAGCAGGTGGCATGGTGGTTGAGGCACTAGATTCCCACATGACTGACTATGGTTCAAGTACCAGACCTGGTGGCTTGCTCTCACTTTCCTTCTCTTTCTCTTTCTCTGGTCAAAATTTAAAAAAAAATTATAGTAACAATAAATAAAATTAAATATATATATCTTTAAGTGTCACTTAAGAAATTAGTGAGTGAGCCTGAAGGTGGCATGATTGTTAGTTAAGGCATTGGACTCCCACATGGCTGACCCTGTACAGTTTGAGTCCTGGACCTGGAGGCTTGCTTTCTCACTTCTTTCTCTCTCTCTCTCTGTCTGATGAGTACATGTGCTCTATAGCAAATTAAAAAATAATAATGTAATTATTTTTAAAAAATTAATGAGCCTGGCACACCATTGATTTATGAAGGAAGTATTCTAAGTAGTAGAAAAATGGTGAATTCACAGTGCAATAGAGAAGTTAAGCTCTACTTTTTGCTTGAATTATTCTCTATAGATCCCAAAGTTTTATTTATTCTTATTTGTATGTCTTTTTTTTTAATTGCCAGAGTATGTGTGTGTATGCATGCCACACTCACCAGAGGGAAAAAATACCTTTCCACCCCACTGGATTGTGGTCATACTACAATCCTCTATTTTGCTATGATTTGGGGCATGTACACACACATGATCAGTGTGTTATTTTACAGGGCACATGCACTCACCAGAAAGATACAGAGGAGGAGAGAGATAGAGAGGGGGGGGAGAGAGAGAGAGAGAGAAAGCCACCAGGTCTGGGACTTGAATAGCTGTTGGCCATGTGGAAGTGTCCAGCACCTTAACCACTGTGCTACCTGCTGGCCCCACCCAACATGGTTTCTAAGCTCCTGGGGCTAGGAGTCGAACCAGCTTACTCTGTGAGGACATTTGCTTCAAGAGTATAATTTTATTTGAACAGGTAAATTCTAAATTTTATATATTTTGTGAATACTTTTTAAAAACTTGCTTCAGGGCTCATGCATTCATCAGTGAAAGATGGAGAGATGCAAAGAAGAGAAGGAAAAAGCATCCCACGTTGGGGAATAGTCATTCTGCCATCCATTCTCCATTTATCTATCCTGCCAGGATTTGGGGCACATGCACACACACACATACCCAGTGTGTTTTTCAAGTCTCCAAGGCCAGGATTAGACGCTTGATTGGTCATGTGGGATTCATCTCCCTTAACACATTCCAGAATATTTCTTGAATGTGTTAAAAGACTTCTTTGTATAGTTCTTTTCATGCTATGCAAATGTCTTAGTAAAGTAGTTGAGTTTTATTTCTTGAATGCAGCTAATTTTTTTTTTCCTTTTTTTGGAGAGGTTTTTGCTACAGGGTGCGTGCACTCGCCAGACAGACAGAGAAAGACAGAGAGACAGAAAGCAGGAAATCACCCCCCAGGGGGGATGGCCACACTGCAATCCCTTCTCCTCCATTCTCCTCTCAGGATCTTGGGCACGCACGCACACGCGCCCGGCGTGAGTTTAAGCCACCGGGTCTGGGACTCGAACTGCGGTCAACTACGTGGGAGTCCAGCGACATAGCCATTACGCTAACTGCTGGTCCCAGAATGCAGCTAATTTTTAACTAAGCAGATATTACAGCTGTATTTGTGGATTACATTTAATGGTTTAGATATAGAACATTCAGATCTATTTCCTGAAAATAATATGCATTATTAGTGTAGGGTACATTACAGGACTAGAAAACTAGCAAATGAATCCACAAGATATAGTTTTGATGAGGAGCCTCACTTTTCATTTGTATGACTTTTTTTTTTTTCCATTTATGTATCTTTATATATATCTGTAATACATATGTATGTCCTGTATGACTCTGAGTCAGTTTGGAAAGGAACGAGGGAACCTCTGATATGAGGAAATAGTGAGTGTAGTCATTATTTCATTAGCAAATGAGATAGCCATTTACTCAACTCCAGTAATTCAATAGAACCTTTTTTATTTTTATTTTTAAATGAATTTTTTATTTTATTGTTTTATTTCAAGTTGTTTTACACATTCAATCACATCATATAGCATGAATTTTTAATTTTACTTATTTTTTTAATTTGGCCAGACAAAAAGAGGGAAAGTGAGAAAGCCAGCTGCCAGGTCCAGGATTTGAATGATGGTCAGCCATGTGGGAGTCCAGCACCTTAACCACCATGCCACCTGCCACCCAACAATAGAACCTTTTTAACATTTGAGAGTAAATCCTTACTTTACCTGTCCTAAAAGATGTCATTGTGTTTTAAAACTAGGTAAATATATATGTGTGTATATATATAAAAGTCATACAAATGAAAAGTGTGTATATATATATATATATATACACACACACATAGAATTATATATATATATAGTTATATATTATATATATGACTATATTATATATAAGTATATATATTTATACATAATTCTCTCTAGAGAGAAATTATATCCATTTCGAGTTGGATAATATTTGCAATTTTTATTTTTTAGTTTTTAGTTTTTGCTATAGGTTGTGTGTGCTCACCACAGAGAAAGAGAGAAAGTGAGAAATCACTCCCTGGGGGAATGGCCATGCTACAATCCCTTCCCATCTTGTCTTCTCTGGATTTTGGGCATGCACACACATGCATCTGGAGTGATAATTCAAAACGCCAGACCCAGAATTCAAATTATGCAGTTGACTATGTGGGATCCAGTGCCCTAAACTCCATGCTACCTACTGTCCCAGTACTTTTGGTTTTTAACACATTTTATGAAACAAATGCAGATCTTGCATTTTGATTGTTTAAGATACCATGTTAATAATTAGTTTCCTATGGCCTATAGTAAATGATCACAAACTTAGTGGCTTCAAACAATACAAATTTATGCTCTGTGGTTCTTGAGAGCAGAAACTCAAAATTAGTTTTACTGGGCTAAAGTCATATTCCTAGCTTCTTCTGGAGACTCCCAGGAATCTTCTGGCAGCTTGAGGGGCATCATTCTAGTCCCTACTTCTATCACGACATTGTTTTATTTTTTTCTCTGTTTATTAATTTTGAATTTATTTATTTTACATTTATTCACTGAACATCACAGCATACAATACGTAATTTCCAATCCAGAATACACTGTACAGTGGCTTAATTGTACATGTTATCGTCAACAAATAATTTTCCATATATATTATACGTATACGTATATTTTAACCCCCTATTTCTCACCCTCTGCCATTTTCCACCCTCCTCTCACACTTTGATATCTGCAGTTGCTTTCCATTCCTTTTCTGTTTTCCCCCCACATTTTATTGATTCACAAAATATCTTAATTAGTCTAACTACTTTCAATAGCAAGTTTAGCTGATATATACGTATATGTGAATACATGTTTGACTTTAGGCATGAAACTCTTGAGTAGAATGAATATACTATAAAGTAGGACCTAGCTGAGGCTATATAGCTTACTGTATTTAGGTATTAAATAAGTATTTTTTAATACATTTTTTTAACTTCAAGAAAGGCAATTTAAGCTTTAATAAATCAAAATAAAAAAATGTTAAGAGAACTTTGCTTGGGACCAGCAGTTAGCATAATGGCTATGTCGCTGAACTCTCATGCAGTCGACCGCAGTTCGAGTCCCAGACCCAGTGGCTTAAAACTCAAGCTGGGCACGTGTGCGTGCATGCCCAAGATCCTGAGAGGAGAATGGAGAAGGGATTGCAGTGTGGCCATCCCCCCCGGGGGGTGATTTCTCACTTTCTGTCTCTGTCTGGTGAGTGCACGCGCTCTATAGCAAAAACCTCTCCCCCCACCCCACCCCCCAAAAAGAGAGAACTTTGCTTAAGACTTAAAGTGAGGAAACAGGTTACGATTCTGTTCAAATAATATGTACATGGGCCTATTGACAACTCAAGAGAAGACAAAAATCCTTAACTCTGGAAAACAAAGCGTAGAAAAAGATTAGTAATGTTTTAGTCAAAAGTCATAAAATTCCATTTCACCAGTTCAGTCTCATGTACATAATTTTATCTTCCGTTGTGGTCCAGTCTTTCCATTTAAATTTTGGAAGATAACATTCAACTCTGAACTTTCCTTTGCCATTTCCTGGCCATTTTTAAAATTGTTTTTGAACTCTCATTTCTGTGTGACTTTAGTTTTCCTGTTATTGCACTCCCTTCAGAACTTCTTGGAGAGCTGGTCTGGTGTTAGTAAATTCTTTCAGATTTTGTGTATCTGAGAATGTTCTTGTCTTCTCTTCCCATATGGAGGATAATCTTGCCAGGTACAGTATTCTTGGTTGAAATTGTTTTTCCCTTAACACTTTGAATATATTTTCCCATTCTTCCCTTGCTCACATTGTTTCTGATGAGAGGTCTTCTGTTAGCCTGATGGGATATCCTTTGTAGGTAACTTGACGTTTCTCTCTTGCCAATCTTAATATCTTTCTGGTTTTGGTCAATCTGGCTATAATGTATATTGGAGAAACCATCTTGGGTTGATTCTATTTGGGGTCCTTTGTATTTCTTGGGTCTGCATCTTTGAATGCCTCTCTAGGTTTGGAAAGTTTTCATCCAGGATGTCATGGAATAGATTATCATTGTCTTTAGTTTCCTCACCTTCTGGGATACAGATTATTTGGATGTTTTAGACTTTTAATTGTATCTAATATTCTAATATTTCTTGTATATTATCTCTCTCTCTTTTTTTTTTTTTTGGCTGTTTTCTCAGTCTTCGTGGTGGATATTTCTAGGCCAGCGATTCTATCTTCCACATCTGAGATTCAATTTTCTGTATGATCTAGTCTGCTTTTAATACTTTCAAGGGAGGTTTTGATTTCCTGTATTATAGCTTTCATCTCTAGCAGTTCCATTTGATTCTTTTTTATGGTATGTATTTCCTCTTTCAGATCATGCAGGAGCTTCCTCACATCCTGGAACTCCCCTGCTCTCTTTTCCTGCCTCTTCTGGAGTTCATTGTCTCTCTTCTCTTCCATCTATGTTAGCTTTGTCATTATGAATATTCTAAATTCTTTATCAGACATTTCTGCAAGTTTCATTATACTGTCTGGATGAAGAGTAGTTATTCTTTTCCCTTGGGGTAGAGGTATTTTATTGTTTTCTCATATTGTGCTTCTGTGGTGATTTCTGGTCATCTGATGGGTTATATGATTGTTCCTAATTTCCAGAAGTTCAATCTGAGCATTCAGAGGTGTGCAGGAGAAGGTGATCTACAGTCTCTTTGCCATTCTGTTCTTCTCCCGTTGTGCGGCAGATTAAGTGGGAATTGAAGAATATATTGACCCTAATAGTATACATATGTCTGGCTATGATTCACTTAGACCTGTCTTGACACTCAGTGTGTGGAGGCAGAGCAGCAAAATGATAAAGGTAAAAGAAAAAAGGATAAGAAAACAGAGAAAAAGAAAAAAATTTTTAATTTATTTAAAAGCAAAAAATGAAAACCCCACAGTGCACAGGTGTGCTGCACAAAAGCAATAGTTCTCAGCTCCAATGAAGGAGTCAGTCTTTTTCTCAAGGCCTGCACTTTGCTTCTCCTAAATGGGAGGGGGAGGAAGGGGATTATTAACAAGATAAAGGAGGATCTGAGAGCCAAGAAAATGCTTCACCTTAAAAAGTTTATAAAAAGAAATATTAAAAAAATGAAAAGATGGAGAGAGACAGAAGGATACAGGGGTCCCTACCTCTTGAGAATGAGGTCTGGAAGATAAACTTTCAGCAGAAAATCTTCATTACTCTTAGTCCCTGAAAGCACTAGTTCTCAGCTGCAGTGGAGGAGTCAGTCTTTGCCATCACATTGTTTTCTGTACTAATATCTTCCTTTGACCACCTCTTAACAAAAGAACATGTGATCACATCATTGGGCCCACCTGTATAATCTTTCGGTCTCAATTTTAGTCACATTTGAAAAGCCACTTTTGTCATATAAATTAACATAGATTCCAGGGATTTTGATCTTTTAAAGGCCTTCATTCAACCTACCACAGCAGTCCTCAGAAATTTACGTTGTTAATCTTAAAAAGTTCTCTATACTACAGATTTGCTTAACCTTTACTCTGATAGTGGTACTTTTTTATTTACTACATGTTATCTACTTTGTTTGATTTGCCATAGGTTGTCTGCACTCACCAATGAGAGACAGAGACAGGAAGAAAAACCCCCTAGGTGGGAATACCATGCCACATAGTCCTTTCTTTTTATTCTACTCTCAGGATTTTGGGTACACATGCCAATGCACCTGGTGTGATCTTTTTTGTTTCTTCATTATTTAGTTATATTTATCATTATTATTTTTTGAATTTGCTATAGTGTATATGTGCTCACCACAGAGACAGACAGAGTGAGAGACAGAGTGATATGATAAATGAAAAAGCAAGCCACTAGGTCTGGGACTGGATCCACAGTTGACTGTGTGAGAGTCCAGCACCTTAACTACCATGCCACCTGCTGACTCCCCACTGTGTTTTTCAAGCTGTGCAGTCTGGAGTGGAACTGTGGTCAGTTCCATGGAAGCCCAGTGCTCTAAACACTACACCATCTGCTGGCTGGCCTCTCAGTTTTATTCTTTTGATACCCAGTTTTCACTACACTTTTTTTTCTGTGCTCCCCTTTTATTTTTTTTCTGTGCTCCCATTTTATTGCAGTACTACTCACAATAGCTGAATCAATCAAGTGTCCATGAAAGGATTGACCAACATGTGGTGATATATAGACAGTGGAAAACTAACCTTTAGAAAGAATGAAATCCTGGGACCAGCAGTTAGCGTAATGGCTATATCGCTGGACTCCCACGTAGTTGACCGTGGTTCACGTCCCGGACCTGGCGGCTTAAACTCACGCTGGGCGCGGGTGCGTGCGTGCCCAAGATCCCAAGAGGAGAATGGAGGAGAAGGGATTGCGGCGTGGCCATCCCCCCTGGTGGATGATTTCTCACTTTCTGTCTCTCTCTCTCTGTCTGTCTGGTGATCGCATGTGCCCTATAGCAAAAAAAGAATGAAATCCTGTCACTTGCAGCAATATGGATGCCCTGGGAAGATATTAAGTGAAGTAAGCCCCACACCAAAAGACAAATACTGTGTAATCTAAGTCACATATAGAATCGAACATAGTTGTTTTCATAGAAGTACAGAATAGTAGTTACCAGAGGCTGGAGGAAAGGGAAGACGGTTGAGATTGGTCAACTGGTACGTTAGATGGGAGTCAATTCTTATCCCATAGTAGGATTATCAACAGCGTATATTTTTAAACAGCTACAAGACAGGATGTTGACTGTTCTCATTACAAAGAAATCATGAATATGTAAGGTGATGAATAGGGCATCAACCTGATTTGGTCCATACGCAATGTATGCATGTATCAAAACATCGGGCTGTGTTCCAGAAACATGTATGATTAATGTCCAATCATAAACAACACTGAATAGAATGTATAAATTGAAACTATTAAGAGGCATTTTAAATAATGGATAGAATATCTTGTATGATTCCACTGGGGAGTTTAATACCCCAGAAATCCTATTCTCATATTCTTTGCAGTTATTCCACATAAAAATATTTAAAGCAGTATGAGATTAAGTCTGAAGACTTATATAACTTGTAACACTTCCTTATTGTAGTGTGCCTAGAGATCAGGGGCAAAATTCCTTATTAGCCTGAAACATAAATTCCTACTTAGTAATATGATAACCAGTAATCTTTGCTTTTTAATGTTAATAGGATCCCACAAAGCCCCAAGTAGTTAAAATGCCAAATTAGATAATCACAACATTCGGTGTGAGTTTAGCCAGTCAGATTCAATCCAAAACGAGTAGTACCGTGAATCAAATTTCCCGAAAGGGGAATTTTATTGATTACTTTATTCCCTCACAAAAAGACCAACTGTAATCAAATAAGGTGAACATTCAGCCTAAGATTTAGTTGTCTTTGTAATTAAAAAGATGAGGTTTAGAACTGGATCACTTGACTCTTCTTATCTCCTCCCAGTTCAGAATGCTTAACATCTATTAATAGCCAGCATTCTCTTAGATCTGCAGTTGGGCTCAACACATTCAAGCCTCAGCACAATCTTCTTTACAGTTTTTGCCTTTTTCTGGCAAATAGGCTTAGTCTGTCCACCATAGCCACTCTGCTTCCTGTCATAATGCTGATTTCCCTGAGCACACAGAATCCTTGCCCTTTATGGACTGTCACTTGATGAGGTTGGTGCTTGCCACACTTCTTACAGAAGTGCTCGTGAGCCTGCTATCTGCACCGAAAGAGCTCCTTATACCTTTTATGGAAGAGACTATAATTTCTACAGTGTGTATTCCTAGCATTGTTGTTGAAGATCAGTTCATTATATGTGTATAGATTTATTTTCTGGAGGAATATGATCTTTTAGTTGATGCATAAAAATTTGCTGACCTCCAGTCAGTATCTTTTAATTAGAGAATGTAATCCATTAGCATTCAATGTTATTATTGTTATTTGTAGACTTATTTTTCTTTTTTTTTTTTTTTGAGAGGTTTTCGCTATAGGGTGCGTGCGCTCGCCAGACAGACAGAGACAGAGAGACAGAAAGCAAGAAATCACCCCCCCAGGAGGGATGGTCACGCTGCAATCCCTTCTCCTGCATTCTCCTCTCGGGATCTTGGGCACGCACGCACACGCGCCCGGCGTAAGTTTTAAGCCACCGGGTCTGGGACGCGAACCACAGTCGACTACGTGGGAGTCCAGCGACATAGCCATTAGGCTAATTGCTGGTTCCCTCCCTGTCTTTTTAAAAACATATTTAATTAATTTATTTTTATTTTATT
>NW_006159857.1:239650-245051 GCF_000334495.1 Tupaia belangeri chinensis
TTAAATTTGACCAGAAAGACACACAGAGAGAGAGAGAGAGGGAAAGTGAGAAAGTAAGCCACCAGGTCCGAGACTTGAACCATAGTGGGCCATGTGGGAGTCCAGCGCCCTTATTCACTAAGCCACCTGCCGGTCCCTATCCCTGTCTTTCTATTAGTCATTTTCTGAATTATTTTGCATTCTCTTCTATTTGTCTCCCTTTCTTTTTCCTGATATTCTAATGCTTTTATAATATTTCTTTTTTTTTTTTTGAGAGGTTTTTGTTATAGGGTGCGTGTGATCGCCAGAAAGACAGAGAGAGACAGAGAGACAGAAAGTGAGAAATCACCCCCCAGGGGAGATGGCCACGCCACAATCCCTTCTCATCCATTCTCCTCTTGGGATCTTGGGTACATACGCACACGTGCCTGGTATGAGTTTAAGCCACCGGGTCCAGGACTCCAACCACAGTCTACTACATGGGAGTCTAGTTACATAGCCATTATGCCAACTGCTGGTCCCACTTTATAATATTTCTTGAAGTCCTGGTCTAGCGTTGGTAAATCCTTTTAATTTTTGTTTATCTGGGAATAATTTAAAAAATATTTATTTAAATTTATTTATTCATTTATTATTTTAATTTTTTTTAATTTTTTTTATTTGTTTTTATTTTTTAACATTAATATGCTATACATCATTACAGTATACAAAATGAAGTTTTCATCCAAAATACATTGTCTGTTGGCTCAATCAAATACATCAACATATGTGTTATCAACAAACAATTTTCCATTTCTTATGTCTTGTATATCTGAATTATTAGTAGAAAGTCTTCATTCCCTTAAAAATCTAGTTCACAGTAGCCATGTGGAACCTTATCCTGAAGGCCCGTGGCTTCTTCTGCCGCTAGCTCTTTTGTTGGAGGCTGAATTATTAGTAGAAAGTCTTCATTCCCTTAAAAATCTAGTTCACAGTAGCCATGTGGAACCTTATCCTGAAGGCCCGTGGCTTCTTCTGCCGCTAGCTCTTTTGTTGGAGGCTGAATTATTAGTAGAAAGTCTTCATTCCCTTAAAAATCTAGTTCACAGTAGCCATGTGGAACCTTATCCTGAAGGCCCGTGGCTTCTTCTGCCGCTAGCTCTTTTGTTGGAGGCTGAATTATTAGTAGAAAGTCTTCATTCCCTTAAAAATCTAGTTCACAGTAGCCATGTGGAACCTTATCCTGAAGGCCCGTGGCTTCTTCTGCCGCTAGCTCTTTTGTTGGAGGCTGAATTATTAGTAGAAAGTCTTCATTCCCTTAAAAATCTAGTTCACAGTAGCCATGTGGAACCTTATCCTGAAGGCCCGTGGCTTCTTCTGCCTGGATGGGAGGAGCAGAGCGAAAATTAACAAGAAGGAAGGCGGAGCTAAGGGCCAGAGAAAAACTGGGCCTCTTTTTAAAAAAAAAAAGGAGTAAAAAGGAAATATTACCAAAAAAAAAAGGGAAGATAGAAGCAGGGAGAGACAGGAACTGAGAGACCGAGAGAGAAGGCTGGGGGCGCAGAGGGGGGCTCCCTACCGCTAGCTCTTTTGTTGGAGGCTGAATTATTAGTAGAAAGTCTTCATTCCCTTAAAAATCTAGTTCACAGTAGCCATGTGGAACCTTATCCTGAAGGCCCGTGGCTTCTTCTGCCGCTAGCTCTTTTGTTGGAGGCTGAATTATTAGTAGAAAGTCTTCATTCCCTTAAAAATCTAGTTCACAGTAGCCATGTGGAACCTTATCCTGAAGGCCCGTGGCTTCTTCTGCCGCTAGCTCTTTTGTTGGAGGCTGAATTATTAGTAGAAAGTCTTCATTCCCTTAAAAATCTAGTTCACAGTAGCCATGTGGAACCTTATCCTGAAGGCCCGTGGCTTCTTCTGCCGCTAGCTCTTTTGTTGGAGGCTGAATTATTAGTAGAAAGTCTTCATTCCCTTAAAAATCTAGTTCACAGTAGCCATGTGGAACCTTATCCTGAAGGCCCGTGGCTTCTTCTGCCGCTAGCTCTTTTGTTGGAGGCTGAATTATTAGTAGAAAGTCTTCATTCCCTTAAAAATCTAGTTCACAGTAGCCATGTGGAACCTTATCCTGAAGGCCCGTGGCTTCTTCTGCCTGGATGGGAGGAGCAGAGCGAAAATTAACAAGAAGGAAGGCGGAGCTAAGGGCCAGAGAAAAACTGGGCCTCTTTTTAAAAAAAAAAAGGAGTAAAAAGGAAATATTACCAAAAAAAAAAGGGAAGATAGAAGCAGGGAGAGACAGGAACTGAGAGACCGAGAGAGAAGGCTGGGGGCGCAGAGGGGGGCTCCCTACCGCTAGCTCTTTTGTTGGAGGCTGAATTATTAGTAGAAAGTCTTCATTCCCTTAAAAATCTAGTTCACAGTAGCCATGTGGAACCTTATCCTGAAGGCCCGTGGCTTCTTCTGCCGCTAGCTCTTTTGTTGGAGGCTGAATTATTAGTAGAAAGTCTTCATTCCCTTAAAAATCTAGTTCACAGTAGCCATGTGGAACCTTATCCTGAAGGCCCGTGGCTTCTTCTGCCGCTAGCTCTTTTGTTGGAGGCTGAATTATTAGTAGAAAGTCTTCATTCCCTTAAAAATCTAGTTCACAGTAGCCATGTGGAACCTTATCCTGAAGGCCCGTGGCTTCTTCTGCCGCTAGCTCTTTTGTTGGAGGCTGAATTATTAGTAGAAAGTCTTCATTCCCTTAAAAATCTAGTTCACAGTAGCCATGTGGAACCTTATCCTGAAGGCCCGTGGCTTCTTCTGCCGCTAGCTCTTTTGTTGGAGGCTGAATTATTAGTAGAAAGTCTTCATTCCCTTAAAAATCTAGTTCACAGTAGCCATGTGGAACCTTATCCTGAAGGCCCGTGGCTTCTTCTGCCTGGATGGGAGGAGCAGAGCGAAAATTAACAAGAAGGAAGGCGGAGCTAAGGGCCAGAGAAAAACTGGGCCTCTTTTTAAAAAAAAAAAGGAGTAAAAAGGAAATATTACCAAAAAAAAAAGGGAAGATAGAAGCAGGGAGAGACAGGAACTGAGAGACCGAGAGAGAAGGCTGGGGGCGCAGAGGGGGGCTCCCTACCGCTAGCTCTTTTGTTGGAGGCTGAATTATTAGTAGAAAGTCTTCATTCCCTTAAAAATCTAGTTCACAGTAGCCATGTGGAACCTTATCCTGAAGGCCCGTGGCTTCTTCTGCCGCTAGCTCTTTTGTTGGAGGCTGAATTATTAGTAGAAAGTCTTCATTCCCTTAAAAATCTAGTTCACAGTAGCCATGTGGAACCTTATCCTGAAGGCCCGTGGCTTCTTCTGCCGCTAGCTCTTTTGTTGGAGGCTGAATTATTAGTAGAAAGTCTTCATTCCCTTAAAAATCTAGTTCACAGTAGCCATGTGGAACCTTATCCTGAAGGCCCGTGGCTTCTTCTGCCGCTAGCTCTTTTGTTGGAGGCTGAATTATTAGTAGAAAGTCTTCATTCCCTTAAAAATCTAGTTCACAGTAGCCATGTGGAACCTTATCCTGAAGGCCCGTGGCTTCTTCTGCCGCTAGCTCTTTTGTTGGAGGCTGAATTATTAGTAGAAAGTCTTCATTCCCTTAAAAATCTAGTTCACAGTAGCCATGTGGAACCTTATCCTGAAGGACCACCAGTCCCAGGACTCGAAGTGTGGTCAGCCAAAATGGGAGTGTCCAGTGCCTTAACTGCCATGCCACCTGCTGCTCCTCTCTAGAAATGATTTTATTTCTCCTTTTTGATAGAAAGATAATCTTGCCTGGTATTGTATTCTTGGCTGAATTTTCTTTCCTTTTTTTTTTTTTTAATATGTTTTTGCCATATTGCATATGAACTTGCTGGAGAGACAGAGACAGAAAGAAGGAAAATGTGGATCATCCCCCAGTGGAATGACTAAGCAGCAATCTCTTCTCCTCCATTCTCCTTTTAAGATTTTGGGGACACATGTACATATGTCTGGTATGTTTTTCAAGCTGTTGGGTCTGGGACGCAAACCATGGAAATGACCACATGGGATCCTGCACTTTAACCACCATACCACCTGCTGGCCCCTTGGCTAAACTTTCTTACAAAGTTTAAAATATATCTTCTCATTTTTTCTTTACCTGCATTCCGTCAGTTGAGGGTCTGAGGTTAGTTTGATGAGGTAACCTTTGTAAGTAACTTGACATCTCTCTTGCCATTTTTAGATTATTGTCTTTGTCTTATTTTTTATCATTTTGACTATGATGTGCCTTGGAGAGGGTCTTCATATGTTGAATCAGTTAGGTTGTAGGCAAAGTTATAACATTTTTCTATGCAAAAATGTGTCATGACTTTCCCTATAACCCAGTATTTGGTGTTCTTTGTATTTCGTGGATCTGGATATCTGTATGTCTCTAGATTTGGGAAGCCTACAGATACTACTTCATGAAAGAGATTTGTGTCTTTAGCCATCTCTTTGCCTTCTGATATACTCACTGTGCAGAAATTTGACTGCTTAATGGTGTCTAGAATTTTCCATATGTTGTCCCTCACTCCCTCATTTTTTGGTTATTTTTTCATTCTATTTGGCAGATTATATTAGATTGGAGGTTTTTGTCTTCAAGGTCAGCGATTCGTCTGTGTGGTTTAATCTGCTATCAATACTTCTGAGAGATTTTGATTTCCTCTCTTCTTTCATCTTAAGTTCTGTTTGATTCATGTTTTTTTAAATTTCATTTTCTATTTTACATTCAAAACTGCCTTCTAGTAAGGCAAATTATTAAATGCAGATGGGGGCCAGATGGTGATTAAGGCAGCCGGTCCCACGTGGCCACCTACGCAGTTCAAGTCCTGGACTCGGTGATTTGAAAAACACATGGTGTGTGTGTGTGTGCTCCAAATCCTGAGAGAATGGAGGAGAAGGGGTTGTAGTGTGATCATCCTCCTGGGGTGGTGGTGGTTGCTTTCTCACTTTCCCCCTCTTGATCTCTGTCTCTCTGACTTCGGCAAGCACATGAGCCCTATAGCAAAAAATTAAAAATATATAAATAAAAATTAAAAACTAAAAATTAAAGTGCCACAAATACTATACCAAGGGGAATGGCAGAACTTCACACCTATGTTTGTGATCTTGGTACTTTTATTTTTTAAGCATGCATGTGTGTGTGTGTGTCTGTTTTTGTTGTTATTATAGGGCACATGTACTTGCCAGAGAGAGACACAGAGAGAGAAAGAAAAGCAAGAAATCATCCTCCCGGGGGGATGGCTGCGCTACAATCCCTTCTCCATTTCCCACCCGGGATTTTGGGCATGTGCACACATGTGCCTGGTACGTTACTCAAACCAGTCAGTTGGCCATGTGGGATCCAGCTACCTTAACCACTACACCACCTGCTGGCCCGTGTGTGTGTGTGTGTGTGTGTGTGTGTGTGTGTAAGTTT
>NW_006159857.1:246824-260447 GCF_000334495.1 Tupaia belangeri chinensis
TTTTTTTTTTTTTTAATATGTTTTTGCCATATTGCATATGAACTTGCTGGAGAGACAGAGACAGAAAGAAGGAAAATGTGGATCATCCCCCAGTGGAATGACTAAGCAGCAATCTCTTCTCCTCCATTCTCCTTTTAAGATTTTGGGGACACATGTACATATGTCTGGTATGTTTTTCAAGCTGTTGGGTCTGGGACGCAAACCATGGAAATGACCACATGGGATCCTGCACTTTAACCACCATACCACCTGCTGGCCCCTTGGCTACACTTTCTTACAAAGTTTAAAATATATCTTCTCATTTTTTCTTTACCTGCATTCCGTCAGTTGAGGGTCTGAGGTTAGTTTGATGAGGTAACCTTTGTAAGTAACTTGACATCTCTCTTGCCATTTTTAGATTATTGTCTTTGTCTTATTTTTTATCATTTTGACTATGATGTGCCTTGGAGAGGGTCTTCATATGTTGAATCAGTTAGGTTGTAGGCAAAGTTATAACATTTTTCTATGCAAAAATGTGTCATGACTTTCCCTATAACCCAGTATTTGGTGTTCTTTGTATTTCGTGGATCTGGATATCTGTATGTCTCTAGATTTGGGAAGCCTACAGATACTACTTCATGAAAGAGATTTGTGTCTTTAGCCATCTCTTTGCCTTCTGATATACTCACTGTGCAGAAATTTGACTGCTTAATGGTGTCTAGAATTTTCCATATGTTGTCCCTCACTCCCTCATTTTTTGGTTATTTTTTCATTCTATTTGGCAGATTATATTAGATTGGAGGTTTTTGTCTTCAAGGTCAGCGATTCGTCTGTGTGGTTTAATCTGCTATCAATACTTCTGAGAGATTTTGATTTCCTCTCTTCTTTCATCTTAAGTTCTGTTTGATTCATGTTTTTTTAAATTTCATTTTCTATTTTACATTCAAAACTGCCTTCTGTCAATGAGGATGGGAGAAAGTTTGCTTTTCATTTGAGTAAGGCCAATTATTAAATGCAGATTGGGGCCAGATGGTGATTAAGGCAGCCGGTCCCACGTGGCCACCTACGCAGTTCAAGTCCTGGACTCGGTGATTTGAAAAACACATGGTGTGTGTGTGTGTGCTCCAAATCCTGAGAGAATGGAGGAGAAGGGGTTGTAGTGTGATCATCCTCCTGGGGTGGTGGTGGTTGCTTTCTCACTTTCCCCCGTGGTGATGGTTGCTTTCTCACTTTCCCCCTCTTGATCTCTGTCTCTCTGACTTCGGCAAGCACATGAGCCCTATAGCAAAAAATTAAAAATATATAAATAAAAATTAAAAACTAAAAATTAAAGTGCCACAAATACTATACCAAGGGGAATGGCAGAACTTCACACCTATGTTTGTGATCTTGGTACTTTTATTTTTTAAGCATGCATGTGTGTGTGTGTGTCTGTTTTTGTTGTTATTATAGGGCACATGTACTTGCCAGAGAGAGACACAGAGAGAGAAAGAAAAGCAAGAAATCATCCTCCCGGGGGGATGGCTGCGCTACAATCCCTTCTCCATTTCCCACCCGGGATTTTGGGCATGTGCACACATGTGCCTGGTACGTTACTCAAACCAGTCAGTTGGCCATGTGGGATCCAGCTACCTTAACCACTACACCACCTGTTCTGGCCCGTGTGTGTGTGTGTGTCTGTGTGTGTGTGTAAGTTTATTTCTTCTACGAGCAAGAGAGAAAGTGAGAGAGAGAGAGAGACAGGACCCTTACAGGGCTTTGACACTGGTATCTGCCCCAGTTTTAGCCAGCCCTGCCTCTCAGGCACACGTGTACCTGGCATACTCAGGTGGGTCTCTGAATTCAAACCTTCAATCTTCCAATGTGATCAGCTTTGCAGACTATCATGTTTTACTGTTGCACCACTCTCCGACTCTCATCTCTGTTTTTTTAAAAATTTATTATTAAAAATTTACATTTAATCACTGTACATCTTTACAATGTACCACATGGGTTTTCCCAGCATGACTAAAGTGCATATTAGTCAAGTCAAAGGCATTACCATATTTCATCTCTGTTTTTGTTTGTTTTTAGTTTTTTTGCCATAGAGTGCATGTGCTCGCTGGAGGGAGACAGGGAGAAATGGAAAAGAGGGAAAATGAGAAATCGCCCCCCCCAGGGGGATGGCCACACCACAGTCCCCTCTCTTCCATTCTCCTCCTGGCATTTTGGGCACATACACACCTGCTCCCAGTGTGATTTTCAAGCTACCAGGTCCAGAACCAAAACCATAGTCGGCCACGTGGGAGTCCAGCGCCATAACCAGCGTGTTACCTGTTGGCTTCTCTTCTGTTTTTGATATTTCAAATCCCTTATGTGGACTGATAGAATAATAAAAGAATCTCAACCTCTTGTAGACTTGGCCTTAGAAAGCTTTGACCTTTCTGAGTACATTCCTTGTGTATCATAATTTCATGGCATTTTGTGGACTCCAGAAGCAATAATTCTACTGAAAATCTACCAATTCTTTAATATTGAACTCAAGTTCACCTAAACATTGAAAGTAAATGTGTTCTTGCAAGTATTGTTCATAATTATTTCCATAAAGTAAGAATGAGCTGAGTATTCTTAAGTTTCTTTTTACTGGTAAAAATTATGCTTCTGGATGATGGAAGTGGAATAGTTCTTATTAATTTTATCAAAAATTGGGACCCGCAGTTAGCGTAATGGCTGTGTCACTGGACTCCCACATAGTCGACTGCGGTTCGTGTTCCGGGCCTGGTGGCTTAAACTCATGCCGGGAGCATGTGCGTGCGTGCCCAAGATCCCGAGAGGAGAATGGAGGAGAAGGGATTGTGGCGTGGCCATCCCCCCTGGGTGGTGATTTCTCACTTTCTGTCTCTCTGTCTCTCTCTGTCTGTCTGGCGAGTGCACGCACCCTATAGTGAAAACCTCTCAAAAATTTTTTTTTATCAAAAATTAATGGAGAGGGAACCGGCAGTTAGCGTAATGGCTATGTCGCTGGACTCCCACGTAGTCGACCGCGGTTCGTGTCCCGGACCCGGTGGCTTAAAAAAACTCACGCCGGGCGCATGTGCGTGCGTGCCCAAGATCCTGAGAGGAGAATGGAGGAGAAGGGATTGCGGCGTGACCATCCCCCCTGGGGGGTGATTTCTCGCTTTCTGTCTCTATGTCTCTCTCTGTCTGTCTGGCGAGCGCACGCGCCCTACAGTGAAAATCTCTCCAAAAAAAAAAAAATTAATGGAGATTGGTTTAGTTTAGTTACATATTTGATAACCTGTAATACATATCTGTCATGTGTATTAGTTTTATTTATTTATTTAGTTTTGTTAAGAGGGTGAATGTGCTAACCAGAGAGAGACAGAAAGAGTGGGAGAGGAGAAAACATCCCCTGTGGGGAAGGTCACATCACAATCTCTTTTCCATCTCTCTTTCCTTTTGAGACTTTGGGCATGTGTCTTTTTTCTTTCTTTTTCTTTGTTTCTTCTTTCTTTATTTCTTTTTTTTTTTTAAGAGAGAATTTTGCTATGTGATGCGTGCACTCGCCAGAGAGACAGATAGAGATAGAGAGACAGAAAGTGAGAAATCACCCCCCATAAGGGATTGTCATCCTGTAATCCCTTCTCCTCCATTCTCCCCTCGGTATTTTTGGCACACACGCACACCCAGTATGAGTTTCAAGTCACTGGGTCTGGGACTCGAACCATGGCTGGCCATGTGGGAGTGCAGCGACTTAACCATTACGCCATCTGCTGGTTCCCCAGTTTGTTTCTTAAGCTGCCAGTTCCAGCATTTGAACTTCCTAGTAGGCCATGTGAAATCTAGCTGCCTTAATCACTACGCACTCCTGGTCTTCTGTTTGCTTTTGTTTATAGGAGTATGTGTGTTCAATTAAACAGTAGTCCAATAGCAAATAACAGTTTATTATTGTTCAGTCTTACAATGTCAACATCAATGCTAATAAAAATATATAATAGGCTGAATTAATCAGTAAGAAAGTCAGTTGTAGTCATTTGAAAGTTCCCACCTTTCAAAGTAAGCCATCATTGATCAGTTGAAATTCTCTATTCTGTTGAATTTTAGTCTTTCTCTGTTGAAGGCTGGGCATGGTACAGGCATCCCTACCAGCAGGGGAAGAAAAGCAGAGCTGGAACGGATGGGCACAGTGCCATGAGTGCCTGTCCACCCATGCAGGACTGACGGTTCTGGGTTTCAACATTCTTCAGGATTTAGCAAGTAAAAATCAGCATAATTCAGATCTAGACAAATGCAAAAGGCTTCAGTTTTCACCTGAAGTTGTTTTTCTCTTCACAGTATTTGCATTTTAAAATAAAATTAAGTTTTTCTATCTATTGCAATTTTACATATTGAGATTGTGGGTTCTTTTCAGATTGGATTTTTTTTTTTTTTTTTTTGAGAGAGATTTTCACTGTAGGGCGCGTGCGTTCGCCAGACAGACAGAGAGAGACATAGAGACAGAAAGCGAGAAATCACCCCCCAGGGGGGATGGTCACGCCGCAATCCCTTCTCCTCCATTCTCCTCTCGGGATCTTGGGCACGCACGCACACGCGCCCGGTGTGAGTTTTAAGCCACCGGGTCCGGGACACGAACCGCGGTCGACTACGTGGGAATCCAGCGACATAGCCATTACGCTAACTGCTGGTTCCCTTTTCAGATTGGATTTTAAGAGATGCTGCTTCACTTGGCTGTTTTCAGGCTATCAGAAGCAGTGATGTCAAAGCTCAGTGAATCAGGACGGGGTTGGTAACATGGTGCCCCTTTAAAAACAAAGACATACAGAAAAGGATATTTTTTTCCAAAAAAATTTGTTTTGACAAGTAGGGGCTTGCTTTGTATATACATGCCATAGTAGAAGACAAAATTGGATTGACTGATACATTCAGAAAATAGGGATTTATTTTCACTAATCAGCCCCATGTGGGTGTGTGAGAGACAGAGCAAGCAATTATTGTTCAGCTTAAGAGAGATACTGTAACTTCCTGAGAACTTTCCAATGAGATAAAATACTGGGTGAGATATTCAGACTTCTGAGCAAGCACTGCAAGGAAAGTATGCTCCGTACATTCATGAGAAACTGCATTAGATTATTCCTCATAACCTAATGGGACATCTATTTAGACGGACGTTTCCGTTGAGAGAAGTGTAAACATGATTCTAAATTTACAGATATGTTGGTTATTCTTCCTTGTCTGTGATGTTGTCAAAGTTTACATGGATTAGAGGAAAAACTGAGTCTGAAAAAGTAATACAATAAAGACAATTGGCACTTATTTTAATACTTCTGTCCAGAGCCTTCTGTTGCGTCACTGCCTGGCTCACATACAAGTGACCTGAGTCACTCCCTCTTCTTGATCCAACTGTCCCTCATCTATTTCCTGGAGGACACTGTTACTGCTGAGCCCGAAGAGGTTGGGGTGCTGTGCCGACCTCCCCTCCTTCGTCCAACATTCTCTGGAGAAAGAGAGGAAGCTCTCCTTGGACGGGTGCCTGCCCTCCGTGGCTTGTGACGTGGCCGTGTCTGACCCGGCGCTCTTACTGGCGACTTTGTTCCCGTCCTCACCTTTCACTTGCTGGCTGGCTTTCCTCTGAAACACAGGGATTGGCAAGCAGGAGTTAAAAGACGTGTTTTGCGGCCCTCGGCTCTAAGCACAAGCTGTTTCTCGGCCTGAAAGGGCCTCTCCCTGCTTCTCTGCAAACTCCTGGTCACCACCTGCAAGGGCTCGCTTGGCGCCGCCCTCCGCAGGCCCCACCCCCTCAGTTCACACGAGCTCCTCTCTCTCCCACGACTCTCTGTAGATTTCTGCCACGGTTCTCATTGGCAGGGAAGTCGTGTCCACGCCCTCAGTGACATGTCCGGGGAGAGAAAGGCGTGAACACATACTCTGGGGAACAAAGCAAGGTGGAAATACGAACGTCTGTTCCTTCTTGGTGTTAGTTGGGACTGCACAGTGGAAACAGTGCTCCAATGGCCACCCTACCGCTTCCTGCCCCCCATTCACATAGGCACAGGCTGCACAGAAGAGTCATGCATAAGCCGCACTGAGCTGATTTTTAATGAATGCCCGTGCTGTCTTCTTAAGTCAGTCAGGCCTTTCCCCTGGTTCTGCCGCAAAGTGCTTCTGCCTGAAACAGCCTTAATGCCCAGCGATGTGAGCCAGCCCATCCGCAAGACTACCTAATAAACTGTGGCTGTCTTTGGTCACTAATATCTACTGTCTACTAAGGGCTGACAATGTCCTTGGTGCTGCTCAGACTGAAGAGGATGTGGTCTCTGCTGAGTCAATGCAAGGAGAGCTCAAGGAGGATTAGCTGCTCCACACATGCGTGTTTGGACTCCCAGTGAGATTTTGTTACAAGCACTTATTTACTGCTGATCACATGACATACAGTAAAATGTGATCATACACTCTTTTCCTTTTAGGTTTTTCCCATAAGGTACGTGCGCTCTCCAAAGAGAGACAGAGACAGTGAGACTCAGTGAGAGGGAAAGTGAGAAATCTCCATCTTGCGGGATGGCCATGCCAAAATCCCTTCTCCTTCATTATCCTCTTGCGATTTGGGGCATGTATGCACGTTCACCTGGCATGATTTTCAAGCCATCTGGGACTCAAACTGTGGTTGACCATGTGGGAACCCAGTGCCTTAACCATGACACGACCTATTGGCCCTAGACTTTGTTCTTAAATTTGCCCAAGGACTCCAATAATCTGAAGAAAGAGCTGAGCTGCCCCCCAGCTGCCAATACACTCCTTTCTAGTAGCAGGCAGGCTGCGTCCTCTTGCACTAACAATGTGGTAACAGCGTTCCCTTCCACAGTAGCCCACAACGTCTGATTTAATAAAGTTGTTGGTTTGTTTTGTACATGTGCAATAAAAACCAGTAGAAGATACTTCTGTGTTTTATACACTACAGTTCTGCACATCTATGAATTAACTAACTTTTGTAAGACCAACCTGCGTATCGGACTTCCATGCTTTTTCTAAAAGTTTTACACTTTTAGTTCTTACGTTTAGGAAAATGTAAACTTAGTTCCTAATATATAAATTAATTTCCAATAAATAAATTTTAGGGTTAGATGGTGGCACGGAGGTTATAGCACTGGGTCCCACATGGCCAACTCCAAGGCTGGAGTCTCAGACCCAGCAGCTTAAAAAATCACACCGGGCGCCAAATCTAATTGAAATAGAGGTTTTTAGGTAATAATCCGATGAGTTTTAGCTTCATCTTTAAAAGAATCTAAAAAGGAGGTCTCGGAGGAGAAATGAAAAAGAACATTGAACAGATGGAGGTAAAATCCTGATCAGAGTCTTATCCTTTCGGCATTGCTATAATTTCCTTGAATCCTTTTAAAGGTCTCTCCTCAAAATAAGGAAAAATAACAACAGGTAAAAGAACAGCAAGAAGGTCAGCTGGTGGGGTAGTGGTTAAGGCAGATGGCGCCCACATGGCTAAGTCCGTGGTTCCAGTCCCAGTCCTAGTGGCTGGGAAAACACGCGGAATGCAGGTGCATGCTCACGGTCTCGGTAAAAAGGAGGGACGGAGGAGTCAGGCTTGCAGTCCTACAGCTACCCATGAGGGGTGCTTTCTCGCTTTACCGCTTTCTCTCTTTCTATGGTGAGTGCATATGCTTTCTGACAAATAATAATAAAAAAGCCAGATTTAAACAACTGTCTCATGCTTTTTAAATTTTATTTTTATTTGTCAGGCAGTGCATGTGCTTGCCAGAGAGAGACAGAGAAGAAAAGCAAGAAACCATCCCTCATGGAGAATGGTCATGCTACAATCCCTTCTCCAGCTCTCTCTCCTTTCAGGATTTTGGCACACACACACACATGCTTCTGTTGTGTTTTTCAAGCTACCGGGTCTGGGACTTGAACTATATAGTTGGCCATAGGGATCCAGCTACTTTAACCATCAGGCCATAGGCTGGCCCAGAATTGGGCTTTATTAATACATCGTATAGCCCACATGGAGAGAAAAAAAGGTTTACAACCTTGGATTTTTTGGCATGCACACATACATACACACCAGGCATGATTTTCAAGCCACTACGGCTGGACTTGATCCTCAGTCAATCATGTGAGAGTCCAGTGTCTTAACTACCATGCCACCTGCTATCCCCAGACCCTCCCCCACCCCCAGTTGTTTTCTTAGTTGAGTTTTGAGATTTTGAGATATAGTCTGGATATGAGTCCTTTCTCCTATATGTGATTTGTGAGATTTTTCTCTGTTTGTGATTTGTCCTTGCATTCACTCATTTATTTACTTATTTTGATTTGCCAGAGGGCATGTGTACTTACCAGAGACAGTAGGAAAGAGAGAGAGAGGGAGGGGGGAGGGAGAAAGCACCCCCTAAAGGGATGCTGACACAGCATAATCTCTTCTCCTCTACTTCTCCATCCTGTCGAAATTTTGGTCATACATGTACACTTGCCTGGCTTGTTCTTCAAGCTACCAGGACTGGGATTTGAACAATAAAGTTGACCATGTGGGTTCAGGCTTCCTTAACTACCAGGCCCTGAACCAGCTCAGGCTGATCTTTTTATTCTCTTAACAGTGTCATTCACAGAGCAAAAGTTGTAAATTTTGATGAATTCTAATTTATCAAAAAAATTTTACAGGGGAACCAGCAGTTAGCATAATGGCTATGTCACTGGACTCCCACGTAGTCGACCGCGGTTCGTGTCCCGGACCCGGTGGCTTAAAACTCACGCTGGGCGCGTGTGCGTGCGTGCCCAAGATCCCGAGAGGAGAATGGAGGAGAAGGGATTGCGGCGTGACCATACCCCCTGGGGGGTGATTTCTCGCTTTCTGTCTCTATGTCTCTGTCTGTCTGGCGAGCACATGCGCCCTACAGTGAAAATCTCTCAAAAAAAAAATTTTACAGGATTATGCCTTTTATGTTCTATGTACTCTTTGCCTAAACCCATTTTATGAAGATTTTTTTCCAAATTTTTTCTGAAAGTTTTTTAATTTTGTAGAAACTAACTATCTTTTAATAGCTTAAAGAAAACTGAGGCCATAAGTAAGAGTATAGATATATATTTTAAATTTTATTTTTCATCATCATCATCATTATTTTTAAGGTTTGCACTCCCTAGAGAGGGAGAGGAAGAGAAAGTGACAAAGCAAGCTGCCAGATCTGGGACTTAAACTGCTGCCGGCCACGTGGGAGTTCAGTGTCTTGACCACCTTACCACTTGCTGGCCCCCAAGAATATAAATATTTTGAATAGACATTTTTCATGTCTCCCAAAATACTCACAGTATCTAGCATATTGTGTAACACATTTTGTGAAATATGAAATCGATTCCCAAAGTAAAGGTCTTAATAACTTCAGAAGAAAAAAATTCTAACAATAGACTTTATTCATGTGCAATTCTTGTTTTCCTCCCTCCATAACAGGGGCATGAAATGGATTTGTTTAACATAAAACTAATGCTCTAAGCTGAGTGCAATTGAAAAGGGAAAGTCTTAAATTTCTCTACATTAGTTTTACTAGAAAAAAGAGAAAATTTATTTCAAGGGTTGAACTCTAGGTCATTTTCTACCACTTTATGAAATGTATCATTTCAATAAAATCTCCTTAGCAAAGCCAGGTTGTGGCGCAGTAGTAATGCAACTGGATCCATATGGGAGAGGTCCAGGGTTCACACCCTGTAGATTCCCTGAGCATGCTCAGTGTGTGTGCGTGTGCCCAGGATCTAGACGGATTGTGGCATGAAGACCCTGAGGATGCTTTATTTCTCTCTCTCTCTCAGGAAATAAATAAATATGAACAACAACAACAACAACAAAATCTCAGGGCTGGCAGGTGGCATGGTGATTAAGGTACTAGACTCCCACATGGGCAGCCACTATTTGAGTCTTGCACCTGATGATTTGCTTTCTCACTTTCCCACTCTCTCTGGTGAGCAAATGTACCCTAAAAAATTTTAAAAAACAATAATGATAAATAATTTAAATTAAATAATTCTTAAAAAAAAAAACCCAAAAAACAAAAAACAAAAAAAATCCTTTGCAATCCCAGGGCAACATTCGTAATGTTTCAAATGTCCACCAACTGTTTTTTTTAGGACTAAATACCCTTTAAAAAATTATTTGAGGGGCTGGCAGGTGGTGTGGTGCTTAAGGGTGCTGAATTCCCACATGGCCAACTGCAGTTAGAGTACCAGACCAGACAGCTTGCTTTCTCACTTTCTCTCTCTCTTGTTCTCTCTCTGTCTCTCTCTGGTCAAATTAAAAATAAAATAAATAGGGACCAGCAGTTAGCTTAATGGCTATGTCGCTGTAGTCAACCACAGTTTGAGTCCCAGACCCGGTGGCTTAAACTCATACCGGGCACGTGTGTGTGCGTGCCCAAGATCCTGAGAGGAGAACGGAGAATAAGGGATTGTGGTATGGCCATCCCCCCTGGGGGGTGATTTCTCACTTTCTGTTTCTCTGTCTTTCTGGCAAGCACATGTGCCCTATAGCAAAAAAAACCTCTCCAAAAAAAGAAAACAGACAAATAAATAAAGTTAAATAAAATAATTCTTAAAAATAGTTATTTGGGGACCAGCAGTTGGCGTAATGGCTATGTTGCTGGCCTCCTATGTAGTCAACCATGGTTTGAGTCCCGGATCCAGTGGCTTAAACTCATGCTGGGCATGTGTGCGTGTGTGCCCAAGATCCCAAGAGGAGAATGGAGGAGAAGGGATTGTGGCGTGGTCATCCCCCCTGGGGGGTGATTTCCCACTTTCTGTCTCTCTGTCTCTCTCTGTCTTCCTGGTGAGTGTACGCACCCTATAGCAAAAACCTCTCCAGAAAAAAAGAAATTATTTGAAAAACTTTATAAATGAAGCAATCTCCGTATCAACCCCTCCCAAACAACTAATTTCAATGCACAAACGAAGAACAGTGCCATTATGGATTTATAACCATGTAAAAAATTTTTAAGGCATATTGAAAATATAAACTTCATAAAACACACATGACATAGCTAAATTAACTTTATGGTGAATCAATAATTTACATTTTCAAAGTATTACTATGGTTTTAGATAGACTAGTATCATTTCCCCAAGAGAAAACGATAAGAACTTGCAAATCAGTTTTCTGTTATAACCGTTAGATACATTCGCTTCAGACTAGCCTACCTACATGTTCTGTCCTAAAACAATCTCAATATTCTGAGAAAAATGAAATATTTGTTAAATTTAGAAATAATAAATCTATTTAGGAGCAGAATCCTAAGCTACAAAATGCATTATTCCTGGGTTTATCATTCATACAAGCCAATTATATAGATACTTGCTTCCCATTAGATAAACAGGGCTGTAATTTTATACTACAGTGAATGTAAGAATAATGATTACCCAGAGAAAAGCCACCCATGGAGGAGGCTGAATAGGGGTGCAATGGTAAGATGGGACACTGTAAGGCTGACACACAAGGGAGGGCTCTGAATTTTCATATGGAAACTTCCCTGAGTACACTGGGCACAGGGCTGGCTGAAGCTGTGACCTCAAGCCTCAAGACCCTGTTGGGGGTTTTGTTACTCTGTCTCTCTCATGGAAGAAAGAAAGAAAAATAAGCTACCACTAGTTGATTGGATAGTATTTAGAGTTAAACAAAAATGCTTTGATATATCATTTAGATGAAAAAGCTTTAATTTTACTCACTTCCTGTGTCTGAGCAGTTGAATTCCATATAACTGGCCTCTGAAAGAATACAACCTGCTTTGTAGCCAAATTGCCTTCACTGCAAATGAAAACAACAGCATTAATATTTGTGAGTTAGTAATTTACAATCGTTCTCATTTGTCTAGAATGTTCTACATATATCTTTGTAAAATAATCTTTTGGGGGGGCCAGTAGGTGGTACAGTGGCTGAGGTGCTGAACTCCCACATGGCCAACTGCGGTTCAAGTCCTGGACCTGCTGACTTGCTTTCTTTTTCTCTTTCTCTCTCTCCCCTCTTCTCTCTCTGGTGAGACTGTGTGCTCTGTATCAAATTAAATAATAATAATAATAAAATAAAATAAATAATTCTTAAAAAAAAAACCCTTCTGACCCAGAGATATTGGATTGTTGGGTAAGTCATGATGTATTTTTGCATAGGAAAACAGAAAAATATATCATGACTTTCCTGACAACTTCATAGTTATGAAATATAATTCTACAAAAGTTGTGGCTAACAAAACAAATTCCCCCCAACACCAAAAAATAAAAAAACCCAACAAGCCCACTACAGTCATTACAAAAGTAAACAATTTTTTAAAGATATATTTTTGCCATAGGGCGCATGTACTTGCTGAAGAGACAGAGAAAGACAGAGAGACAGAAAGTGAGAAATCATCCCCCACCCCCAACAGTTATGGTCATGCTACAATCCCTTCTCCATTCTCCTCTCAGGATTTTGGGCATGCATGCACAAGTGCTTAGCATGAGGCTTTTGTTTTTTTTTTGTAGTCTAGTTTTTTTTAAAAAAAGTATTCATCATCATTATTATTATTTTTTAGTTTTGACCAGAGAGAAACAGAGAGAGAGAGAAGGAATGTGAGAAAACAAGCCATCAGACTGAGGACTTGAACCACGGTGGGCCATGTGGGAGTCCAGTGCACTTAACCACAGACCACTGGGTCCAGGAGTCAAATTGTAGTAGGTTACGTGAGAGTCCAGCGACATAAACATTATACCATCTGCTGGCCCCACAAAAGTAAACACTTTTAAAGTTCAAAGACTTTGTAATCTTACCATGCTAACATAACTATTTTCATTTCTTTATTTCCTCTCCTAGTCTTTATTTACTTGTGTATTTTTTCATGACTGTAGCCACTGTATATTTACTTTCTTTTTCTTTTTCTTTTTCTTTTTTTTTAAGAGAGGTTTTTACTATAGGGCTTCTCCTCCATTCTACTCTCAGGATCTTGGGCATGCACGCACATGCGTCCGACGTGAATTTAAGCTACTGGGTCCAGGTTTCAAATCGCGGTCAACTACATGGGAGTCCAGTGACATAGCCATTACACAAACCGCTGGTCCCAATATATTTACATTTTTGATTCAACACCTTTCACTGAAAATCCTTTTCTTATTTATACATTATGATAACGTTTTTTAAAAGAATTATTTATTTAATTATATTTATCAGATTTGTTTAGAAAAGGCATAAACCCAGGATATCCCACCAGGCTAACAGTGGACTTCTCATTGAAAACAATGTGAGCAAGGAAAGAATGGGAAAATATATTCAAAGTGTTGAGGGAAAAGCAATTTCAACCAGGAATACTGTACCCGGCAAGATTATCCTTCATATGGGAAGTAAAGCCTGAAACATTCTCAGATAAACAAAACCTGAAAGAATTTACCAACACCAGACCAGATCTCCAAGAAGTTCTCAAGGGAGTGCTATGTCAGGAAAATTAAATATGGGCACACAGAAATAAGAATTCAAAACTAAGAAAATGGTGGGGACCAGCAGTTAGCGTAATGGCTATGTCTCTGGACTCCCATGTAGTCCACCGCGGTTCACGTCCCAGACCCGGTGGCTTAAAACTCACGCCAGGCGTGTGTGCGTGTGTGCCCAAGATCCCGAGAGGAGAATGGAGAAGGGATTGCGGCGTGGCCATCCCCCCTGGAG
>NW_006159857.1:261050-272716 GCF_000334495.1 Tupaia belangeri chinensis
TTTTTTTTTTTGGAGAGATTTTCACTATAGGGCGCGTGCGCTCGCCAGACAGACAGAGAGAGACATAGAGACAGAAAGCGAGAAATCACCCCCCAGGGGGGATGGTCACGCCGCAATCCCTTTTCCTCCATTCTCCTCTCGGGATCTTGGGCATGTACACACATGCGCCCGCATGTGTGCCCAAAATCCTGAGAGGAGAGTGGAGAAGGGATTGTGTTGTAGCCATTCCCTGTAGTGGGGTGATTTCTCACCTTCCCTCTCTCTCTCCAGTGACCACACATGCCCTGTGGCAAATACCTAAAATGAAGCAAAACAAAACATGGCCAGCTGATGATGTGGTGGTTAACGTGACTGGTCTCACATGGCTGACCACGCAGTTTGAGTCTAGGATCTGAGGCTTGAAAAGCACCTGATGTGACCAAACAATTAATTAATTAAAAATAAAATAAGTTAGGACCAGAAGATGGCATAATGATTACATTGCTAGAATCCCAAATGGCCAACTGTGTTTCGAGTCCTGGACCTCGAGGTTTGAAACTCATGCTGGGCCTGTGTGCATGTGTGCCCCAAATCCTGACAGGAGAATGGAGAAGGGGTTGTGATGTGGCTATCCCCATGCGGAGTGATTTCTTGCTTTCTGTTTCTGTTTCTCTGTCTCTGTCTCTGGTGAATGCATGTGCCCTATAGCAAAAAATCTCTCTCTAAAAAAATAAAAAACCTGGGGCCAGCAGGTGGCGTGGTGGTTAAGGGCGCTGGACTCTCATATGGCCAACAGCGGTTTGAGTCCCAGATCTGGCGGCTCGCTTTCTCACTTTCTCTCTCACTCTGTCACTCTCTAGTCAAATTAAAATAAATATATAAATAAACAAGAATAAATAAAGCTAGATAAAATAATTCTTAAAAAAACTAAGCTTTTCTTTCTTTTTTTCTTTCTTTCTTT
The DNA here is from genome assembly GCF_000334495.1 of Tupaia belangeri chinensis. Classification (NCBI taxonomy): domain Eukaryota; kingdom Metazoa; phylum Chordata; class Mammalia; order Scandentia; family Tupaiidae; genus Tupaia; species Tupaia belangeri. The sequence continues at coordinate 261,991 of NW_006159857.1, forward strand.
TTCTCTTTCTTATTTCTTTCTTTTATAAGGAGAGATTTTTGCTATAGGGCATGTGTGCTCCCTAGAGAGACAGAGAAAGAGAGACAGAAAGCGAGATATCACCCCACAAAGGTGATGGCCACACTGTAATCCCTTCTCCTCCATTCTACTCTTGGGATTTGGGGCATGCATGTACACATGCTTGGCATAAATTTTAAGCCTCCGGGTCCAGGACTCAAACTGCAGTTGACTACCTAGAAGTCCAACAATGTAAGCATTATGCCATCTGCTGATCCCCTAAGCTTTTCTTTTATTATTGGAAAATTAGGTTGTTTCCAATTTCCTATTAATCATAAATAATGCTCCTGTAAAAATCTGTATAGTTTTCCTCTTATGAATTATTTCTTATAAATTCTCAGAAGGAGTTATTATGTCAGAAGAGCATGATTTAAGCTTCTTGGTGTGCATTGTCAAATTTGCCTTACAAAAAGAAAAGACTCAGGGCCAGCAGGTGACATGGAGTTTAAGGTGCTGGATCCCCCATGGCCAACTCTGCAGTTCGAGTACTGTACTCAGTGGCTTGAAAATCATGCCGGGAATGTATGTGTGAGTGCCCAAAATCCTGAGAGGAGAATGGAAAAGAGAATGCAGCATGGCCATCCCTGCAGGGAATGATTTTTTTTCACTTTATCTCTCTGTCTGTATGTCTCTATCTCTCCGGTGAGTGCAGGCACACTATGACAAAAATCTAAAAGAAAAAAGAAAGAAAGAAAGAGAAAGAAAAAGAAAGAAAGAAAGAAAGAGAGAGAGAAAGAGGAAAGAAGGAAGGAAGGAAGGAAGGAAGAAAGAAAGAAGGAAAGAAAGGAGTCATTAGGGCTGCCATATGCAAGAAATATTTATTTTTGAAAGATTTATTTATTCATTTAACTTTTTATTGTGATTTCTGGCTTACATATAATTGATGTACTTCTTTGTGGGGATACATTATGATTTTTCAAACCATGTACACTGTGTCATAATCAAATTAGAGAAATTTTATATACATTTTCAGTGGAAGGACTTCAACCACAGCTAGTTTCATTTTCAGATGCTTCTTTGCAATCAGCTACTCAGTATTCTCTTTATCTAACATCATGGCAAACCACCCCTTGCCGAGACTATTTGGGGTTTGTATTCCTCTGAAATGCTTTCACAGAGGCACCATGGATTTACGGCAGGAGTGTCTGTAGCCAATGTTGCTCAGTTACGACTTTTATTATGCAAAAAAACCTAACAAAACCTTAGTATTTTAGCTGTATTAGCTGCATTTTATGCTGAGCTTTTTTTCTGGAAAATGAATGAAACACTGAAACTCTGGTCCTAGATGTACACACAGGAGCTCTGAGAAGTTCATGGAAAATGCAAAATTTGGAAAAAAAAACTATGCATGAATTTCCTCTTTTATATCCAAATAAAATTGTACATCAATTCATTTTCCACAAGCGCTTTGAAGCTCCTACAGGTGTCAACTGCACAGCAGTTGAAATCCTAAACTTATTGATAACAATGAATTTGCAGAAATATCAAATCTTTCCCAAAGTGGTAATAGGTAATAGGTAGTTTTTAATTTTTTAAAATTATTTATTTTTTATTTTATTTATTCATTCATTTATTTTTTAATTTGACCAGAGAGAGGCAGAGGGTGAGAGTGAGAGAGAGAGGAAGTGAGAAAGCGAGCCACCAGATTCAGGACTTGAACCCTGGCCAGCCATGTGGGAGTGTCCAGCACCTTAACCCACCATGCCACCTGCTGGTCCCAGTAGTTTTTAATTTTAATTTTTAATTTTTAAAAGAATTATTTTACTTAATTTTATTTATTTATTTAATTTGACCAGGGAGGGACAGAGTGAGAGAGAGAGAGAGAGAGAAAGAGAGAAAGGGAGCTACCAGGACATGAACCATGGTCAGCCATGTGGGCATCCAGTGCCCTTAACCAGTATACCACCTGCTGGTCCCTCAATTTTTATTTTTATTTTATCCTTAATTTTTATTTTTAAAAGACTGCTCCTAGTCTATCTCATTTTAATGTGACCTAATCTTGAATTAGAACAAAAGAACTGGTATGAAATATGTCATAACTTTTGGAAACAACTAAAATGATTGTGAGTCATCAGCTGGTATAGGGAAGGCAGTGGCATGTGTATAGAACAGGCTGGTCATGTGTTTGGGAGGTCCAGAGTATACTATAAAAAGCAGTGACTTTGGAACCAGAGAGTTCTCGGGTTCAAATATGGACTCTATCATATCACCTAATAACTGGTGACTTCAGTTAAAGTCCTGGAATTTCTATATCCTTCGTTTTCTGAGGGCCACTTTGATTTAAAATGGGTCCTGCTAATTGTAGAGCCCTGGGAGATCATGTGGCATCTTTTGACTTGAGAATCTAATTTGGTAGAGCAAATGAGTCCCTTGTGGTCTCCAGTGGCTCCTGGTATAACTCTGTTGAGCCGTCAGAAAAGTCATGATGCATTTTTGCATAAATAAACAGAGAAAAGTACGTCATGACTTCTCTGACAACCCAGTATTTACAGCTGGGATAGAATATTTTCCCTGCAGTGGACTGGTGAAGTTATTACTGGATCTGAGAGAATGCTTCAAATGCCCTGGACCCTCAGGGGACAGAGCCCAAACCCCCATCTCTGTCCTTTTTTTCCAGATAGTACTATTAGTATCTTACTGAGAGGGATTTAAGAATCTTTCTCTTTCAGACTATTAATAAACAGTTATACTTTGACATATAGGTAATGAATACAGTTTTTGAAAAAAAGCTTGACTTACACATAGTTTTGTCTCCTTTTTGTTGTTTGTTTTACTTTAGCTTGTGTGCGCTTACCAGAGAGAGACAGAGAGTAGGAAAGCGAGAAATCACCCCCTAGGGAGAAGGATGGCCATGCCACAGTCACTTCTCTTCCATTCATCTCTGAGATTTTGGGTATGTACTCACATGTGCCCAGTGTGATTTTGAAGCCACCAGGTCTAGGACTCCAATTGTGGCCTGCTATGTAGGAGTCCAGCGCCATAACTAGAGTCCAGTGCCATCTGCTGGCCCCACATAGTACTTTTTTCCCACATAGTACTTTTTTTTTTTTTTTTTTTTGAGGGTTTTTTGCTGTAGATTCCGTGAACTTGCCAGAGAGACAAAGAAACAGAGACAGTGAGAGGGAAAGTGAAAAATCATCCCCTGGAGGATGGTCACACCTCAATCCCTTCTCCTCCATTCTCCTCCCAGGATCTTGGGCAGGCATGCACGCACACATGCCTGGAGTGATTTTCAAGCTACCAGGTCCAGGACTCCCATTGGCCATATGGGAGTCCAATGATGTAACTGCCATGCCATCTGCTGGTCCCTCCAGTAATTAAAAAAATGATTTATTTAATTTTATTTATTAGTAGTATTTTGTTTGCAATAGTGCACATGCATTCATCAGAGAAAGGCAGACAGAGAAAGAGAGAAGGATAGTGAGACAGTAAGCCACCAAGTCTGGGACTCAAACTGTGGTCAGCCATGTGAGAGTTTAGTGCCTGAACCACCACGCCACCTGCCAGCCCAGTAGTTTTTTTTAATTACAAGAAGGTATGTGCACTTGCCAGAGAGACAGAGACAGAGAGAGAGAGAGAGAGAGAGAGAGAGAGAGAGAGAGAAGAAAGCATCCCCCACTGAGTGTGGTCACACCACACCCCTTTCTACTTTGTTCCATCCTGTTGGGATTTCGGGCATGCATATAGATGTGCAGGGATGGGGTGCAGAGTGAGATTTGAACCAAGACAGACTATGTGAGATTCAGCTCTCTTAACCACTAGGCCACGGGGCTGGCCTTACACATAGTAATTTAAATTCTTAATTTAAATTCTTCTTTTCAGAAAAAGTTCTGGTAAACTTGGTGAAATACGTAGGCTGCTGTAAAGCCACCAAGAGAATAGTCTATGTCGTGAAAACATCGACTAGTCCCTTCATTCGGGAGAATAGCAGATAATCCCTGGCACCATGGTCAGCATGAGGGTGCAAGCAGCATGAGGGACAGGTCGACTGGGCAGTCTGGAAGGGCTGAGTTCCTGTAGCAGAGACGGTTCTAACACTATTGATGAGACAGTGGATATAAAGTTCTAGACCCTGGAGACAGTCCTGGGAGCACAGTCGACGATCAGAAAATGTTTCTTCTCTCTTCCGTACATTCTTCTATGTATTTCATAAGAAAGGAAAAAGAGAGGCCAGCAGGTGGTGTAGTGGTTAAGCTGCTGGACTCCCAGATTGTCAGCTGTAGTTCGAATCCTGGACCTAATGGCTTGAAACTCACACTGGGCACATGTGCATGCAGGTGTGCCCAAAATCCTGAGGGGAAAGTGGAGGAGAAGGGACTACAGTGTGGCCATCCCTCTTAGGGGTGATTTCTTGCTTTCTGTCTCTCTGTCTCTCTGGCAAGTGCACGTGCCCTATAGCAAAAAATCTCTCTAAAAAATAAATACATAAATAAATAGAAAGAAAGAAAGAAAAAGGAAAAAGAAGTCAAGTACCATTTAGGGGAAAGAGATTTGCTATGGCAACAACACAACTATCAAGAAAAAATCAGACACTATTAGCATGCTTTGAAAAACCAAACGGGGCCAGCAGGTGGCATAATGGTTGGAGTGCTGGACTCAAACTGTGGTTTGAGTCCCAGACCTGGCAGTTGCTTTCTCACTTTCCCTCTCTATCTCTGTCTCTTTCTGGTCAAATTAAAATAAAATAATAATAATAAATAAAATTAATTTTGGGACCGGTAGTTGGCGTGGTTGTTAAGGGCACATGGCCAACTATGGCTCAAGTCCTGGACCTGGCAGCTTGGTTTTTTTACTTGCCCTTTTTCTCACTTGTCTCTCTCTGGTCAAATTAAAAAATAAGTAAACAAATAAAATTAAATAAAATAATTATTCAAAGAAAGTAACTAATTCTAAAAAAAAGACTGTTTAAGAAAAAAGAAAAAACAAAACAAACTGTGCCACACACAGATGCACAATAATTATCTGTAAACCAATAATTATAATTTTGAAATTAAAAGAAAAAAAAATAAGAGAGAAAAAGACTAGGGTTCCTCAAGAAGATTTCATGGACTGAGTAATAGAAATAACTTCAACTTGTGCAGCGCCTTAGTGTACTAAGTACTTTTTGTATACATTAGCATACTTGTTTCTTTTTATTTTTTCTTTTTTTTGGGAGAGATTTCAGCTATAAGGCGCATGTGTTCGCCAGAAAGACAGAGAGAGAAAGACAGAAAGTGAGAAGTCACCCCCTAGGGAGGATGGCCTCGCCACAATCCCTTCTCCTCCATTCTCCTCCCAGGGTCTTGGGCACACACATACATGCGCCTGGTGTGAGTTCAAGCCACTGGGTCTAGAACTAGAACTGTGGTTGATTACATGGGATTCCAGGGACATAGCCATTACGCCAACTGCTGGTCCCAGAATACTTGTTTCTTTTTTTTGGAGAGATTTTCACTGTAGGGCGCGTGCGCTCGCCAGACAGAGAGACATAGAGACAGAAAGCGAGAAATCACCCCCCAGGGGGGATGGTCACGCCGCAATCCCTTCTCCTCCATTCTCCTCTCGGGATCTTGGGCACGCACGCACACGCGCCCGGCGTGAGTTTTAAGCCACTGGGTCCGGGACACGAACCGCGGTCGACTACGTGGGAGTTCAGCGACATAGCCATTACGCCAACTGCTGGTTCCCAATACTTGTTTCTTATAATAATTCTTTAAGGTGGGCAGATTAGATATTATTCTCCCTCCCTATTTTTTCATTTTTGCTACAGGGCGCCTGCACTCACCATAGAGAGACAGAAAAAGAGAGAGGGAAAGTGAGAAATAATTTTCATCAAGAAATCGCTTGAGGCAGGACCAGCAGTTGGATGGCCGTGTTGAAATCCATTCTCCTCCAGTCTCCTCTTGGGACTTCAGGCATGCACATACATGTGCCTGGTGTGATTTTCAAGACTCTGCGGAGTCAGTCATGTGGGATCTAGTACTTTAACCTCTGTGCCACGTGCTGGCCCCAATTAAAAAAAATGATAAGAAATGAACAAAGGCCTGCAGAAGAAATCAAAGCTTGGTCAGGTCTTTTTACAACTATAAAGCTCATTGATATTTAGTATTATTATTTTTTTAATTTGCCAGAGCATGTGCACTCTCTCTCACGTAAAATTGTATTTCAGTGTTTCTGAAAGTCTATCAGGTCTTGTCACAATGCACCTCTGCCCCTAGATTATTACTGAATCAGATTCCAGGGTAAGGATAGCTGTTTTGAGGTAACCCAACACAGGAAATTCTGGTTCTTTCTTCCATCTTATTTTTTTTTTTTAAGTCTGCAATATTTGCTGCTAGCTCAACTAATTTGGTCTATTGCCAAATTTTTCCTACAGAGTTGATATCAATTTTCACTTTGATTTCTTGAACAGAAAAGGCATTGGCCCAATGGCATAATTAAGTAGTGATAATGATTAAGAAAGGTGTTTGATGCGTTTTCAGGACCTCAGTTAATATGGCACGATCAGATTACAACATCATGATGTTTCCATGGAAATGCAGCTTTAGGCCTGCTGGTGTGATATTGCCTAGGATAACGGAGCAGCAATTTTAACCTAGGAACACTGGGGACAATGTCTCTGTGTAATCCGGTCACAGGATATTATTGAGTAATGAAATGAGAAAACACCTTTTGTACAGACTACAAGTAGGGCTTAGGTGACTGAAGAGGAGGAAAAAAAAGCTTAAAATTGCTTAAGACACTATTGTTGGGAGCCAGCAGGTGCTGTGGTGTTTAAGGCACTGGCCTCTCAGATGGCTAACCATGGTTCTAGTCCTGAATCTGGCTGCTTCCTTTCTCATTCTCTCTCTTTATCTCTCTGGTGAGCCCTCGTGCTCTATAGCAAATTAAAAATAAATAAATAAATAATATTAAATAAGTAATTCAAAGAAAAGATACTACTGTTGTATATAAAGCAAACATTTAAGGAGGAAAGTCATTACTGGCAGTGGTTCTAAGTTATGCTTTCACATATTTTTAAAAGTTTATTTTCTTGGGGCCGGCAAGTGGTGTGGCGGTTGAGGTGCTGGACTCCCACATGGTCGACAATGGTTCAAGTCCTGGACCTGGTGGCTTGCTTTCTCACTTTCCCTCTCTTTCTCTCTCTCTGGTCAAACTGAAAAATGATAATAGTAAATAAAATAAAATAAATAATTCTTTTTAAAAAAGTTCATTTCTCGGGAACCAGCAGTTAGAGTAATGGCTATGTCGCTGGACTCCCACGTAGTCGATTGCGGTTCGCGTCCTGGACCCAGTGGCTTAGAACTCACACCGGGTGCATGTGCGTGCGTGCCCAAGCTCCTGAGAGGAGAATGGAGGAGAAGGGATTGCGGCGTGACCATCTCCCCTGGGGGGTGATTTCTCGCTTTCTGTCTCTCTGTCCTGTCGGGCGAGGGCCCCCGCCCTATAGAAAAAACCTCTCCAAAAAAAAAAAAAAAAGTTCATTTCTTACATGAGTGAAACAGGGAGGCAAAAATCCGCACCCCAGCAGGATCTTGAGCCTGCTATCTACCCTCAGCTTCAGCCAGCCCTGAATTATGGGCACATGGGTGCCTGGAGTACTCAGCGAGGTCTCTGGATGTGAACCGGGCACCTTCCCAAGTGGGTCAGCCCTGCAGAGTGCTGCGTTTTCACCACTGCACCACTGTCCAGCCCCAAATACGTTATATTTTCACATATGTGGGCCCCAAGAGAATGATCGTGACAGATGTTTGCTTTCCTGGGTATGACCAGACATGTAAGCATGCATCTTTATAATGTTGCTATCATTTTTGTTGCTTTTATTGTCTTGCCATCCTCGGTGCTGATTTTGCACTTAGTGTACTATAGTGCTTACATTTTCTGAGACACCCAGAGTTACGACAGGCCGTGTTAGCATGCTTGAATAGTTGGTTTGGGTTTGTTAGGGATTTTGGTCCTATTAAAGGACTGGGCCAAAATAATAGTTGTAATTTATTAGTCTAAAATACTCATGGGGCCCAGCAGGTGGTGTGGTGGTTAAGGTGCTGGCCATTCCCATATGGCCAACCATGGTTCAAGTCCTGGACCTGGTGGCTTGCTTTCTCACTTTATCTCTCTCTCTCTCTGTGTGTGTGTATGTCTCTCTGGTTAAAATAAAATAAGTAAATGAATAAATAAAATTAAATATAATTTAAAAAAATAAATAAAAATAAACTACCGAGGCCCTGCATAGGCACTTTGCATATATTATCTCACTTAACCATCTGACAATCCACTGAATTTAAAATTGTCATATAATTTTCCAGATAAGGAGACTGAGACTTAAAAAGGTTGGATGAGGGGACCAGCAGGTGGTGTAGTATATTTATATCACTGGACTCCCACATGGCTGACCGTGGTTCGAGTCCTGGATTCAGTGGCTTGAAAATCATGCTGGGTGCATGTGCGTGCGTGCCCAAGATTTCAGGAAGAGAATGGAGGAGAAGAGACCGTGGCATGGCCATTCCCCTGGGGATTGATTTCTCACTTTCCCTCTCCCTGTCTCTGTCTCTCTCTAGTGAGTGCACGTGCCCTATGGCAAAAACCTCTAAAAAAATAATAAAGGTTAATGAGTTGTCAAATCACACAGCTGGTACATGGTGAGGCTATAATTAAGATGAGATCTGCTTAGCTCCAAAGCCTGGGCTTTTAATCATTGTTATCTCTTGGAAGATTGGAAAACTTTAGGTTTTATATTCTACCTTGACCAAGATCCACAGTATACAATGTTTTCCCTTCTATTTAAAGATGATGTGGTGGACAGTGATGACTAACTTTGTGTATACTGAAGCGACGTGTGACTGTCACAGGGACAAAGATGGAAAGGCGGGGAATAAACAGGTTTTATTAACAATCCTTGGTACTTAATAACAATGACCCTTTACTTTCATCCTATTACACTGTTTGTATTGCAGGCACTTGGAAGGACCCAAGTGACAAATGTAAAAGAACAAATTTAAACATCAATATTGTATAATGCGCCCTGGCCCACAGAAGATTTTGTGTGTTGTGGTGTTCCTTACTGGATAAGGGAAATTACTTTTTATTTTAAACAGCATTTATTTTTTATTTAATCTATTTATTTGTTGTGATTTTCAAGCCACTGGGTCTGGGGCTCAATCAGCTAGCCATGTGCAAATCCAGTGCTTTAACCATCATGCCACCTGCTGGCCCCCCATTTTTTAAAGGACTATTTAATTTTATTTATTATTATTATTATATTGTTATTATTTTATTTGACCAGAGAAAGAGAGAAAGAGAGAGAGAGAAAGCAGAAAGAGAGAAAGCAAGCCATCAGATCTGGGACTTAAACTGCGGTCAGCCATGTGAGCATCCAACACCTTAAGCTCCATGCCACCTGCTGGTCCCAAGGCAATTCCCATTAAAACATGTCTTTCTGGAACCAGCTGATGGTGTGGTGGGTTACATCACTGCACTCTCACATAGTCAGCCATGGTATGAGTCCCAGACCCAGTGGCTTAAAACTCATGCCAGGCGCATGTGTGTGTGTGCCCAAAATTCCAAGCGGAGAATAGAAGAGAAGGGATTGTGGTGTGGCCATCTCCCCTTGAGGGGTGATTTCGTGCTTTCTGTCTCTCTGTCTCTGGTGAATGCACACTCTATAGAAAAAGTCTCTAAAAAAAATACAAAAACAAAACATAACAAAACAAAACCCCCACATTTTTCTACTGTCTTCTACTTTTCTCACTATCTTTTTTCCAGAGTCTGTAGTAGATTCCTAAGTAGAGAATCTGTTAAATGGTGATGTTGTTCTTTATTTATTTTAATTTTATTTAAACTTTTTTTTACCCTATAGGATATGTGCACTTGCTAGAGAGAGATAGAGAGAGAGAGGGAGAGTGAGAAAGCACCCTTCAGGGGAGATGGCCATGCCACAAACCCTTCTTTAGTCTCTTCTTAAGATTTCAAGTGCTTAGACATGCACATGGAGTGTTTTTCAAGCTGTCAGATTTGGGACTCAAACCACACAGTCAGCCATGAGGCATCCAGCTACCTTAACCATCACACCACCTGGCTGGCCCATAATTTTTTCCCTTTGGCAGTGAGGGAAAGATAGAGAGACAAAGAGCCAGAGACAGGTATTATTTTAATTGCTAGAGGGTATGAGTGCTTGTCAGAGAGAGAAGGAGGAAGCGAGAGAAGAACTTCCATATGGGGCATGACCGTGCAGCAATCTCTCTCCTCTTTCTGTTGGGATTTGGGGCATGCAGACTCACACATGTGCCCAGTGTTTGTTTTTATTTTATTATATTTTTTTAAAGAGGTTTTTGCTATAGGGCGCGTGCACTCGCCAGACAGACAGAAGCAGAGAGAAAGAAAGCGAGAAATCACCCCCCAGGGGGGATGGTCACGCCGCAATCCCTTCTCCTCCGTTCTCCTCTCGGGATCTTGGGCACGCACGCACATGCACCAGGCGTGAGTTTTTTAAGCCACCGGGTCCGGGACGCAAACTGCGGTTGACTACATGGGAATCCAGTGACATAGCCATTATGCTAACTGCTGGTGCTGGTCCCGTGTTTTTTTTAAGCCACTGAAGCTGGGATTTGAACTGTATTTAGCCATGTGGGATCTCACTCCCTTAACCACTAGATCATGGGGCCAACCGAGATAGGGTTTTTTTTTTTTTTTT
>NW_006159857.1:273726-274181 GCF_000334495.1 Tupaia belangeri chinensis
AATTTTTTTCTCCTTCTGATTACCAGTTATATACAGGATTTTAATTTCATAGCTTGACAATGAGGGATCATACACTGAAGTCAATACATATATCTAGCATTTCAGTCTAAGCTCATCCATGTACATAGCTGAAATCAATTACAAGGAATGGCCTAACAAAAGCTAGGGAAACTTTGTAGTTTTTACAGCTATAAAACTGTATCTTGCACACTGAAGTCAACATACATACAGGGCAAGTCAGCTTTTATATTTGCATTTATTCTTCATTTAACTTTTTAAAACACTACTATAGATGAATATTAAAACAAAAACTATAGCAAGTAGTGAGCATATTATGATTACAGTGCTTCGCTCATTCACTACTGCATATAAAATGCTAGCAGTGTTATTCACTGGCCCCATTAAGAGGTCTGACACTGAACACCACCTCGGGGATGATGTTCATCATCCTCATA
>NW_006159857.1:275148-275607 GCF_000334495.1 Tupaia belangeri chinensis
CCTTCATTTGGATTCTTATCAGGGTGGTACTTCAAGGCCAGTTTCCTGTAAGCCTTCTTCAACTCTTCCTGGGTAGCATTGGGTTTGACCCCCAAAACATCATAGTAAGTCGTTTCTTTCACCATTTTCTAGAGCCGGTGAGTGGGCTGAGGTCGGCATGGGGGAGCGGGAAGGTGCGTGTAGCTGTGTGCAGCTTGGGCAGCCGCCGCTCCTCAGCTCCTCACTGAGCATTCTGGAAAGTTCCCACTAGGGCCTTTCACACTGTGATTTACCCCTAATTTCAGATGGCCCAGGTCATGGGCATAGGCAGGCATACACGCAGATGTGTTTGGAGAGATCCTGGGATATGAACCCAGGGCCTTTCCCATGTGGGCTCAGTTGCATTAGTACTGCACCACCACCTGGCTCCTGGTATTTTTTTTTTTTTTAATTTGCTATATGGCATGTATGCTGGGGGGG
>NW_006159857.1:275617-282448 GCF_000334495.1 Tupaia belangeri chinensis
AGAGAGAGGAAGAGAGAGAGAGAGAGAGAGAGAGAGAGAGGAAAAGTGAGAAATCACATCCTTGAGGGGATGATCAGGCCACAATTCCCCTCCTCCATTCTCCTTTCAGGATTTTGGGCATACATGCACATGTGCCCAGTGTATTTTTTTTCTTTCTTTTTTTTTAGTCCCCTCCCCTCCATAGGACAAGTGTGCTCAGCAGAGAGAGACAGAGAGAAAGATAGCAAGAGGGAAAGTAAGAAGTCATCCCCAAGGGGGAATGGCTGTGCCTTCTCCTCCATTCTCCTCCTGAGAATTCTGGGTATGCATGCACATGTGCCTGGCTTGAATTCCAAGCTGCCACATCTGGGACTCAAACCATGGTCGAACATGTGGAAGTCTAGTGCCTTAACCACCATGCCACCTGCTGGACTCCCAGAGTGTTTTTCTAGCCATCAGACCCAGGATTCAAACTGTGCTGTTAGCCACCATATTACCTGGCTAGCCCCTCAAGATAAGATAGTATTTTGTTAGGGTGTCACCTGGTCTTGATCTTCCTGCCCCTGACTAGTAGGTTAGGCTCACAGGAGCTCAAAACCACACCTGGAGTATTCAGACTGGCCTGAGAACTGAACGTGGGCCCACTATGTGGCCTCCAGCTTCCCAAGTACTGCCGTTAGCTGTGTGCCACCATGGCTGGGCTGCTCCTTTTTAACACTCCTATAGAATCTGTAGACTACAGTACTTCATCCAGCCCTTGATTCACTACTATTATATTACACAACATGGAAGGCTGATTGCCCCAACCAGAATGTGAGGCCCTTGTTATGCCCTGTACAAAATCTGAGCTTGCCCTGCTCATGAGCTCCGTGAGAGGCCCTACCATGTACAGCTCCCATTATCTTTTTAGAGGCCCTCCAGGTGATGACCTGGTCTAAGGGCCAACTCTAGAGAAGTACTGTTGTACTGTGATTTGACAGATATGTCACAGATTAGGAAAAGGTAAGGAATAATGCTTCAGGGAGTTGTCGCTTACCTGGGGAACAGTTACTACAGATCTCTGAGAAGAGCAGCAGATTCATAGCTTCGCTTACTTCTAACTGCTCCTTTCTGAGTATCTTCACTCCATACCCACTGTAATTCCTTAAGAAGGTATAGCTTTAATATAAAGCCATGTCAATCAACTGCTTTTAAAATTCGTGGGGGCACTGGGGTACTGGACAGTACTAAGCTGTGAAATGTGGGAAGACCAGAAAAGGCAGAGGGGCAGCAGGGAGGAGTAAGGAAAGCAGAGATGCTTCCCACGGGCATGACTGACGGTCACTCAGGTCACATGGTTGACACTGCTAAAGGGGAGGGTCCAGGTGGCATATACTGTCCTCTGCATTGGCCCAGGCATGCCAGCCTTGGCAATCACTCATTTTCTGGATGCCAAAGAGGGCAGAAGGAACATCCGTGGGTTGGAGGGATAGCAAAGAATTTTATGCAGAGTTCGTTGGTCTGTCTTCCTCTCTCTCCGAAAAATAAAAAAAAAGTATGATTCCATTTTTCCTCCCCAGAAAAGTTAGGAAAAGGAACTTAGTACTTGAGAACTGTTGGCATTTTGGTTCTAATGCATGCTTTTATTTTTAATGGAAACAGTCAACAAGTCCATGCTCCAGGAACAATGAATCACCGCACTGGAGGGGGGAATGGTGGCACAAGTGCCCCTCCATCCTGGACTGCTCTGGGTCCCTGTTGCAGTCCTGCAGTTGGTTGTGTGCTGGGATGAGGGCAGCTTTGCACATGTGGTGCAGAGACCTAACAGCTTGTCATGTGTAACAGGAAGAACGGCAAGTCTCTGGGATCCGTGAAATCAGGCTAGAAGTTTGATGTCATGCTTTTTTTTTTTTTTTGAGAGGTTTTCGCTATAGGGCACGTGCGCTCACCAGACAGACAGAGAGAGACATAGAGACAGAAAGCGAGAAATCACCCCCCAGGGGGGATGGTCACGCCACAATCCCTTCTCCTCCATTCTCCTCTCGGGATCTTGGGCACGCACGCACACGCGCCCGGCGTGAGTTTTAAGCCACCGGGTCCGGGACGCGAACCGCAGTCGACTACATGGGAGTCCAGCAACATAGCCATTACGCTAACTGCTGGTTCCCATGTCATGCTTTTTGATAGGCATTCAATAAGCATTGGTAAAATGAGATAATCTAGCAAATGAATGTGTACTTAGAATTAAATATGTAAGGATACTTTTGCATTACCTGTCATGTCTCAGCAAAGGTGTAGGCAGCACGCTGGTCAGAAGCCATCCAAATTCAGCCAGAGTGTGCAGCAGAGGGCCATAGTCCGTTTTGATTTCACAGCCCTGAATAAATAAGCACAAGAGCTTGTAGTCCAAAGGCAGAGATGGGGTCAGCCCACGGCCTGGTGGTTAAGGCAGCTGGGTTCCACATGGTCACTTATACAGTTTAAGCCCTAGACTCAACAGCTTGAAAACCTCTGAGTGTGGGGACCAGCAGTTAGCATAATGGCTACGTCGCTGGACTCCAATGTAGTTGGCCGTGGTTTACGTCCCAGACCCGGTGGCTTGAAACTCATGCTGGGCACGTGTGCCTAAGATCCCGAGAGAATGGAGGAGAAGGGATTGCAGCGTGGCCATCCCCCCTGGGGGGAGATTTCTCGCTTTCTGTCTCTCTGTCTCTCTCTGTCTTTCTGGCGAGCGCACGCGCCCTATAACAAAAACCTCTCCCCCCCCCAAAAAAAATCCTCTGGGTGTGTATGTGTGTGTACGTCCCCCAAAACTGGAAAACAAGGAGAAATGGAGAAGGGATTACAGTGTGACCATGCTCCATGGGAGAGTGCTTTTCTGCCCCCCCCTCCCCCCGTCATGAGTTTCTCTCTCAAGTACAGCTTCACTGGGATGCAGTTTTCCAGGGCTTCATTCTCTGCTATGCTGCTCTCTAACCACCGAACCAAGTTAGAAAAGCTGGGACTGGGGACCAGCAGATGGTGTAATGGTTACATCACTGGACTCCCACATAGTAAATCACAGTTCACGTTCCAGACCTGGCGGCTTAAACTCAAGCTGGGTGCATGTGAGTGCATGCCCAAAATCCCGAGAGGAGAATGGAGGAGAAGGGACAGTGGCGTGGCCATCCCTCCCTGGGAGGGGGATGTGATGTCTTGCTTTCTGTCTCTCTGTCTCTCCAGTTAGCACACATACCCTACAGTAAAAATCTCTCTCTAAAGAAGAAAAGAGAGAGAGAGAAGAGAGAGAGAGAAGAGAGAGAAACACTAGCTGGGACTGGAGAGAGATTTCCATTCTGTTTTCCAAAGTTTGGGCCTTCCATTGGTCTTGCAAGGGCAGTGGTTCTCAAACTGTGATGCCTAGGGACACTGGCACCTGCATTTTCAAAAGGTTCCCTATGGGTTTTAGGTCCAGGCAGTTTCCAGAGCATACTTTCAGAAATGCTGGTTGAATGGCCAGTGAAGATGAGAGGACCTTGAATGTGGGAAGTCTTTTCACTGCTTTTTCTCATTCAGAATGGATTCTTTATTGTCTTTTATTTGTTTGTTTTTGCTATAGGGCACATGCACTTGCTAAAGAGAGAGAGTAAGAGACAGACAGAGGGAAAGTGAGAAATCACTCTCTGGGGGGGGGACAGCCATACCATAATCCCTGCTGTGCTACAGTGACTGGGCCTGATGGTTCCCTGGAGCTTTCTCTTCCTCCAAATCTTTCTCCTTTCAGGATTTTGAGTACACGTAACTACACACCTGATGTGATCTTCAAGTTGCCAGGTCCAGGACTTGAACCATGGTTGACCATGTGAGAATCCAGAGCCTTAACCACCATGCCACCTTTTGGGCCCATCTTTTTAAGGAGAGAGAACAGATGCAAACCCAAGCAAGACAGAAAGAGAGAGAGAAAGAAAGAGAAGGAGGTGGTCAGCAGGTGACTTGGTGGTTAAGGTGCTAGACTCCCATATGGCTGGTGGCAGTTCAAGTCCCAGACTTGGGGGCTTGAAAATCATGATGGGTGTATGTGTGTGCGTGCCCAAAATCCCAAGAGGAGAATGGAGGAGAAGGGATTGTGGCGTTGCCATCCTCATTGGGGGTCATTTCTCACTTTTCGCCTTTCTGTCTCTTTCTCAGGCAAGCGGATGTGCCCTATGACAAAAAAAAAAAAAAAAAAAAAAAAAAAAAAAAAAAAAAAAAAAAAAAAAAAAAAAAAAATCTCTGTCTGTCTGGCGAGCTCATGTGCCCTAGAGGAAAAAAAAAAAACAAAAACCCAAAACAACAACAACATCCTCCACAGGGTTTTGTCACATTGTAATTTTTCCTCAGCCCTCCAGCTCCTCAGGATTCTTAATGCCTGTACACATGCCTGGGGGAGGGGAGTTTTCAAATCAACCCAGGGATTCAACAGCAAAGCCTGCTGTTGGCCATGTGGCTTCCAGCTTTGCAGGTCACTTGCATTACTGCTGTGCTACAGTGGCTGGGCCTGATGGTTTCCTGGAGCTTTCTCTTCCTCCAAATCTTTCTTTCTCCTCTGAATGAGCTTCCCAGGTGCTTTTCGACAGGTGGGCTATGTCTCTCTACCCTTGATAAAGCCAACAAGGCAAAGGTTCTCCTGGAAGAGCTGTCAGCGAGGGCTGTGTACACACGATGGTGTACCTGAGTTCAGTCTGCACACCTCAAGGGCAGCCGTGTGCTCTGAATTCAGAGCACACACCATCAGCAGCAATGTCAACTCTGATTATGAGGGACAATGCTGTGTGCATGGATATAGCTCAGCAAGAGAGAGAACACGTTTGGATTTTTTTTTTTTTTGAGAGAGATATTTTTGCTATAGGCATGTGTGTTTGCTAGAGAGACACAGAGAGACAGAAAGGGAGAAATCACCCCCTGGGAGGGGGGATGGCCATGCCACAGTCCCTTCTCCATTCTCCTCCTGGGATCTTGCGCATGCACACACGTGCCCAGCATGCGTTTCAAGCTGCTGGGCCCGGGACTCAAACCACACCTGGCCATGTGGGAGTCCAGCGACGTGACCATTACCCCATCTGCTGGTCCCACCTTTTAGATATTTTTGCCTTTGAAAGTCAATTCCTGGGCCTGGCAGGTGGCTTGGTGGTTAAAGGTGCTGGACTCCCACAAGGGTGACTGTAGTTCGAGTCCTGGATCTTGGTGACTTGCTTTCTCACTTCCCCTCTCTCTCTTTCTCTCTCACTCTGGTCAAATTAAAATAAATAAATAAACTTAAATAAAATAACTCTTTTTTTTTTTTTTAAGAAAGTCAGTTCCTAAGTCAGTTCCATCAATTGCTTAGAGAGAAAACTGGTTGAGTGACCGAATTGCTTTTCATTTTTAATCGCTTATCATGACATTTCGTAAAGAGAATCTCAGTGCTTGGTGACTTGGTTTGGGGCACCTATTGTGATTTATGTGTAAGTAATTATTTTGCTTCTTATAAAAAACTTAATATGGGTGAAACAAATGACCTTTTTATAAATCTGAAGGGAGTTCATGCATTTGTGATGTGATTCCAAAGACTGAACAAACACAAGTTTGAGGACACTGCATATGTCTGGCAGTGAAGATCTTCACTATGTAAAACCGAATGTAAAAGTAAAGTTAAATTGTCAGAAAACTGTTGCTCACCTCAATAATGGTCCATTGTTCTACTACGATGGCATCATTTCCCTTCCTAGTAGAACCTGGAACTCCAGAACCTTCTTCTTCATAAATAAAAAATCCTTCCAAAGATTTAGGCAAATGGTCCCCTGTGAGGAAAAGGATGCAATTAAGAAGAGTTGTAAATACAAAGCA
The DNA here is from genome assembly GCF_000334495.1 of Tupaia belangeri chinensis. Taxonomy (NCBI): domain Eukaryota; kingdom Metazoa; phylum Chordata; class Mammalia; order Scandentia; family Tupaiidae; genus Tupaia; species Tupaia belangeri. The sequence goes on from NW_006159857.1 coordinate 281,420, forward strand.
TCTCCGAAGATCATCTAAATCCTTACAACCCTCATAGGAAGCTGAAAGAAAAACATACCAATTAAAAAACATTTGTTTTGGCTAAATCAATAACATCCTTCTCCTTTCTGAAGGTTTTTTTTCCACCTAAAGGTCAAGATAGTTTTATACTTCACTGGATTAAAATCAAACCGGACACATGAGAACTGCAGTGGCAAAAAGCAACACAACAAACAAACAAACCAAACCAAAAAAAAAAAAAAAGATAAAATGATGTGATATAGTGATAAGTGAGTGGAAAAATCAATCTAAAAAGCATCTGCAAATGATCTTTATCTTGAAATCAAATTTTGGTTTCTTCTCTATATGTCATATGCACACCAATTATACCAGTAAGAGAAATACCACCAAAAATGTTAATCATTGAAATGAGAACTATGGTATTAAAATTAATGTGAGGTGGGGCTGGGAGGTGGCATGGGGGTTAAGGCACTGGACTCCCACATGACCAACAGCAGTTTGAATCCCAGACCTGGTAGCTTGCTTTCTCATTTTCTCTTTCTCACTCTGCCTCCCTCTGGTCAAATGAAATAACAATAATAATAATAATGAATGTCATTAAATAAATAATTCTTTTTTTTTTTCTGCTATAGGGCGCGTGCACTCGCCAGACAGACAGAGAAAGACATAGAGACAGAAAGCAAGAAATCACCCCCCGGGGGGATGGTCATGCCGCAATCCTTTCTCCTCCATTCTCCTCTCGGGATCCTGGGCACGCACTCACACGTGCCCGGCGTGAGTCTTAAGCCACCGGGTCCGGGATGCAAACCATGGTCGACTACATGGGAGTCCAGCGACATAGCCATTACACTAACTGCTGGTTCCCAATAAATGATTCTTTAAAAAATTAATGTGAAGTAACATTACTTCAAAAAATATAAACACAGAACAATTTTTTTACTGAACCGATGCATCAAACCCAAACCAAACAAACAAACAAAAGTAACAGGAAGACTCTAAACAGAAGTCATTTTCAAAAGAATTCCTGCT
>NW_006159857.1:282461-285348 GCF_000334495.1 Tupaia belangeri chinensis
AAGTTTTAAGGGAGGGCCTCTCTGACTGTTTTTTTGAACAGTTGATGATAACCGGCTGGCCTACATTAAAACTGATTTTATGGCAGTTCTTTTGTCTCTTGTTTTGCAGTAAGAGACATTTTTCCTGTGGTTATGCACTGGTTACACTTTGGTTTCTATGCAGAGCAACATCGCTTCAAAGTTTCCCTGACAGTTCCCTGAACAAGTAAGGCCCACAAAGTTTCCAAATGATTTTTAACTTAAAGATTAAAAAAGTAATTTCAATGTAATTTTCAGTTTTAATTTTCATTAACAGGCTAAAAACTTCAACATAAAGTCATTATTGTTATTACTTTTTTTAGAGAGAAATTTTCACTATAAGGTGCGTGCAATTGCTAGAGACACAGAAAGACAGAAAGTGAGAAATCACCCTCTGGCGGGATGACCATGCTGCAATCCCTTCTTCTCCATTCTCCTCTTGAGATTTTGGACATGCACATACCTGCTCCTGGCGTGAGTTTCAAGCCACTGGGTCCGGGACTTGAACCATCTTGACCATATGGAAGTCCAGTGCCCCAACACTATGCCCCCCAAGAAAATCATTATTATTTTTTGACATCACTCATCTCAGCGCTTACATTGTTCAGAGTGGTTCCCATGTTTAGTTTATTAGTTGGAATTCCTATTCTAGTTAGTTTATGTTCTACTTCCTTAAATGTACCATCCACTGTCACTCCAAAGAGACCAGTAGAATAAATTCATTTCTGACTGCAAATTTAAGGCATCGCTAGACTATCTTTAAAATTGCATATGTCCCAAATGCTTTTGTTAGAAAGGGAGTATGAATTTTAAAATTAATTATATACTGTGATAATTATGTAGCTAATTATAATCTGTATCTTATTACTTTGGGATTATGTAATATGAAAGCCATGGTTTGTGGGGGGCTCTGTGCCTGTTCTCTCGCTCTCGATATTGAGATCCAGAGACTTGATGGTGCGGCAGTGGTAAATGCACCACTCTGCAAAGCTGACTCACCATGAGAAGGCTCCTGCTTGTATCTGGAACCCTCCCCGAGTATGATGGGTATGCATGTGTCCAAGATCTGTGGCTGGATGGAGTTGGAAGTGCATCATGGCATCAAGACCCTGCTGGGGCTGTACTCTTTGTCTCTGTCTCTCTCACTCATGGAAGAAATACACTTTAAAAATACATATTGAGGGGGACCAGCAGTTAGTGTAATGGCTATGTCGCTGGGCTCCCATGTAGTCGACCTCGGTTCGAGTTCCGGACCCGGTGGCTTAAACTCATGCTGGGCGTGTGTGCTTGTGTGCCCAAGATCCCGAGAGGAGAATGGAGGAGAAGGGATTGTGGCGTGGCCATCCCCCCCGGGGGGTGATCTCTTGCTTTCTGTCTCTCTGTCTCTCTCTGTCTCTCTGTCTTTCTGGTGAGTGCACACGCCCTATAGTAAAAACCTCTCAAAAAAAAAAAAAAAACCTAAAAGAAAAAAAAATTGAGAAGGTCCACAGTTGGGGTGGTTAAGGAGCTAGACTCCCACATGGCTGACTGTGGTTCAAGTCTTGGATCTGGTGGCTTGAAAAAACACGGTGGGTGCATGTGCGTGTGTACCCAAAATCCTGAGAGAAGACTGTAAGGAAAGGGATTATGGCATGGCCATCAGCCCTGGGAGGTGATTTCTCACTTTTTCCTCTCTGTCTTTCTGTCTGTCTGGTGAGTGCACATGCCCTATAGAAAGAAACTAAACTAAAAAAGAAAAAAAAAAGGCAGGAAAAATTCATAGTACCTCAGCTTGGTGGTTAAAAGAAGAAAAGTAGAAAAATTAAAATAAAATAGTATAAAAAACACCCCACAGAAGTCCTTCTATTTTTTTTTTTTTTGAGAGGCTTATGCTATAGGGCACATGTGCTTGCCAGAAAGACAGATAGAGACAGAGAGACAGAAAGCGAAGGGGGGATGGCCACACCACAATCCCTTCTCCTCCATTCTCTTCTCGGGATCTTGGGTACGCATGAACACGCGCCCGACGTGAGTTTAAGTCACCGGGTCTGAGAGTTGAACCATGGAGTCCAGGGACATAGTCATTATGCCAACTGCTGGTCCCCAGAAGTCCTTCCTTCTTGCTGTAGAGCTCCTCAGGGTCCCTGGCTGACCTTCTTAGGTCCTTCCCAGTCCCAGAGCTACAGAAGTCTGATGCTTCCAAGGGGGAGGGGGGGATTCTTATCTCTCTTAAAAGATTCTCCTTAACATGAGTGGCAGCTAGAAAGGGTGGCAGGGAAGGCCTTGTGGGGCAGTGACCATTTGGTTGCTGTATGTAAAACCTTCCAGGTAATAGAGTGAGGTAATAACTCTGAACAATTACTTAATAACTGTCCCCCAGCTGACTCACCTCTTAACATTACATAACCCGCAGCTTCCCAGCCAATGTGCGTTGGCTCCCTGGTGTGCTAACAGGCTGCAGGTGTGTAGGGTAAAGGGCACCTCCTCCTGCCCAAAGTAGTTTTACCCACTTACAAATTGCCTGCCCTACAAGAGTACCACTTTCAGTGTGTGAAATATGAAAAAGTTACAAGCACTGCCCTCACCCACTGGTTCTCAAAAAAATTGTTTTAGCCAAATATTACCAATAAAAGCAAAAAAAAAGTATACTTATATCCTCAAAGGAGGCTTTCCAGGTACAGTTTGAAGTGATTCTTGGTAAGCAACAGTTTCATTAAAACCTAGTAGTGTCGCCCAACGGCCCCGGGGGCTCACGCCCCCGGCGCACGGCGGCGCCCGCCAACGGAAGAAGGCCGCGGGGGCTCATGCCCCCGCGCGCAGCAGCAACAGCAGAAACAGCAGCCGCGGCACCCGCCAACGGAAGAAGACCCCGCGGGCGCACGGCCCCGGC
>NW_006159857.1:288315-309703 GCF_000334495.1 Tupaia belangeri chinensis
TGAGCCAATGCACAGTGTATTTTGGATGGAAAATTCATATGTGTGTTGTGATGAGAAAAAAAAAATTTATAATAAAAAAAAAAAGAAAAAAAAAAACCTAGTAGTGTTCTATCTTAAAAATCTATGCAAACTTTGCATTCTTTTCAAATATATTCATCTTGTGTAAAAAAAAATGGTGATGTTCTTCTTCACTCTCAATATATATATATATATATATATATATATAATTGCCAGAGGGTATGTACACTTGCCAGAGAGAGACAGAGAGGAGAAAGTACCCCCAGCAGGGTATGTTTGTACTGCAATCCCTTCTCCATTTCTCTATCCTGTGAAGATTAGGGTAACTCTCATTCTGTGTCTCTGTCACATACTTTCTATCTCCAAAACGAATTGCAGCCTATCCACCTCTCTCCAACTCTGCCATTCTCTCTCTAGAGATCACTGTGACAACCTCTTAATAGACTCCCCACTTCCACTCTTGCCCTCTATGGTCTACTGCCCAAAATGAAGCCAAAGAAGTTCTTTTTAAAATGGAAATCGTGGACCAGCAGGAGGTGTAATGGTTAAAGCGCTAGATCCCATTTGGTTGATTCCATGGTTTGCATCCTGAAGCAGGTGGTTTGAGAAACTGGGCACATGTGCATGTGTATCCAGACTCCTGAGAGGAGACAAGATGAGAAGTGATTGTGCGTGGCCATTCCCCCTTGGGGTAAATTCTCATACCCTATAGAACAAACTTTTTTTAAAAGGCAAATTGATGATGACTCCCTCTTTAAATGGTAGAGTGAATTGAGATAAATATCCTGACAGGATGGATAAGAGCAAATGCTCCACTTAGGTGGCCCCACCACTGTTTTTTTTTTTTTTAAAGAATTATTTGTATTTATTCATTCACTTATTTTAATTTGATGAAAGAAAGAGATAGAGATAGAGATAGAGAGAGATAGATAGATAGAGAGAGAGAGAGAGAGAGAGAGAAAGTGAGAAAGCAAGCTACCAGGTACAGGACTTGAATGGCAGTCAGTCATGTGGGAATGTCCAGAGCCTTAACCACCACGTCACCTGCTAATCCCGCCCCACCACTTTTTGATGCGTGGATGTGGGAATGTTATTTAATATCTCTGAGCATCAATTGTCTCATATGTAAAAAGGAAATAATCATACCTACCTCACAGAATTGCTGTGAAGATTAAATTAAAAAATGCAAAATGCTTAGAACAATGCTGGCATATAGTACAGAATCCATGTTGGCTCTTGCTGCATTATTGATGGCTAAGACTGCATGACTAGCTACTTCTTCCCTTGCCCACCTGCCTAGAACCTCTGTGCCTCCCCTGCTGCAGGGACACAGACCTTCCCAGGCCCCCTTTCCTGCCCTAGGCTGTTTGTACAGCTGGAGGCATTTCCTTTGCCTAGAATGGTCTGCCCTGGCTCCAGCATGCCACTGCTTTCCAGCCGCTGAGTCTCAGTGTGGTTGTTACCTTCTTACACAGGACCCCTGACCTGGCCTGTTAAGTGGGTTCTTCCCTGGGACTCCTGCTGGGTAACGTCACTGCACTGGTCTCCGATTTAAAATTAGATAGATATGTTTTGATACTTTCACTGATGCTCCTTGAGTCAGTGAGATGTCCATTTGCTCATTATGATAAACCCTGGTGACTGGCATAGGGCCTGGCATATACATAAATGTGAAATGGGTGAATACATGTTTCAATGTTATTACTTCAGGCTCCTCTTCATTGTGATACCCCTTCCCGGCCACCCCACACCAGTATTTTTATAGAGGGTGAAGAGATTGAAACTGCTAACCAGTGAAGTCTGAAAAGAACTCATAAAAAAAGAAAAAAAAAATCAAAGTTCGACCTCAAGATGTGGTATACCAAGGTAGGGAAAGACGAAGACCTGAGGATGTCGGGGGCATTTGAAGACTAGAGAAGGGAACTAGCTACTTCTTCCCTTGCCCACCTGCCTAGAACCTCTGTGCCTCCCCTGCTGCAGGGACACAGACCTTCCCAGGCCCCCTTTCCTGCCCTAGGCTGTTTGTACAGCTGGAGGCATTTCCTTTGCCTAGAATGGTCTGCCCTGGCTCCAGCATGCCACTGCTTTCCAGCCGCTGAGTCTCAGTGTGGTTGTTACCTTCTTACACAGGACCCCTGACCTGGCCTGTTAAGTGGGTTCTTCCCTGGGACTCCTGCTGGGTAACGTCACTGCACTGGTCTCCGATTTAAAATTAGATAGATATGTTTTGATACTTTCACTGATGCTCCTTGAGTCAGTGAGATGTCCATTTGCTCATTATGATAAACCCTGGTGACTGGCATAGGGCCTGGCATATACATAAATGTGAAATGGGTGAATACATGTTTCAATGTTATTACTTCAGGCTCCTCTTCATTGTGATACCCCTTCCCGGCCACCCCACACCAGTATTTTTATAGAGGGTGAAGAGATTGAAACTGCTAACCAGTGAAGTCTGAAAAGAACTCATAAAAAAAGAAAAAAAAAATCAAAGTTCGACCTCAAGATGTGGTATACCAAGGTAGGTAAAGACGAAGATCTGAGGATGTCGGGGGCATTTGTAGGCTAGAGAAGTGTAGGAACTTCGAAAGTGTGTGCGTGGGTGGGTGGGTAGGTGGGTGTGTGTGTGTCCCGGGGCCTTTTCAAAGCAGAATAGGTTATTGAGAATGAGTGTAAGAGGACACTAAAGAGGAGTTTCACAGATCTTACACCAGGTCCAAGTAGAAGAGTTTTTTTTTTTAGAGGTTTTTGCTATAGGGCGCGTGCGCTCGCCAGACAGACAGAGAGACAGGGAGACAGAAAGCGAGAAATCACCCCCAGGGGGATGGCCACACCGCAATCCCTTCTCCTCCATTCTCCTCTTGGGATCTTGGGCACACACGCACACGCACCCAGCGTGAGTTTAAGCCACTGGGTCGGCGACTCCAACCGCGGCCGACTACGTGAGAGCCCAGTGACATAGCCATTACACCAACTGCTGGTCCTCCAAGTAGGAGAGTTTTAAAATGTGCTTTCCCCCCTCTTTCAGTTTCTGAAGGAAGGTGTTTTATTCAATCTGTTTGGCAGGGTAGTGCATTTAAACTTCTAAGCAAGGTCTGGTTTTGTACTTCCATTCCTCAGACTGGGCTGACTTCTGACCATACATTGGAAGAGGATGGAAGAAAGACAAAACAAATATGCTTTGTGCCCCTGTCCCCCAACCCCACCATGGGCTTTAGATGTGAGGCATGAAACGTCCCAGAACAAAGTGACCAATTCAGCCCGGCTTCCTCTCACTTGCTTCTCACAGTGACAGAGACACTGGTCACAAGTTCCCCTTTGCCGCTTCCCTGCTACTCCCCGGAAAGTCCCAAACCACACACCCAACTGCCAGACCTTGCAGACTAAGGGGGCTCATTAGGGGCCTGGCATAGCCTTCAATGTAAAATGTCTAATGAGACATTCCAGAGCGGCAGAGAGGGACAGACTCCCCATCCCACCAGCTGCCCAGTGGGGAAGACTCTCCCTGGGGCTTTCTAAATAGCTTCTGAGGTTTTAAGAACAAAAGCTCCACAGAGTCTCTGGCTGGCAACTGCTGTGGCTAATTTTATTTTCATCAGGCAAAGCCCAAGGCAGAGATGCCTGAGAGAGATTGTTAAAAGAGTATTTTTTCATTTTTCTTTTGGCAGTGGGTCACAAACCAAAATGTGAAATGGTGCCAACTTCTTCCTTCTTTGGTGAGAAGAGAAAGAGAAGAGAGAGAGGGAGAGGAACACGGAAGCATAAACTAATCTCCACATAGATGAGCCACACTAAAAGTACTAAAACCGCAAAAGTATGTGGTGGGTGGGCCCCGCTAGGCGGATGGTGGTTAAGGCAGCTGGATCCCACATGGTCAAGCGCACAATTTGAGTCCCGGACCGGATGACTTGGAAATGATGCTGGGCTTGTGTGTGCATGCCCAGGATCCCAGGAGGAGAACCGAGTAGGAGGGATTGCAGCATGGCCATCCCCCCAGGGGCATTATTTCTCACTTTCTCTCTCTGGTAAGCACACATGCCTTATAGTACAAGCACCCCTAAAAACCTTTTTAAAAAAGTGACAGGAAGGAAAATTAATCTGAGAAAATGGACTCCAACTGTAGGCTAGGCATGTGGGATTCATTTTACATGTATTTCATCTTATTAAATTCTCAAAACAATAAAGTAGGAACATTTTCATCCCCCTTGGAGGAAACAGATTAGTGATCTCGACTCACTTTCCAAGATCACACAGGTAATGAGGAGAAGATATGGGATTTAAACCTGGTCTGGGGCCGGCCTCATAGCACGATGGTTAAGTGCTGTGCATGGAAAGCCAGATCCCATATGGCTAATGACAGCTTGAGTCCTGACCCCAGTGGCTTGAAAAGCACCTGCTCATGAGTGTCCAAAATCATGACGGGCTGGCGAAATAGAGGAAGAGGGATTGTGACGTGATAAAGCGCCCTCACTGGAGGGTAGTTTTTTTCTCTCCCTGGCAAGTGCATGTGCCCTCTGACAATTAAAAAAATAGTTTCCTAAACCCTGGTCTGATTTTAAAGTTCCTGTTTTTCCTATTAAACCTTGTTGTTTACATAAAACACTAAGTTTGGAGAAGTTTCTGAAAACTAGAAAATACTGAGAAACATTTATGGAGCATCTGCCATGTGCCAAGCACTATGTAAAGGGCTGTATTTCTGGGTGCTTCAGTGACTGGATCTTTTTTTTTTTTTTTGGAGAGGTTTTTGCTATAGGGCACGTGTGCTTACCAGAAAGACAGAGAGAAAGAGAGACAGAAAGTGAGAAATCACCCCCCAGGGGGGTGGGGTGGCCATACCGCAATCCCTTCTCTTCCATTCTCCTCTCGGGATCTTGGGCACCCACGCACACATGCCCGGCATGAGTTTAAGCCACCGGGTCCGGGACTCATGCTGCGGTTGACTACATGGGAGTCCAGCGACATAGCCATTATGCTAATGCTGGTCCCGAGTAACTGGATCTTTAATCTTATTGCTACTTAGAAGTTCCTACTGGAACCTGACTCCTGAAATTTGTATTTTCTTTCTTTTAGTTTGTTTCTTGAGAGAGATAGAGAGGACAGGTGAGAGAGATACTCCCAACGAGGTCTTCATACCATGATCTGGTGTCTTTTTTTTTTTTTTTTTTGGAGAGGTTTTTGCTATAGGGCACGTGTGCTTACCAGAAAGACAGAGAGAAAGAGAGACAGAAAGTGAGAAATCACCCCCCAGGGGGGTGGGGTGGCCATACCGCAATCCCTTCTCTTCCATTCTCCTCTCGGGATCTTGGGCACCCACGCACACATGCCCGGCATGAGTTTAAGCCACCGGGTCCGGGACTCATGCTGCGGTTGACTACATGGGAGTCCAGCGACATAGCCATTATGCTAATGCTGGTCCCGAGTAACTGGATCTTTAATCTTATTGCTACTTAGAAGTTCCTACTGGAACCTGACTCCTGAAATTTGTATTTTCTTTCTTTTAGTTTGTTTCTTGAGAGAGATAGAGAGGACAGGTGAGAGAGATACTCCCAACGAGGTCTTCATACCATGATCTGTCCCCAGCTTCACCCAGCCTGACTCATGGGCATGTCTCCAGCATGTAGGGGGAGACCTTCACATACAAACTCAAGACCTTCCCACATGGGCCAGCATCAAAGAGCATTATATTATCACTGTGCTGACTCCTGGTGATTTAAAATTGGTCTAGTAATACCTAATTTAAAAATAGTAAGGTGTATTGAGATCTTATTTAATTTTCTGTTTCGATCTTTCCTTTAACTCCTTGAGATAAAATCTCTAATTATGTTGACTTTCATAAATTCCACTCTTTTTAATTTTTTTTTTTTTTTTTAGTTTGCTGTACGGTGCGTGTGCTTGCTGGAGTGAGACAGAGAGAGTGGGAAAGTGAAAAATTACTCCTCCTTCTTCTCTATTCTCCCTCAGGGTTTTGGGCACGCATGCACATACACCCAGTATTTTACTCAAGCCACGAGGTCTGGGAGTCGAAACATGCAGTTGGCCATGTGGGATCCACCTGCCTTAGCCTCCACACCACCTGTTGGCCAACTAATGCATTTTAAAAAGTTAATTTATTTTACTCATTATAGAGTGCATGCATGCACGAGAGAGAGAGAAAGACAGAGAGAGAGAAACTCTATGTGGTGATTCCCCCTTCCCCAACCCTCCAGCTTTTCAAGATCTTGGGCATGTGTGTTCATGCCTGGCATATTTTCAAACCAACCTAGGGATCCAAACCCATAATAAGCCATGTAGCTTCCATCATTAGCGCTGTAGTTCAGTTAGCTACCAACTGCACCACCAGGATGAGCCCTTCCTAATGCATCTTTTTTTTTTTTTTTTTAAGAGAGGATTTTGCTACAGGACATGTGCACTAGCCAGAAAGACAGAGAGAGACAGAGAGACAGAAAGCAAGAAATCACCCCCCACCAGGGGAATGGCCACGCCATAATCCCTTCTCCTCCATTCTCCTTTCAGGATCTTGGGCATGCACACACATGTGCCTGGCGTGAGTTTAAGCCACTGGGTCCAGGACTCAAATCACAGTTGAATACAGGGGAGTCCAGTGACATAGCTGTTACGCCAAATGCTGGTCTCCGTAATGCATCTTTTTAGTCTCCATATGATTTTTTCTCTTTTAAAAAATTATTTAATTTAATTTATTATTACTATTATTTTTAGGTATTTTATATTTACTATAAGGCACATACACTCACCAGAGAGAAACAGAGAGAGAGAGAAAGTGAGAAAGCAAACTGCCAGGTCTGGGACTTGACCATGGTTGACCGTGTGGGAGTCCAGTTCCTAACTACCACACCACGCCCCATGATCTTTTTTCTTTTCTTTTTTACACTAATCTTTCTTTTTCTTTTAAAGCTTTCCCTAGAAAGTCATTTTCAGGAAGCTTTGGTATTTGTTTTAGACACAAATGATTACATAATCCATTGTAACTGAGTGAGATAGACTAGAGAAAGGTGAAAGACAAGGAGAAGGAATAGAACAGAATCAATATCATTTTCTTTTCTTTTCTAAAAGATTTATTTATTTTTAAAATTCCATTTTTTTGAGAGGTTTTTGCTATAGAGCATGTGTGCTCGCCAGAGAGACAGAGAGAGACAGAGACAGAAAGCGAGAAATCACCCCCCAGAGGGGATGGCCATGCCGCAATTCCTTCTCCTCCATTCTCCTCTCGGGATCTTGGGCACGCATGCACACATGCCTGGCGTGAGTTTTAAGCCACTGGGTCTGGGACTCGAACCGCGGTTGACATAGCCATTACGCTAACTGCTGGTCCCTAAAATTCCACTTGTTATTATTGTTTTTAATTTGACCAGAGAGAGACAGAGAAAGAGAGAGAAAGGGAAAGCAAGAAAGCAAGTTGCCAGGTCTGGGACTCAACCGCGGTTGGCCATGTGGAAATCCAGCACTTTTAACCACCATGCCACCTGCTAGCCCTCGACATCACTTTTTAAACCAAAGATTACTTTTCTATACAAATGATAGGAAAAGTAAGGCATACACTGAATATATACATGGAAGTAGTTTCCAAAATTGGGGTAACGTAGTAAACATGGACGCTAACTGTCAATGCCACCATCGGCCTCCTGATTGGGCAGTTTGAGTACATCTTATTTGTTTGTCAAGTCTAGGTCTCAGTCACACAGCGGTTTGTCTATTCCTGACAGTTACAGTCCAACAGAAAATGTCCCATTTGATCTCAAGGGTGGTTAAGATTTTTCTAGGTTTATTCATTTCTTCTGTGAAAGAAACAGAGACAGAGATACGGGCACCTCCCATGGGGTCTTCATGCCTCCATCCACCCCCAGCGTCAGCTGGCCCAGATCGCAGACATACGTGTGCATACCAGAGGGGCTCAGGGAGATCCTACATCATGAGTCTAGGACCTTTTCCTCATAGGTCCAGTTGTATTACCTCTTTACCTCTCTACCTCTAGGCCCACGATGGGTAAGTTTTTAAATTTAAGCTATCTAGCTGTGTAATTATTAGAATCATTTAAGGTTGCCCAAAAAGTCATGACATATTTTTCAAAGTTTTTTTTTTTTTTGTCTTGTTTTTGAGAGTTTTTGCTATGGGGCACATGTGCTCACTGGAGACAGACGGAGACAAAGAGACAGAAAGTGAGAGATCACCCCTAGGGAGATTGGCCATGCCATAATCCCATCTCCTTCATTCTCCTCTGGGGATTTTGTGCATGCATACACATGTGCCTGGCATGAGTTTCAAGCTGCTGGATCTGGGACTCAAACTGTGGTCAACTATGTAGGAGTCCAGTGATGTAACCTTTATTCCATCTGCTGGTCCCATGACATATTTTTCTATGCAAAAATGCACCATGACTTTTCCAATGACCTAATGTTTCCTTATAAGTGATATCGATTTTTTTCAACCATAGAAGTTAAGAAACAAAAACATTTTAACCACTTTTGACACAAGAATTCTAAAAATTCTATAAAGTTAAATATATATCATTAATGTAAAACGTACCTTTAGATGTTTCCCAGCATACAAAAGAATCAATTAAAGACAAGCCTTGCTTATAATAAAATGTAGTTAAGTCTAGCCAATCAGCTTCAAGGGTACTAATGACAGATCCTTTTCTCGTTACTTTCATTGACAAGATGCTTTCCTGATAGGTCCGGCAGGTTGAATCATCATCAAAAACATTGAAGACTGTATATAATTTGTTATCTAAGGGTAGACATTCAGAAGAAAAAAGAAGAGGAAAATTATAATTTTATCAATCCAATTTTTAATTCATTATGAAATACTTCAAGCATACATAAAGAATAATACAGAGAATAAGTCCCATCACTTACCTTAATTAAGTGTTAACAGTATGCTATATTTGCTTCAGACTATTTTTTTCAAACAAGTAAGAAATGGACACAGTTGAGGCCACTATGTAGTATCCCCTAATTCCATTCTCCAGAAATAACTACTATAACAAATTTGGTGTTTATCATTCTTATGGAAACTTTCATTTTTAAAAAAGAATTGTTTATTTATTTATTTATATTATTATTATATTTTAAAAATTTGCTATAGGGCACATGTGCATGTCATCAGACACACACACACAGAGAAAGAGAGAGAGGAAAGAGAGAAGAAGCAAGCCACTAGGTCTAGGACTCAAACCATGGTTGGACATGTGGGAGTCCAGTGCCTTAACTACCATGCCACCTTTTGTTCCCAACTTTTATTCTTTTAATACACATTTATAGAACCATAAGTGTTATATAAGGTTTTGCAGTTTAAAATGTTACAATGTCTGGGCCAGCAGGTGCCATGGTGGTTGGAGTTCTGGACTTCCACAGTTCTGGACTGTCTGCGGTTTGAGTCCTAGACCTGGCAACTTGCTTTCTCACTTTCCTTCTGTCTCTCTCTGATTAAAAAAAAAAAAAAAAATCCTTTAAAAAGTGTTACAATGTGGGACCAGTAGGTGGCATAATGGTTATGTCGCTGAACTCCCACATGGCCAATTGCTGTTTGAATCCTGGACCAGGTGGTTTCAAACTCATGCCAGGCACATGTGCGTACATGCTCAAAATCCCGAGAGGAGAATGAAGGAGAAGGGATAGTGGTGTAGCCATCCCCCAGGTGATGATTCATCACTTCCTGTCTCTCTGTCTCTCTCTGTATCTCTGGTGAGTGTACTCACTTTATAGCAAAAATCTCTCTAAAAAAATTTCAATGTTTTTTTTTTTTTAAAGTTACAATGTTAATAGTATCATACTGCACATATCAATCTATAAATTGATTGCTTTGTTTAACATGTCTTTGAAATGTAAATATTTATTTTAACTACTACATAGTATTTCAGTTTATTATTCTCCTTTGGATGGACTTACACTTTATTTGTAACTTTTTGTTATTATAAGCATTTTTTATGTATAATAACATAAAACATACTTGAACACATGTATAAGAGTAACTCTAGACCATACTTAGACATGGAAATACTGGGTTGTATCTTCTACTTCACTAGAAATTAGCAAATTTTTTTTAAGAGAGATTTTTGCTATAGGGCATGTGCTCGCTAGAGAGACAGAAAGCAAGAAATCCCTCCCTGGTGGAGTGGCCACTCCGCAATTCCTTCTCCTCCATTCTCCTCTCAGGATTTTGGGCTTGCATGCATATGCTCCTGGTGAGAGTTTAAAGCCTCTTGGCCCAGGATTCGAACCACGATTTGCCATGTGAGAGTCCAGTGATGTAACCATTATGCCATCTGTTGTCCCCAAATCAGTGAATTCTATCAATGCATACCTATGGTTGAGTTTTAGAAAGTTTAACATCACCTGTGTAACAGATCAAAGTAATTTGGATTCCATAGATATCACCAGGTACTCCAAAAGGTTTTTTGAGCAAGCCCATAGGTTCCCCTCTCCCCCATATTAAGAACCAGTACCACAGAAAAGTTAAGAATTATACCATTTAAAAATGTTATAAAGCACAATCTAAAGATTGGGTAATTAAATGAAATAATATATTGAATTTAGAACTTAAAGGACTGGAGATAAGACACCTGATTTAATTAAACTCAAGTGGAAGCTGGCATGGGATTTAAAGGTAGTATGGGAGGATAATGAATCGCTTTCTGACTATAGCTCCAATAATTTTTGTTCACTGTGATACTCCTAAAATTTTTACATTGCGGGAAAAATCAAGTTGGTTGTGGTGAAAAAGAGAGAGTGATGGTAGTTGGGTGGACAGGAGTGGTGACAAGTTGGAAAATGGTCTAAATTTTTTCTTGAGAGGTTGTTTATGTGGTCAAATAGAGCTCTGCCACCAAGAAATACTACCACACCAGTGAGTGTTCTGTGCCCATGCTGACCGAAGGACAGGTAACTGCAGCTAACTCCATACAAAGTTAGTTCCGCACCAGCACTGGCTGGGCTGAGCGCTCGCTGTGTACACACCTCTTGTTTAATTCTCACAGTGACCCTGGGGGGGGGGGTCATACTATTACACTTTATGTAAGCATGGAGGCCCTGACTCCAGAGCCCATACTGTTAACTCTGAGGTATGAGGTTTGATTTTCCATGGTAGTGCTTTTATTTTTCCTTTATGAGAGAGAGAGGGGACCTGGGAGAGAGATAGAGAGAGGTATTTTTTCTTTCTTTCTTTTATTTTGGAGAGGTTTTTGCCATAGGGCGCGTGCACTCACCAGAAAGACAGAGAGAGACAAAGAGACAGAAAGCGAGAAATCACCCCCCAGGGGAGATGACCATGCTGCAATCCCTTCTCCTCCATTTTCTTCTTGGGATCTTGGGCATACACACACACGCGCCTGGCATGAGTTTAAGCCACCGGGTCTGGGACCTGAATTGTGGGTATTTTTTCTTTAGATAGACAGTGTGCATGCAAGGTCAAAGTGAGAGAGCGACAACAAGAGAACGCCCTGTACAGGATCTAGTCATACCATGACCCCCTTTCTCTCTCTCTTTTTTTTTTTTTTTAAAGAGGTTTTTGTTTTTTGCTATAGGGCATGTGCGCTCTCCAGAAAGAGAGAGACAGATAGACAGAAAGCAAGAAATCACCCCCCAGGGGGGATGGCCACACCGCAATCCCTTCTCCTCCATTCTCCTCTCGGGATCTTGGGCACGCACGCACACATGCCCAGGGTGAGTTTAAGCCACCGGGTCCGGGACTCGAACCGTGGTCAGCTACATGGGAGTCCAGTGACATAACCATTACAATAACTGCTGGCATGACCCCCTTTCTCTAATCCTCCATCCTGTCAGGTCATGGGCACTTACATATGTCTCCAGTGTGTTTTAGGCTGACCCGGCCAGGGATTTGAACTCCTATCCCCATGCGGGATTTGGTTTTTCTTCAGCAACACTTTACTGGCAGAACCACCTGAGATAGGCATTTTTGACATGGTCTTGCCATGTCACAACTTTTATGCCCCAGTCTTCTGATTAGCTAGGATTACTGGTGTGCACAACTCTGCATGTCATGTGCAGGCTGGCCTGGGACTGAACTGTCCTGCCATGTGGTGGTGCTACCTGTGTGTGCCACCATGGCTGGGCCAGCCTGATAACACCTTTTTTTTTTTTTTTTTTTTTAAAAAAACTTTGGGGCCAACAGGTGGCATGGTGGGTAAAGGCACTGGATTTCCACATGACCAACTCTGGTTCAGGCCCTGGATCTGGCAGCTTGTTTCCTGGTTTCCCTTCTTCTCTCTCTCATCTCTATCAGTTCAAACTAAAAAATAATAACAATAATAACAAATGGAATCAAATAAATAATTCTTACAAAAATTTTATCTGTTTCTTTTTTTAAAAATAATTATTTATTGTATTTTATTTATTCATTCACTTATTTTTTAATTTGACCAGAAAGAGACAGAGGGTGAGAGTGAGAGAGAGAGGAAGTGAGAAAGCAAGCCACCAGATTCAGGACTTGAACCCTGGTCAGTCATGTGGGAGTGTCCAGCGCTTTAACCACCACGCCACCTGCTGGTCCCCATCTATTTCTTTCATGAGAGAAGAAGAGAGAGAAAGATAAGCACCTGAAAGTGGTGATTAAAGACAGGCAAGTGGCATGGTAGTTAAGAAGCTGGACTCCCACATGGCTGACCATAGCTCAAGTGCTGGACCCGATGGCTTGCTTTCTCACTATCGCTCTCCCTGTCTTTCTCAATCTGTCTCTTTCTGGTCAAATTGAAGAATAATAATAAATAAAACTAAATGAATAATTAGGAAAATAAAAAGGAAGACAAGCACTTTAACAGGGTCTCATGCATGATCCTTTTCTTAGTCTTCCCAGCTAGATAGGATCACAGCCCCCCACCCATGCCCGCATGTACAGGTCAACCCTGGGGGCCAACTCTGATCTTCCACATGGTCTTCACAATGCCACCACTGTGCCAGTGCAGCTGGGTTCGACGGTGCTATTTTAAAGCAAGCCCATAAACGTATCAGAAAACTCTGAATAGTCAAAAATACATGAATAAAATACTCTCAATTTCTTGGAATATTTGTTAGCTGGCAGAGGAGAATAAAGCTATTGTTTAAAGTAATTTTAGGCTGCAGGCACTATTGTTATAGTAATTGTTTCATCATGGTGTACCATTTTCATATTCTAGTTGATGATTAAAATAGCCGATTAATTTCAAAGGAGAAACCATCCATGAAATGGGAAAGGCCAAAACTAACATTCTCACACACTGTTTATAAAGACAAACATAAATCAGAACGTCTTTCTTTATAGTTTCACTTCTTTGGAACACATGGATAGCACCCATTTACAAAGGGAGTTTTAGATGGATATATGAAAAACAATCTTCAACACAAAGCTTCATTATGTGGATGGCATTGTATAACCTGCCAGGGACAACTGTCTACAAAGCTGCCCTGCTTTATTTCTGGTTGTAATTTAAAAAGATCATGAAAAGTGTATATTGGTTCATTTAGTCTTTGTAATTTGAAATTTACATTGCATCATATGTCTAAAACAATACAAAAACCAAAATAAAAAAGAAATCAAAAATTTATTTTGCTAAATTAAAACTACTAAAATATTCTTTTTTTTTTTAAGAGAGATTTTTGCTATAGGGCATGTGCGCTTGCCAGAGAGACAGAGATAGAAAGCAAGAAATCATCCCTGGGGGGATGACCATACCACAATCCCTTCTCCTCCATTCTCCTCTTGAGATTTTTGGCACACATACACATGTACCTAGAGTGAGTTTTAAGCTACTGAGTCTGGGACTCAAACCACAGTTGACTACATGAGTGTCCAGCGACGTAAACATTCTATCTGTGGGTCCCACTAGTAGCATACTCTATTTCTATTTATCTAATCTATTACCTTCTGCCTTTCTTGGTTTGGAGGAGCTGGGCCTGCCATTTTGTTCCACTGGACATTGCCCACTTTCATGATGAAGTTCTTCGTCAGTTCCACTTTCAGATAATTGTCCACTTAATACTCCTTCAGTCCAGCTCTTATAGTTTTCATCTGAGCTGTGTCTTATATGTAGCATTGATTCTATATCTCCATCATGGTTGGTTCCATTGCAGAATTTAGATGGTGGGTGATGCTGTGATATGAATCCTACGAATTTCATTCCTCTTTTAGCAGCAACATTAATCTGAGGTTTCAAAAGAGAAGATAGAAAAAAATGTAAACTCCACTCACACTATTTCACTTTACCAATGAAATTTTAGGCTTATCGAGGAAAACCATTAGAAGAGGTGGTAAACCAACCAGTAACTAAATACTCATTCATGAGCTAAAGTTTTGATTTTTTTGGTAATTTTTGCAATAAGGTACATACGTTTGTTGGAGAGACAGACAGATATGCACACACACACACACACATACACACACACACACACACACACACAAAGAGAGAGAGAGAGAGAGAGGGACAGAGACAGAGAAGAGAGAAAGAAAGGGAAAATGAGAAAACACTCCCAAGGGGTTATGGTCATAGCACAATTGCTTCTCCTTGCTCCTCTCAGGATTTTGGACATGCATGGGCACACACCTGATATATTTCATAAATGAAATCAATCATGTGGGAACTGGCTGTCTTAACCACAATGCCACCTGCTGGCCCCAAAACTTATTAATTTAAAATCAAAAGCATACAGAATTGTTTGCTTGATGCTGATAAAAAAAATTACTTAAAAAATAATTATTTTATTTTATTTATTATTATTATTATTTTCAATGTGCTATAGGGCATGTGTACTCACCAGAGAGAGAGAGAGAGAAAGTCCCCAGGTCTTGGACTCAAAGCACAGTCAGCCATGTGGGAGTCCAGTGCCTTAACCACCACGCCACCTGCTGGCTCCGATAAATAAAATTATTGAGGGCCAGCCAGGTGGTGTAGTGGTTAAGGGAGCTGGATTCCAAGTGGCCAACTATGAGGTTTAAGTCCTGGACCCAGTAGCTCCCTGGACGCATCTGTGTATGCCCAAAGTCCTGAGAGAGAATGGCGGAGAAGGGTTTGTATCATGGCCATCCTTCCTGGGGAATGCTTTCTCATCTTCCTTCTCTCTCTCTGGTGAGTGCATGGGCTCTATAGCAAACTAAAAAACAAAAACAAAAATAAAGCAAAGTTATTGAAAGACTAATTAAAAACAAATTTTGCTAGAGGATATGTGAACTCCTCAGAGAGAAACAAGAGAAAGTGAGGTGAGGGGGGAGTGAAAAAGCAACCCCCATGGAAAAAGGTCACCCTGAAATTCCTTCTCCTCCATATCTTCCTCATTTGGAATTTTGGACACACATGCACATACTCTCAGTGTGTTTCTCAAGTTGCTGGATCTGAGACTCACACTGCTCAGTAGGCCATGTGGGATCCAACTCTCTTAACCACCAGGTCATGGGCTGGCCTGAAAGACAGACTCTTTTTTTTTTGGAGAGGTTTTCGCTATAGGGCGCGTGTGCTTGCCAGACCGACAGAAAGAGACATAGAGACAGAAAGCGAGAAATCACCCCCAGAGGGGATGGTCACGCCGCAATCCCTTCCCCTCCACTCTCCTCTCGGGATCTTGGGCATGCACGCACACGTGCCCGGCGTGAGTTCTAAGCCACCGGGTCGGGGATGCGAACCGCGGTTGACTATGTGGGAGTCCAGCGACATAGCCATTACACTAACTGCTGGTTCCCGAAAGACAAACTCTTGACAAACTTGTACATATAAAGCATAAGCCCAATTCATACCTTGACTTTTTTTTTTTTTTAGAGAGATTTTTGCTACAGAGCACATGTGCTTACTGGAGAGACAGAGAGACAAAAAGGGAGAAATTACCCCCCCATGGGAGATGGCCATGCTGCAATCCCTTCTTCTCCATTCTCTTCTTGAGATTTTGGGCATGCACGCACATGTGCCTGGCATGAGTTAAACCACCCAGTTCAGGACTCAAACTGCAGTTGACTATGTGAGAATCCAGCGACATAACTGTTATGCCACCTGCTGGTCCCTATACCTTGACTCTTATTAAGCTTTCTGATCTGATTACATCTTGCTGCTATTGTCTCCTATCTGAGCCAAATATGCATAATTAGATTAGATTCTCTTGATTAAAGAGCAAGATTCTGAAGCATATTACATAATGTGAGTGAAATAATTTGAGACCTCAAGAGTGGTCCCTCCCCCCACTTTTTTTTTCTTTTGCTAGGGGATATACGCACTGATCAGAGACAGACAGAAAGAGAGGGAGAGGGAGAAAACACCCCCCAATGGGGAGTGATCATGTTGCAACCTTTTCTCCTTCATTTCTCTATCCCACTGAGATGGAATGGAAGAGAAAGGATTGAAATACAGCCATCCCTGTTGTGGAGTAATTTCTCACTTTTTTCTCTTTCTTTGTCTCTGGCTCTGGTGGGTGCATGCTCCCTATAAAAACACTTTTTAAGAAAAATGAAGAAAAAGCAATTTTTTAATATGGTCACTGCTTTAAACATTTAAGTTAAATGTTTCTGGAGTGGAGAAAAAAGAGTTATGATGGGGTTTACAAGTGTAAATTCTACAGTTAGAATGAAATGGAATGAAAAGGCCGGGAAGCACTGGGGCACAATCAGAGGGCAGTGCTCAACCCAAGGGGGCGACTGTAACTCAGCTCCAGCCCACGAGGCAGAAGGATTCTGAGAATGGGAGAGGATTGGGGCATGTGGAGTTAGACAAAGGTCTAGGCTGGCACAATATCATTTAGGCCTATAAATGAACACATTGAGATGATAATTCATGAAGCTCTAAAAATAACCATACATTTCCCTTCATGTAAGGAGTCCTGGGAGAGGTGAGGGAGGGGTGGGTAAAGAATCATGGCAAGTGGAAATGAGTGAATTTATGATCAGTGCTTTATCTAGGTCTTACTGGTTGATTTGAGTGAATAAAGGCAGATAGGCTTTTCTATTACAGAAAATGTCATTTAGAAAAGTATGATAGTAGGGGCCAGCAGGTGGTGTGGTTGGTTAAGGTGGTGAACTCTCACACGGTCAACCATGGTTTGAGTCCTGGACCCAGAGGCTTGGAAATCACACAAGGCATGTGTGCATGTGTGCCCTAAATCCTGAGAGGAAAATGGAGGAGAAGGGCCTACAGTGTGGTCATCCTTCCTGGGGGTTGTTTCTCACTTTCTGTCTCTCTCTCTCTGTTTCTCTGGTGAGTGCACGCTCCCTATAGCAAAGTTCTTTCAAAATAAGTAAATACAATAAAATAAAACAGTCTGGTAACAAATATAGTATTAATGACATATTTAAAATTTTTTTTTTTGCTATAGTGTGCATGTGCTCATCGGAAAGAGACAGGGAAAGTGAGACATCATCCCCCGGGGGCATGGCCACACTGCAATTTCCTTTCCTCCATGCTCCTCTTGGCATTTGGACAAGCACACACACACACACACACACACATGCGCGTGAGCACACACACACGCACACCTGCTATGCTTTTCAAGCCACCCGGTCTGACACTTGATTTGCACAGAAGGCCATGTGGGACCCAGATGCCTTAACCACTATGCCACCAGGTTGCTCTGAGGATTGATCTTTAAAAAAAAAAAAAAGAATTATTAAATTTTTTTTATTATTATTATTTCTTAATTTGACGAGAAAGAGAGAGAGAGAGATGATGAGAAAGAGAAGGAGAGAGAGAGAGAGAGAGAGAGAGAGAGAGGGCAAGCTTTCAGGTCTGGAACTTGAACTACGGTTGACCATGTGGGAATCCAGTGTCTTAACCACTATGCCATCTGCTGGCCCCAGAAAACTGATTTAAAGAAATAATTATTTATTCCATGAGTGAGACAGACAAACAGACAGACAGAGATAGAGAGATAAAGCACCACTGGTAGGGTGCTGATGCCACAATCCACCTCTAGCCTCAGCCAGACCAGATCAAGGACATAACATGGGCCTACTATACTGAACAAGGTCTCCAGACATGAACCAGGAACCTTTTTCCCATGTGGACCTGCCTCATGGAGTGTTATGTTTGACTGCTGTGGCAGATTATTTATTTTTACTAAAACATCCTGAGAAGAACACTTGTAAATCTAATCTTAAAAATAGAGTGAACATTTGGACAATATTAAAACTTGACTGAAAAGTCTAGCTGTTCAACAATCAACTCTTTACATAGGCAGCTATTCAAAAATAATATTTGGCATTTCTCCTTGGTCTTGTTCATACACGAGGCAATGTTGAAATCTTTTATGTGCTATGTTTCCTGAAACTTTTCTGTTCATGAAATCACCATTACTCTATTGCTGAGATAATAGTACTTTCCTGTTTAAGTAGATCTTTAACTATGTCTAGGAAGTCAAATGCAAAGCAAGGGCTCTCATGGTGATCTATTAAGACTAAATTAAGGACCAGTAGTTGGCATAATGGCTATGTCACTGGGCTCCCATGTAGTTGACCGTGGATCAAGTCCCAGACCCGGTGGCTTAAACTCACGCCGGGCGCATGTGCGTACATGCCCAAGATCCCAAGAGGAGAATGGAGGAGAAGGGGTTGCGGCGTGGCTATCCCTCCTAGGGGGTGATTTCTCTGTCTTTCTGGCAAGTGCATGCACCCTAAACCTCTTAAAAAAAAAAAAAAGACTAAATTAGTAGCTACTTTTTTGTTTTCAAAAGAAACTTTCTGGACTGGATTTATTCCAAGAAAAAAAAAATTAAATTTCTCAAATTTCTCAGAATAATAGTAGAAAGCAGTATGTGTACTTTGTTTATACAAATTTAGTCTCAAAAACTGTTCTTAACAAGTCCTATTGAGTGGTGACTTTATACTTGAATGGGAAATACTGGCTGTATGCAAACCACAGAGTAATATTGCACACATGGTTACTTAAAATTTGGAAACAAAGATAGAAACAAATGAACAAGTTTCACAGTTTCTTGTATGAAAGGAAATGCCTTAGGTCTTTGGCTGTATGCATTTAAAGACAAGTTAAAACCTTATAACCACAAAAAGAAAAATGTTACACCATAAAATCCCATAAATTTAGAATATTTATGTATGGATAATTGTTTTCTTGGTTTTAACCAATATACATATGGTGTTCAATTTCCATCTGTTTCGGCTACATTGTATTGCATAGACTTTTCTCTCTTGACAGTCAATATAGTTGTCATGTTTAATGCCCATAGAACATTCTGTTGTATCCATACACTATTGTTTCCTTTGAAGTCTTTCAGTTACTGGAATTGGGCCCCTTATTTACTATTGATGAAATACTTTTGTATAAAATTTTTTTTTCCTTTCCAGTTATTTTCTTGGAACAGATTCCTGAAGAGGCAATTACTAGAAGAGAAAATCAAATTGGATTTAGGATTCTTATTACCAAATTAATATTCAGAAACACTGTATTAATCTGTATAATGACAGTGGCAATGCGAATCTTAACTTTTGTTAAACTTTTGCCAACACTGGATTTAATAATTTAAATTTAAGCTCCAGCCCTCTAGCAGCCTAGTGGTTAAGAGTTCTGGATCTCATACGGCAGGCTATGATTTGAATACCAGCTCCAGGGACTTGAAAAACATGCTGTTTGTGTGTGTGTGTGTGTGTGTGTGCGCGCGCGCGTGCCTATGCATGCCCCAAATCCTAATGGGATAGAGAAATGGAAAAGAAGGGATTGCAGCTTGAACATGCTCTACTGGGAGTGCTTTCTCCTTCCTCTCTCTGTCTCCCTCTGGCAAGAACCCACATCCTCTGGTAATTAAAAAAATTTTTCAATTTAATTTCCCAGCTAAATACTGGTGAAGTATTAATTCTTGTGTTTTTGTTTGTTTGTTTGTTTGTTTTTGTTTGTTTGTTTTGTTTGATTGTTTTTGAGAGATTATTTTGCTATGGGGGTGTGTGCTTGCTGGAGAGACAGAGAAAGACAGAGAGAGAGAAATAAGAAATCATCCTCCAGCAGGGATGGCCATGCCACAATCCCTTCTCCTCCATTTTTCTCTCAGAGTCTTGGGCACACATGCACATGTGCTTGGCATGAGGTTTGTTTTTTTGTTTTTTGTTTTTTTTTCGATAGATTTTACTATAGGGTGCAGGCACTTGCTGGAGAGACAAAGAGAGACAGAGAGATCAAAAGCAAGAAATCACCTTCTCAGAGGAGATGGCCATACCACAATCCGTTCTCCTCTTGGGATCTTGGGTACGCACTCACATGCACCTGGTGTATTTTAAGTGGCTGGGTCTGGGACTTGAACCATGGTCAACTATGTGGGAGTCCAGCAATGTACCATTACACTATTTGATGGTCTCCCGGCATGAGTTTTAAGTTGGGTCCAGAACTTGAACCATGGGTGACTACGTGGGAGTCTAGTAAGGTAACCCATACGCCATCTGCTAGTCCCTCAGTTTTTAACTTACATTAAAAATGATTAGGGTGCGAGACCAGCAGTTAGCATAATGGTTATGTCGCTGGACTCCCACGTAGTCGACTGTGGTTTGAGTCCTGGACCTGGTGGCTTAAACTCATGCCAGGCGCATGTGCGTGCATGCCCAAGATCCTGAGAAGAGAATGGAGAAGGGATTGCGGCGTGGCCATCCCCCCTGGGGGTTGATTTCTCGCTTTCTGTCTCTCTGTCTGTCTCTGTCTGTCTGGTGAGTGCACGTGCCCTATAGCAAAAACCTCTCCAAAAAAAGAAAAAAAAATGATTAGGGTGAACCTGTTGCCAGTTGACTCTTTCTTATTTAAATTTCCTTTTGTATTTGCAGTCGTGGACTCTGTCCATGTAAGACTAGACAGCACATTCAGGTACTTAAATTTACTTCCTACATATCCTGAAAACAAAGCTCTCATAGGACACGTGTGATGCAGATTTCCTCTTGATTCTTTTTTTCTTTTTTTTTTTTAAAGCGGAGTTTTCCTGGCACATAAATTCTCTTTATATATTTTAACTCCTCGATCTACTCATAATCAAACATGCTTACTCTTCCATTTTCCTTCAGATTTTTAATATTTTATTCTACTATTTATTTATTTATTTTTAGAGAGATTTTTGCTATAGGGTGCATGTGCTCACCAGTGAGACAGAGAGAGACAGAGAGACAGAAAGTGAAAAATCACTCCTCAGGGAGATGGCCACACTGCAGTCCCTTCTCCTCTAGTCTCCTCTTGGGATTTTGGGTATTTGTACACACACACTCACTGTGAATTTGAAGCTGCTGGGTCCAGTACTTGAACTGTGGTCAGTCATGGGGGAGTCCAGTGATGTAACCATCACGTCATCTGCTGGCCCTAGATTTTTTTTTTTCTTTTTTTGGAGAGTTTTTTTTGCTATAGGGCACGTGCGCTCGCCAGACAGACAGGGAGAGACAGAGAAACAGAAAGCAAGAAATCACCCCC
>NW_006159857.1:313649-355203 GCF_000334495.1 Tupaia belangeri chinensis
TTGGCCGTAACGGACCCCCCACAATGACAGAGGTTACCACAGTGGTAGTGCCTTACCTACCCACGATGAATCTAACCAGTGACTGTGTGTGTGTGTGTGTGTGTGTGTGTGTGTGTGTGCGCGCGCGCGTGCCTATGCATGCCCCAAATCCTAATGGGATAGAGAAATGGAAAAGAAGGGATTGCAGCTTGAACATGCTCTACTGGGAGTGCTTTCTCCTTCCTCTCTCTGTCTCCCTCTGGCAAGAACCCACATCCTCTGGTAATTAAAAAAATTTTTCAATTTAATTTCCCAGCTAAATACTGGTGAAGTATTAATTCTTGTGTTTTTGTTTGTTTGTTTGTTTGTTTTTGTTTGTTTGTTTTGTTTGATTGTTTTTGAGAGATTATTTTGCTATGGGGGTGTGTGCTTGCTGGAGAGACAGAGAAAGACAGAGAGAGAGAAATAAGAAATCATCCTCCAGCAGGGATGGCCATGCCACAATCCCTTCTCCTCCATTTTTCTCTCAGAGTCTTGGGCACACATGCACATGTGCTTGGCATGAGGTTTGTTTTTTTGTTTTTTGTTTTTTTTTCGATAGATTTTACTATAGGGTGCAGGCACTTGCTGGAGAGACAAAGAGAGACAGAGAGATCAAAAGCAAGAAATCACCTTCTCAGAGGAGATGGCCATACCACAATCCGTTCTCCTCTTGGGATCTTGGGTACGCACTCACATGCACCTGGTGTATTTTAAGTGGCTGGGTCTGGGACTTGAACCATGGTCAACTATGTGGGAGTCCAGCAATGTACCATTACACTATTTGATGGTCTCCCGGCATGAGTTTTAAGTTGGGTCCAGAACTTGAACCATGGGTGACTACGTGGGAGTCTAGTAAGGTAACCCATACGCCATCTGCTAGTCCCTCAGTTTTTAACTTACATTAAAAATGATTAGGGTGCGAGACCAGCAGTTAGCATAATGGTTATGTCGCTGGACTCCCACGTAGTCGACTGTGGTTTGAGTCCTGGACCTGGTGGCTTAAACTCATGCCAGGCGCATGTGCGTGCATGCCCAAGATCCTGAGAAGAGAATGGAGAAGGGATTGCGGCGTGGCCATCCCCCCTGGGGGTTGATTTCTCGCTTTCTGTCTCTCTGTCTGTCTCTGTCTGTCTGGTGAGTGCACGTGCCCTATAGCAAAAACCTCTCCAAAAAAAGAAAAAAAAATGATTAGGGTGAACCTGTTGCCAGTTGACTCTTTCTTATTTAAATTTCCTTTTGTATTTGCAGTCGTGGACTCTGTCCATGTAAGACTAGACAGCACATTCAGGTACTTAAATTTACTTCCTACATATCCTGAAAACAAAGCTCTCATAGGACACGTGTGATGCAGATTTCCTCTTGATTCTTTTTTTCTTTTTTTTTTTTAAAGCGGAGTTTTCCTGGCACATAAATTCTCTTTATATATTTTAACTCCTCGATCTACTCATAATCAAACATGCTTACTCTTCCATTTTCCTTCAGATTTTTAATATTTTATTCTACTATTTATTTATTTATTTTTAGAGAGATTTTTGCTATAGGGTGCATGTGCTCACCAGTGAGACAGAGAGAGACAGAGAGACAGAAAGTGAAAAATCACTCCTCAGGGAGATGGCCACACTGCAGTCCCTTCTCCTCTAGTCTCCTCTTGGGATTTTGGGCATTTGTACACACACACTCACTGTGAATTTGAAGCTGCTGGGTCCAGTACTTGAACTGTGGTCAGTCATGGGGGAGTCCAGTGATGTAACCATCACGTCATCTGCTGGCCCTAGATTTTTTTTTTTCTTTTTTTGGAGAGTTTTTTTTGCTATAGGGCACGTGCGCTCGCCAGACAGACAGGGAGAGACAGAGAAACGAGAAACTCCCCCCCGCCCCAGGGGAGATGGCCACGCCGTAATCCCTTCTCCTCCATTCTCCTCTCGGGATCCTAGGCACGCACGCACATGTGCCCAGCGTGAGTTTAAGCTGCCAGGTCTGGGACTCAAACCACGATGGACTACGTGGGAGTCCAGCGACATAGCCGTTATGCTAACTGCTGGTCCCAGATTTTTAATATTTAAAAAAATGATCTGTTCAATGGGGTCAGCAGATGGCATGGAGGTTAAGGTGCTGGATTCATACATGGCCAATGGTGGTTCAAATCCCAGACACAGAGGTTTGAAAATCATGCCAGGTGTGTGTGTGTGCATGCCCCAAAACCTGAAAAGAGAATGGAGGAGAAAGGATTGTGACATGACATTCCCCCCTGGGGGATGATTTCTCATGTTCCCTCTCTTTCTCTCTTCGATGAGTGCATGTGCCCTATGAGGGGAAAATGACTTGTTCATCTCATTTGAAATGTGTGGAATCTATTCTACAGAACAATTGTCCACTTTCCCGTTACTAAGTACTGGTTATTCCTCCATTTTATTGATCAGGTTTGTTATTAGACTTCTTATATGTGTTTAAGTTTACTTCTGGTATCTCTAGTCTTTTTCTTTTCTGAGAGAGAGAGTTTTGCTGTAGGGCATGTGTGCTCACCAGAGAGACAGAGAAAGAAGAGAGACAGAAAGTGAGAAATCACTCCTCGGGGGAGACGGCCACACCTCAATCTCTTTTCCTGCAGTCTCCTCTTGGGATTTTGGGAATGCATGCACATGAATCCTGCGTGAGTTTCAAGTCACCGGGCCTAGGACTTGAACTATGGCTGATCAGGTTGGAGTCCAGTGACATAACCACTTTCTCACTACCCGCCTCATTGTTTTTCATTGGCTTGCATTTCTATTTTAGCCTGTACAATTTGGTACAAGTGCTTCAATCTGCTTTAAATGGTGGCAGCATAAGTCACATATCACTCCATTATTTATTTATTTATTTATTGCCAGAGGGTGAGTGTGCTTACTGGGACGAGAGAGAATGAGAATGCACTCCCCCAACCACCGTTGTCATGTCGTAGTTCCCTCCTCCCCATTTCCCCCTCCCTTCAAATTTTGGGCATACATGCACATACGCCTGGCGATGTTTATCAAGCCCTGGTATCCAGGACTCGAACTGCACTGTTGGCTGTAGGGGAATCTAGCTGCCTTAACCACTACACCATGGGCTGGCCCTCCTATTCTTTTTAAAGTAAAAAAGAAAATCGATGAAGAAATACCAAAAGTTTCTGAACATCCCATGAAAAAAATGTCTACATTCAGTACCTTTTCTATCAGCTCTTTTGCTATGTCGTTTGTTTGGGTCTCATAAGTTAGAGGACACTCCTCAATTACAAGCCGTGGGCGTCTTTGTCCACTGGGTGCTGCTGGATGCTTCGGGCTGCAACAGAGAAGACATGTTCATGGTTGGAAGCTGGTGGATGCTTTTCTGTGAAGGCGCTCATGTGAAAATGAATGAGTAACTCACACATACAGTCAAAGTAATACTACTTTGTTATTTCAAGCCTGAGAGTTATCTTTTTGCATAAAAATGCCAGAGGAAACACAGTAACTTCTATTCACTTACATTTCCTTAATTTAAATGTCTATTAATTTAATGTCTAATTTAAAAGGGAAAACTGGAGCCATCATGGGGCACGGTGGTTAAGGCACTAGATTCTCATGCCGTTGAGAGTGGTTTGAGCCCTGAACCTGGTGGCTTGCTTTCTCACTTTTTCCTTCTCTCACTCTCTGGTCAAATAAAATTAGTAATAATAATGAAAATAAATAGAATAAAATAATTATTTAAAAACATCTTTTTAATTAATTAATTAATTTTAATTTGACCAGAGAGTGAGAGAAGGAAAAAGTGAGAAAGCAAGCCACCAGGTTCGGACTCAAACTGTGGTAGGTCACGTGGGGAGTCCAGCGCCCTTAACCACCACTCCACCTGCCAGCCCCAAAATAAAATAATTCTTAAAAAAATGGAAAAAGTTCATGTCTTCATGTTTGTTCTTTTAACAAATTTATGAGAGAGTCAGTAGGTGGCATAGTGGCTACGGTGTGCTGGATTCCCACCTGGTTGACCATGGTTCGAATCCTGGACACTTTGGCTTGATAAATCATAACAAATAGATAAATAAATAAATGTGTTAAAAATCAAATTTATGAGAAATGATTTTATTTATTTATTTATTATATAGACCAGAGTTTGTTATCATGCCATGACTTCACAGGGAATAGGTTCCAGAAGCTCAGGCTCCTTTCCATTGGTTCTCACAAAGTGTGCTTCTCTGGGTGGGACAGTCTGGCTTCAGTTGAAACCAGGTACTTTTCTCTTTGGCTTCCTTCATTTTCTGGTCATTTTCCTTCACACATTTTAGGAAGCCATCCTGCTCTTAGAATGCTTAATATGCTCAATACGCACGTTAATTCTCTTGGCAAGAATCTTGCCCTTGTTTGCTTACAACAACACCAACAGCATAGTGGGTAACACTGTAGATGCTTCAGTTCTGCCATGGTAGCATTTGTGGGGCATTCCTTTTCGAACAGTACTCATTCCCTTGATGTCTACTATATCACCTTTCTTGTAGATTTGTGTGTATGTTGTCAAAAGAACCACTCCATGTTTTTTAAAAGACCTGAAAAACGTATATTGGGTGCCTCTCTCCTCTTTCTCTTGTTTGTCATTTTGGTGAATGAACTGGAAGATGGCAGTTCCAACCAAAATAGAAAAGATTTTAGATCATTGTCAGACCTCATTATTGTACAATACCACCAGTAAAAATCCTGTTTAAATGCAGCTACATTTCGCCTTTTTTCCTTTTTCTTCTTTTCTGATATATATATATATATATAATTAGGACATAAGCATTATTACTGTGGAAAAATGTCATGTTTGTTTAGTAATGCTTGAACTAGCAAATATTTGATGAGCCTTCATATCTGGTGAAAGTTGAAGCGTGAGCACAGGCTTATAAACACAGGCTCTTGTATATGCGAGATACAAATATATGGTTCAAGTCCTGAACCTAGCAGCTTGCTTTCTCACTTTCTCTCTTTCTGGTGAGCACTTGTGCCCTATAGCAAATAGCAATAATAAATGGAACTAAATAAATAATTTTTTAAAACCTGGAACTTTTTTTTTTTTTAATTTGCTACAGGGTGTGTGTGCTCACAGGAGAGAGAGAGAGAGAGAGAGAGAGAGAGAGAGAGAGAGAGAAAGAGAGAAAAAATGGGGATAAAACACCCCCAGGGAGGAAAGGCCAGGCTGCAATTCTTCCTCCATTCTCCTCTCAGGATTTTGGGCACACGTGTTACAGGTACCTGGTGTGTTTTCCAAGCCACTGAGTCTGGTACTCAGACTGTGCTGTTGACCATGTGGGATCCAGCTGCCTTAGCTACCCCGCCACTGCCTGGCCCCTACCTAGAATTTTACATGAACCTTTCTTTCTCTTCTTTTTTTAGCTTATTTTCCTTTAATTTTATTTTTCTTTCTCTGTTTAGACCTTTCATACTTAAAGTCACTGTGATTGATCTATCACTATAAAGAGAAGATAACTTTTAAAAAATATTAATTAATTTATTTAAAGTTTGACCAGAGAAGGGGAGAGAGAGAGAAAAAGAGAGAGAGAGACAGAGCCACCAGGTCTGGGACTTGAACTGTGGTCAGCCATGTGGGAGTCCAACACCCTTAACCACCACATCACCTGCCAGCCCCAAGAGAAGGCGATTTTTACCCTGCTTTTTGAGATGATGTTAATATAGATGAGAAGTTATGTAAAAAAATATTTAAAAGTATTGGGTCTGGCCTTGTAGTACAGCATTTAAGTGCTGTGCAGAGAGAGTTGGATTCGCATAAGGTCTATGGCTCAAATCCTGACCCTGGAAGCTGGAAAAACATGCCAGGCATGTGTACATAAGCCTAGGATCCTGAAGGGATGGAGAAATGGAGGGAATGAGGATTGCAGGGTGCTTTCTCTCTTAAATTCTCTTTTTTTCTCTCACATGAATGCACGAGCCCTTTGGTATACATCATATATACATACATACATGTATGTGTGAGTGTGTGTGCGTGTATATATGTGTATATGTGTGTATATGTGTATATATATCTATATGTATATATAGTTTAAAGATTTAATGTGTTGGGGGCCGGATGGTAGAGCAGTGATAAGACAAGACACTCTGAGGGACTCACATGGGAAAGTTTTGGGTTCACATCCAAAGACCTCCCTGAGTATGCTGGGCCCGCACATGCCTATGGTTGAGGCTGACTAAGGCTGGGGGTGGATGGCTGGGTTAAGACCCTTATGGGGGTCTGTCTCTGTCTCTCTGTCTCTCTTGCTTATGGAAGAAATAAATAAACTTGAAAAAAAATTAATGTGTTAATTTAAGACATTGGTCGGGTTACTTTCATTATTCATTGGAAAGGGCAACAGTATTTACTATGAAAACCATCAAATTTATAATCTGGGCTGCCAAAAAAGTTGCACTATTGTTTGGAAAAGTAGCTATTTAAAAAATGGTGGGGGGGACCAGAAGGTGGCATGGTGGTTAAGGTGCTGGACTACGACATGGCTGACCATGGTTCGAGTCCCAGATCTGGCTTGAAAATCATGCCAGGTGGGTGTGCATGCATGTCCAAAACCCCAAGTGGAGAAGAGAGGAGAAGGGATTATGGTATGGCCATACCCTGGGAGTGATTTCTTGCTTTCTCTCTCTCTCTTTCTCTGTCTCTCTTCAGTAAGTGTATATGCATCCTATAACAAACAAACAAAAGAATGTTTTTTGTTTTTTTTTTTTGGAGAGATTTTCACTGTAGGGCGCGTGCGCTCGCCAGACAGACAGAGAGAGACATAGAGACAGAAAGCGAGAAATCACCCCCCAGGGGGGATGGTCACGCTGCAATCCCTTCTCCTCCATTCTCCTCTCAGGATCTTGGGCATGCACGCACATGCGCCCGGCATGAGTTTTAAGCCACCGGGTCGGGGACACGAACCGCGGTCGACTACGTGGGAGTCCAGCGACATAGCCATTACGCTAACTGCTGGTTCCCCAAAGAATGGCTTTTACATCTTATTTTTGGGGAAAAGTAGACAAAAGGTCTATCCAGTTGTAAGAACTTGGCATAGTTATAAAAGTTTAAGAAAGTAGAGAGAGTTGCACTGTTAATGGAACAAGATAGGACAGTTCAAAAGCTCAGTGAAAGGGTCTCACAGGGGTGGTCAGCTCTTTCAGGGATGGCTTTGTAGCTAACTGCTATTTCCTCTTCGGCTCAGCTTGTTACAGGAGCTCTCAGGGGCCTCTAGAGTCTATTTTGCTTTCCTTTCATTCACGGA
Source organism: Tupaia belangeri chinensis (assembly GCF_000334495.1). Lineage (NCBI taxonomy): Eukaryota > Metazoa > Chordata > Mammalia > Scandentia > Tupaiidae > Tupaia > Tupaia belangeri. Next base: position 320,908 of record NW_006159857.1, read on the forward strand.
CATCCTCGTCGAGGACCTGTTCGTCTCCAAGGAGCTAATATCATCGGGAGTTTTGGGGAAGGAGATGTGAATTTCTTTGCTTCAGTCCAGGTTCAACCACTTGAAAAAGTGCCTTAACCCAAAATCCCCAACCGTCCTTTATTCTCCATCACCTTGTTCAAAATTTCTTATCTTTGAGACGAAGACTGTCACTTTCATGCTCTTAGTGTGACTGTTTCCTAGAGCCCCGTGCTTACCTCAATTTCAAGCGTGACAGCACCACTCTATATAAGTAACTTGCTGGCAGGTGTTTTTGCTGTCCTGTGGGTTGTATAACAGGATGAACAGCCCCAACAATATAGCCTTTAAGGTAATAGTCTTCCACTTTTGATACTATATCCAGAATTGAATTTATCTGGATGACTTCTGGGTTCGATGAAGCTGAAATATCAAAAGCAAAGATAAATTTTCATTCTTAAGTTTGAATAATACATTATTCCTATTTATATGTGATGATACTAATGAATAAGAAAAATATCCATATAGCTTAATCTCAAATAAAGTTACACTAAAATGTATTATATATTTTCTAAATTCATTTCATGAAAAATCAAAAGTGACCTATGAACTGGTAAATGCCTATTATGTGTTGTAGCAGAAATACAATGCCTTAATTTTTTTTTCAATTAAGGTAGCTCTATGTATGTATGTATGTATGTATGTATGTATGTATTTAGTTTGTTATAGGGCATATGCTCTTGCCAGAAGAGAGGCAGGGTTGGGGGAGGAGTGAGAAATTACCCCCCTGTGGTGATGCTTCGTCCTCCATTCTCCTCCTGGAATTCTGGGCATGTGCACACATGCACCTGGTGTGTTTTTCAAGCTGTCAAGTCAGGGACTTGAATCACACAGTTGGCCATGTGGGATCCAGCTGCCCTAACTACCAAGTCACTGACTGGCCCAAAAAGTTTTATGTTTTTAGGATTTTATTTGAGTAATACATAATAAGACAAGAACAAAAGAAACAAAATTCGAAAGACCAATAGTTTTTATGACTCTGAACAAGATACATAACTTCCTGAAAATAAAATTTGTGCAGATATAAAAATTAAAAATGGGAGAAATGGCATTTCTTGAAGAGGAAATACCAAGAGCTTTCTTTATGAAGCTAAAAATACAATTACTTATAGCACTTCTTATAGCACTCAAATGCTTGAGTGAAAAAATTGGAAAAGTAGGGAACCAGCAGTTAGCGTAATGGCTATGTCGCTGGACTCCCACGTAGTCGACCGCGGTTCGTGTCCCAGACCCGGTGACTTAAAACTCACGCCGGGTGCTTGTACGTGCGTGCCCGCCCAAGATCCCGAGAGGAGAATGGAGGAGAAGGGATTGCGGCGTGACCATCCCCCCTGGGGGGTGATTTCTCGCTTTCTGTCTCTATGTCTCTCTCTGTCTGTCTGGCGAGCGCACGCGCCCTACAGTGAAAATCTCTCCAAAAAAAAAAAAAAAAAAATTGGAAAAGTAAAGAGGGCCAGTTGGTGGTGTGCTGGTTAAGAGAGCTGGATCCTACATGGTTGTGTGATTTAAATCCTAGACCTGCAAGCTTGAAAGAAACACGCTGGGCACATGAGTGTGAGTGTCCTAAATCCTGAAATGCAAGAGAAATGGAGGTGAAGGGATTGTGGCATTGTCATTCTCCATGGAAGGTGGTTTCTTACTTTTCCCTTCCCTCTCTCTCTCTCTTTCTCTCTCTCTCTTTTTCTCTGACTCTCTCCAGCAAGCACATGTGCCCTTTGTCATAAACAAAAGAGAAAGAGAGGAAGAAAGAAGAAAGAAAAAAAAGTAAAGGAATCCAGAAATTCTTTTAATAAATAAAAATTATATAGAAGAAATTTAAGTGTGAAATTACCGTATAATCGAAACATCCCTTGAATGAGGGAAAACACTTCTATTTCCATAAACTACATCATAGTACTATCTGTGCAGTCCTTAGAATGGTAAAAGAGTGTGTTATTTGGGAAAACATTACTACTATTCTAGCATTAATTTAAATAACTTTATTTTCTGTAATAGTATTTCTCATTTTATGGAAAACAAGCAATAATTACAATCTAGAAATAGACTTTTCTTTTGATTATCTCTTGAATAACAAAACGTACAAAATTAATTCTAGGTATGGGGCAGAGTTGGTCAGTGCGGTCAGCAGCGTCTGGCAAAGAACTGCTGCTCATTGCCTGAATACGGGAAGGAGGTTGAGAAGCAGACGAGGAAGAGGGGTCAGTGGAAATCCCCTCCTCCCCTCACACTGCTATGGAACAGAAATCCGCCAGCCGTGGGTATGCATGCCAACTTCTCAAACTAAAATAAAGCATTCAACAGAAAAGTCATATAAACCAGGATGAAACCATTTCCTCCAATTTTCATCATATTTAGGGTTTAAATTAATATTCTTACAATATAGTTTCTTCACCATTATGAATAGAAATAAAAACAAAGAGTAATCCTGGGCTTTGAAGGAACAGCTGGGCTTCCTTGTAAACAGCCCAGCCCCTGCCTGAACATGGGGCAATTCTGTGACTCATTTGGTTTTACTTTTTTTGTGTGTGTGTATTTTAACTATCAACTCTGACTTTTATTTGTATTTTAAAAACTTGACATATAATAATTATACATATTTATGTGTATAATTGGAGCACAATGAGATTTTTCAGTAGAAGATTACAATGTGTAATTATTAAATCAGGGTAATTAACATATCCATCATCTCAACCATTTGTCATTACTTTGTCCATCTCTGATTTCTAAACAAAGGAATTGAAAAATATCAAGTAAAATGGAACAAACTCTTAAGACTAAGGGATGAAATATAACCTAGAATTATATTTAAGAATTATATATTAATCCTAGAAAATTTTGAAGAAAATTACAGTCTTATGACTTTTTTTTTTTGAGAGGTTTTTGCTATAGGGTGTGTGTGCTCACCAGACAGAGAGAGACAGAGAGACAGAAAGCGAGAAATCACCCCCCACAGGGGATGACCACGCCAAAATCCCTTCTCCTCTCAGGATCTTGGGCACGCATGCACACGTGCCCAGCGTGAGTTTAAGCCAACGGCTCCAGGATGCAAACCGTGGTCAACTACATGGGAGTCCAGTGACATAGCCATTACGCTAACTGCTGGTCCCAAGAAAATTACAGTCTTTTAAAAAATATTTATTTAATTTTATTATTTTTAATTTGTTATAGGGCAAGTGCACTCACTAGAGAGAGATGAGAGAGAAAGAAAGAAAGCTGCCAGATCTGAGACTCAAACCATGGTCAGCCATGAGGGAATCCAGCACCATAACCACCATGACACCTGCTGGCCCCATAGTCTTACCTACCCCCCCCCCCATAGTTTTTGCTATAGGATACGTGCGTTTGCTGGAGAGAGACAGAGTGAGAGAGATGGGGGGATGACCATGCCACCATCCCTTCTCCTTCATTTTCCTCTTGGGATTTAGAGCAAGCACACACGTGTTTGGTGTGATTTTTCAAGATGCATGATTCAAGACTCGAACAGTGCAGTTGGCCATGTGGGATCCAGCTGCCTTAACTTCTGTACCACCTGCTGACTTGAAAATTCCAGTCTTTCAAAGGATCAGATGGTTTGCTGCAGAAAATGGAAATGCTTTTGCACAATAGGAAAGAACTTTCCTACAAAGTCTTGGAGCCTTTGCATATTGATTCAGCCTTCACTCTTGTCATCCCTTCTCTTTTGCAGCTTGTTCTGAAGTGCCCTGTGAACTCCCCTGGTGGTTTCAGGCCACCAGGTCATTTCCTTCCCTGTCCCTGGCCAGCCTGAGTTGGTCATTCCCTCCTCTGTGCTGCATATACTTCTACTAGTGCCCTTTCAGACTCTATTATAATAAAATTGTAATAATGTGTTTGTATGTCTGTCTTGGCTGGTAGGCTAAGAATTCCTTAAAGGCAGAGAACCTACCTAATGCATGTCTTTCTATGCCTCATCTGTTCCTTAGATCACTATGTTAAATTGGGAACACTGTTCATTAGGGGAATTAAGAGGTGAAATTGTTGCATAAAAGAGGGAAAGCGATCAAGGTTAGCTAGTGGAAATGAAAAAAGTTGGGTTAGTATTTTCAGGAACAATTGCGCAGGTTTCCCAGGCCCTGTAGAAGAGAGACAAAACAAGGGAAAAACACAGGAAATGTTGGTGGAATTGTTTTTTATTCTTTTGATCATAAAAGTGGGGGTGGCCAGGAACACAGGGGAAGGCAAAGAGATAGAGGTAAAGGTCGTATTCATTTCAGAAGGCTTTAGCATAAGGCCTTGTCTTATGTTTCTTATGTTAATAATACTATAATGAGGAAAACTATGTACACAGAGTTAAATTGGAACCATCTTGGAGTGGAATCCAATGAGAAATCTGGAAGATGTTCTTACCACTGACAAAAAATGATTTCATGAAGAGAAGAATGTGGTTTTTTGTTCAGAGAGCTTGCATGCGCTCATGGGCTCAGGAGAATGTGTGGTTGATGCTGCTGCCTTGGAAGAAGTCACTGTTAGGTTGTGTGTTGTCTTACCAAGTCTACTTTGACATCGCTGCTTGAAGGAAACCCCAGAAATGAAAACTCAGGATTGGGAAAATCACTCTCCAGGAGCTCTGGGTTAAAGCTCAGAGCCCATTAGGCTGCTCAGTTCTTTGCCTTTGCCCCAGTGAGTGGAAAAGAGCAGGAGCCAACACAAGAAAGGCATTCGATGAGCTTAAGAGGCACTTAAGTAATTACTACACATAGAGGATTTGCATTATTCTGTGTCTTCACCAGATGTTCAGCAGTTAATTATATTATTTTAGTTCTATAATGCTACCTTCATCATAAAATTAAAGATTTTATGTCACCTGGACATAAATAGTAGTGATGGCTGTATGCAATGTGAATGTAGTTAGTAATATCGATCAAAAACTAGGGGCTGGCAGGTGGTGTGGTGGTTAAGGGCGCTGGATTCCCACATGGCCAACAGCAGTTCAAGTCCCGGACCTGGTGGCTCGCTTTCCCTCTTTCTCTCTCTCTGTCCCCCTCTAGTCAAATTAAAATAAATAAATACATACATAAATAAAATAAAGTTCAATAAAATGATTCTTTTTAAAAAATTAAAGCTGGTTATTGTGATTATATGTCATGTATATTTTACTAGATTAGAATATTTTTTATTGATATTGTATGCATTTAAATACATGTAAATACATATACTAGTGGTTAAAAAAAAACAAAAACTTTAAAATTTAGGGCTAGTCCCCATGGTTTAGTGGTTAAAGGAGTCATATTCCACATGGCCAACTGCATGGATCGAATGCTGGACCTGGCACCTTGAGAAACACGCTGAACATGTTGTGTGCATTCCCCAAATCCCAAGAGGATGAGATAGAAAATGAGAAGTACCTTGCAGAAGGAATGACCATGTCACAATCCCTCTTCTTCCTCCATTCTCCTCAAGGAATTTTGAGCACACATAGATACACACTTAGGGTGCTTTTCAAGTTGCCAGATCTGGGACTCAAATCGTGCAGTCAGCCGTGTTAAACCCAGCCATCTTTGGACTAGCAGATGGTGTGGTGGTTAAGGGCGCTGAACTCCCACATGGCTGACTGTGGTTCAAGTCCCGACCTGGTGGTTTGCTTTCTCACTTACCCCCACCCCCTTGCTCTGTCCCTCTCTGGTCAAATTAAAATAAATCAATAAAAAAAGTGAAATAAAGTAATTCTTAAAAGAAAGTCTAAAAGAGATTTGTCATAGCTAAAAATTAAAATTACTAAGTGATAAGAAAATAGTCATAGTTGGTGCACTTTTTATTTCTTAGTGGTACATAAAGTAATGGTGTGTTGGGGCCAGTGGAGGTCAAGGCAGCTGGAGCCCCTATAGCTGACTGCTGGTTTGAATCCCGGACCTGGCAGCTTGAAAAACACACTACGTGTGCAGTCGTGCCCAAACTCCTGAGAGGAGAATAAAGGAGAAAGAATTGTAAGGTGACCATCCTCCCTGGAGGCTGATTTCTTACTTTCCCCCTTTCTCTTTGTCTCTGGTGAGTGCATGCACCCTATAGCAAAACTTAAAAAGAAAAAGAAAGAAAGAAAGAATATATATCTCATTTAATATCTGCCTTCCAGATGGAAGGTCTATGAAGGCAGGGATATTCTCGTTTGGCTCACTGCCATATCTCTACACGCAGAACACTACCTGACACATAGTGTTCAGTCAGTATCTGTTGAATGGATAAGTGAATTGTGTTTCTTTTACGGGTTACATTAGAGACAGGTAATAACAAGCTGGAGTTCATTTCTAAGGAAGTGCTCAGGAGAGCGAGGAGTCTGGAGACCCTGATGGCTATCAGGCAGAATAATATGTGGCAACTCGGACACTATCTGGATATATTTGAAGGGCTACTACACAGAAGAGACTGACACGTGAGACTAAGCACTGGAAAAGTTGGGAAGACAGAGGAATAGTTACCCAAAATGCAGGTGGCAGGGCAGAATAGAACTCTGACATGCTCATTTAAAAAAATGTATGATAATGGGACCAGCACTTAGCATAACGCCTATGTTGCTGGATTCCCATGTAGCTGACCGCAGCTCACATCCCGGACCCGGTGGCTTAAAACTCACGCTGGGCGCGTGTGCGTGCGTGCCCAAGATCCTGAGAGGAGAATGGAGGAGAAGGGATTGCGGCGTGGCCATCCCCCCTGGGGGGTGATTTCTCGCTTTCTCTCTGTCTCTTTCTGTCTCTCTGTCTCTTTCTGTCAAGCACACGCACCCTGTAGTGAAAAACCTCTTCAAAAAACCAACAAAACAAAACAAAAATGTATGATAATGAAAAATGGGCAAAAAAAAGAATAAGTTAAAGATTTTTGTTCCACTTAACTGGAAAGCAGATTGCCAACAACCTAAAAATTCAAATGCGCAAAGAACCCCTCATTTTACAAAAACTGAGTTCTCAGAATGGCCCTATAGTTTGTCAGTTAAGTGCAGTACAGAGGGGCTGGATGCCATATGGCTGACTGTGGTTCAAATCCTGGCCCTGGTGACTTGAAAAACATGCTGGACATATGTACAGCATGCCCTCAATCCTGATGGGATGAAAAAAAGGAGGAAAGAAGATTACGGCATGACCATGCCTCATTGACGGGCACTTTCTCTCACTTTCTGATGAGCACCTATGACTTCTGGCAATTAAAAAAACAAAAAAATGCCTATTAAGTATTTCTTTCTTGAGTCCCTCTCATCTACTCTCTGTTCTTCATCCTCCTTCTCTACGGTTCTCTATACTTGTCCTCCCTACCATTGTATCTTCAGATCTTTCAATTTCTACCAAAGAAAATGATGTATATGGGCTGGCAGGTGGTTTGGTGGTTAAGGTGCTGGATTCCTACATGACCAACTGCAGTTTAAGTCCTGGACCTGGTGTCCAGCTTTCTCACTTTCACTTTCTTTCTCACTGTCTTGCTCTGGTCAAATTAAAAAATAATAATAACAAACAAACAAATAATTCTGAAAAAAAAAGAAAACAATATATGTGGTAGTATCTTTGATTTGATTGTCATATACTGCATGCATACTCTAAAAGTCCACATTGTGTGCTGTAAAGATGCACAACAATTAAATGGAAGAAATCATAAAAAGTTAAGAAGCATAAAAAAATGAAGTTTCATTGAAACACACACACACACAAACGCCCCAAAAAGCAAAAATTGGAGTTCTCAAAAACTCCATCCACTTTTTCCATAAGAAAGGCATGTAACCACTTTCCTTTAGCAATCCTCTCTACTGAAAGTGTGTTGGACTGGGGTGGTATTTCTTTTTCTTTTTCTTTCTTTCTTTTTTTTTTTTTTTTTTTTGAGAGATTTTTGCGATAGGGGGTGTGCACTCACTTGAGAGACAGAAAGGGAGAAATCACACCCTGGGAGGATGGTCATGCTGCAATCCCTTCTCCTCTTGGGATTTTGGGCATGCATACACACACGCCTGGTGTGTTTTAAGCCACTGGGTCTGGGACTTGAACTGTGGTTGACTATATGGGAATCTAGCGATGTAACCATTATGCCATCTACTGGTCTCTGGGTGGTATTTCTCACACTTCAGTCCTTCAGTTGATCCTTGAAAAACAAGGTTAAACTGTATGAGTCCACTTACATGTAGACTTTTTTTGATAAATATATTGGAAAATATTGCACAGTACTTTATATGTGTTTTCTCTTCCTTAAGATTTTTCTGAACATTTTCTTTTTCTGACTTATTTTATTATAAGTATACAGTATATAATACATATAACATGAAAATATGTGCTAATCAACTATGCTATCAATAAGGCTTCTGATCAACAGTATATTATTTTAATATTGAATCGTCGGAAAAGTCATGAGGCATAGAAAAACATAGAAAAATATGTCATGACTTTTCTGATGACCCAATAGTTAAGTTTTGGGGAAGTAAAAAGTTATATGCAGATTTTTTGTTGTCTTGGGTAGGGAGGTCAGTGTCCCTAATCCCTGCTTTGTTCAAGGGCCACCTGTACCTTCTCTCTGTTTCTGTCTCTCTCCCACTCATGGAAGAGATAAAAAAAAATTAAAAAATCAGGGCAATGTCTTGAATCTCAATGCAAAAGAAATGTTAATAGAAGAAACACACATGTGTACATATACACAAAAGAGAGTTTTAGGAGAAATTACAAATTGAAAAATCCAGAAACATTATAAAGGGAGAAAAAAATTTGTATATCAATACTAATAAGTTTTTTGAGTTTTTTTTCCACAGGGTGTGTGAGCTCGCTGGAGAGAGACAGTGATAATGAAAGGGAAAGTGAGAAATCCCCCAGGGAGGATGGCCACATGCAATCCCTTCTCCATTCTCCTCCTAGGATTTTGGGAGTACACGCATACTTGCCTATGTGTTTTTCAATCCACCAGGTCTGGGACTTGAACCATGGTCAGCCATGTGGGAATATAGTGACGTAACCACTATGCCATTCGCTGGCCCCCTAATAAACATATTTTAACATAAGCTTATATGAAAGTCATGAAAAGTTTTGGGGTCCATTGCTTTACATTAATTATGAAACCATATTAAATGTGCATATTCTCCTATCTGGAATTCTGCCTCTTTTTTTGTTTGTTTTTAAAGAAAAAAATTATTTATTTATTTGTATTTATTATTTTTATTATTATTTTAAACAATTTGCTACAGGGCATGCATTCACCAGAGACAGTCAGAAAGAGAAAGAGAGAAAGTGAGGAAGCAAGTTGCCAGGTCTAGGACTCGAACCACAGTTGGCCATATGTAAGTCCAGTGCCTTAAGCTACATCACCTATTGGCCTCGAGTCTATTGTCTTTTGATAAATACTTAGTACCCAGCACAGAGATGACAGTTATTAGGGTAAGTACTTAAAAAAACTATTAAAGGACCAACTGAATGAAAAATTGGACATAATATATTAATTCTTGAGCTCCAGGGTGCTCATGGAGTACCAGTTTAGGGCATAGACTAGGACCAATGCCCAGCTCTACAATAAGTCCCAGTTCTGCCACTTAGTAGCCTGGTAAGTACTTCACTACTTTTGTCATCTGTAAAATGAGAACAATGGAATCTACTGTATATGGTTGCTAGGAGGATGAAATAAATTGATATTTGTTCCTAGAAAGTACTTGGCAGGTAGTCCTATACAGCTGTTGGTTGCTTTGTCAAATAAGGCCCACCCCTGTGCAAGGAAAGGCCATGCTCCTTAAGAGCAGTGGCTCTGGAGGCAAATCACTTGGGTTCAAATTCCCAGTGTACCATTTATTGGGTCGTTGGAAAGTCATGATGCATTTTTGCATAGAAAACCAGAAAAATGCGTCATGACTTTCTCGACAACCTAGTATTACATATGTGATCTGGAACACATCTCTGAAATGGGGGTGGGGGGGTAACTAAGAGTATTAACTTCACAGAATAATTGTAAAACATGAGCCCAGGGTCTGGCACTAGGTAAACACTCAAATGGACATCAGTGATGACGTAGTCATGGTGGCATGCGCTGGTAGATGGAGGCTGAGGCCAGGTTTGATTCCTGGCCCACCCTAAAAGCTGAGCATGGTGGTATGCACATGTAATTCCAGCTACTTCGGAGGTTGAGGAAGAAGGACTGTGACACAGTGCGGCCCTAGCTAAGTAAATAAACAAAAATATAAATAAAAGTAGTTGCTGGTCCAGGTCTGAGGAGATATGTTTGAAATAAAGTTATCCTTAGAGAGAAGCAATTGTTGGTTTACAAAATCTCCAGGGAGGAGGCCAGCCAGATGATGTGGTGGTTAAGGCAGCTGGATTCCACATGGCTGTGTGGTTCAAGTTTGAGTTCAGTCCAGTGGCTTGAAAAACACGCTGGGTACATGTGCTTACATGCCCCAAATCCCGAGGGGAGAATGGAGGATAAGGGATTGTGGAGTGGTCATTCCCCCTGGGGGATGTTTTCTCACTCCCACCCCGTTTTTCTGTCTCTTTATGATGAATGCACATGTCCTATAGCAAATGAAAAAACAATCTCTTGGAAGATCACTGTAGGTATTTTGGTTTATTTCAAACACATGGTCTGGCTTCCAGGCTACAGAACTCTAGATTAGAGGTCCCCAAGTCATAGTCGACATCAGAGATCCCTAAATTATGCTCTGGATCTCAGGTCCTTTGCTCACCTTCAATCAGTAAGGAGTCTTTAGCTCGCACTCCAGAACAGGGGTCTCTAACTCACACTGAGTTGACTGAAATGCCCATATGTATCAGGCATAAAGCAGAGACATTAAACAGGATAAAACAGAGAAGAGAGCTATGCTGGAGGAGGCTGTCCCCCACAGAGAACACACAAAACCTCATCCAAAGAGTGGAGCAGTTCTAGTCCAGCACTGTCCTGTGGGATTTAGGGCCCATCTCACTGGATCTTCTCTTTTTTTATTTTTTTTTGAGAGATTTTTGCTATAGGGCGTGTGTGCTCACCGGAGACACAGAGAGAGACAGAGAGATAGAAAGTGAGAAATCACTCTCCCAGGAGCGTGGGGGCTGGTGGCCACACCACAAATCCTTTCTCCTCTATTCTCCTCTTGGGATCTTGGGCATGTGTGAGTTTTAAACCACTGGGTTCAGGACTGAAACTGTAGTTGACAACATGGGAGTCCAGCGATGTAACTATTATACCATCTGCTGATCCCGGATTTTCTGGTTTTTAAGAAAATTCCTCAAATCCAGATTTTCATGCAATATTTCCCAATTTTTAAAAGCGGTAGTTAATTCAAATATTTTAACACTATACATCCTAAGTGAGACCTGTCTGAAGGCTGAATACAGCCTACGTCTCGTTGGTTTGTACTTTGCACTCTGGGTCACCCCAGGGATTTTGCAGACCAGAGCTGCCCAGGTCTAGGTCAGGTCACCTAGACTACCTTAGACAGTGTTCAGCCTCCAGGGACACAAAAAAGTGGTTCTACTGTTCCTTATTAGTAAGGGCAGGAGGACGATGGTAATAGGGGCTGAGTTCGTGCTATTAACAAGTGGTCCTCCTTATTGGGACATTGCTGTAAAAAGAGACAATGGGCTTGCTATAAACATGCCATCTCCCATTCAAGAAAGGCCAGCCCAGGAACAAGAAGAGGAACAAACGTGGGAATTTTGTTGAAAACTTCCTCCCATGTAATTCCCATGATTCTTTTTTTCCCTTTAAGTTTATTATTCCAGAGAGATAGGCACCCCAACAGTGTTCTCATACCACAGCCTGGCAGTTCAGCCAGGTCCAGCTCACAGATACTCATGAACCTGGCATATTCGCCTCCCACGGGGTGGGTTTCTACTGTGCCACCCCTCCCCCATTCTTAATGTTTCAAACTGTTTTGAAATGCGACTGGGATGCCATTAGGAACTCGTTAGGTATTCTGACTTGATTCAGATGTGAGGGAGGGGAGAGCTTTGCATATAGAGTGAGGGATTTTCATCAGTATTCACCAGATGAATAATTAGGTCTCCATGAGAGGCTTAGAATTTGAGGCCAAGTCTTTGATTTGATGTCTTCACACTGGGGCAGTAATATCAGAGGCTCTATTACCTCTTAAACACAGGAAATTAAGGGGGAGGCGGGGTTGTTTTGGCTGGAATTTGAACAGCACAGGCAGTTGGCAGCAGCTGCAAAACTAGCTCTTCTCAGCTCCCCACCACCAGCAGTTCTTTCTCAGTTCACTGGGAGAAGGAACAAATAGTGTTGTTTACGACTTTAATGGGCGTGGTCCGTTACTGTTAAATTGATGCTCTGTGATTTGTATAAGCTCCATTATACTTATAAGGCTACTGTGAGGAAACGACTAAGAAAGCACTTTGCGATTACTTTAAAAACCATACAAGTGCAATTTTATTACTAAAATTAAACATGCTGAAGGTTAATCAACTTTTTTTTTTTTTTGCTTCATGATGCATGTGTTGGCCAGAGAGACAGACAGTTTTAGAGAAAGAAAGGAAAAAACATCTTCCATAGGGAATGGTCATGCTGCAATCTGTTCTCTATTCCTTCCTCTGGGATTTTGGGCACTCATGCACATGAGCCCCATGTGTTTTTGAAGCTGGTGGGTCCAGGACTTGAACTGTGTGGTTGGCCATGCAGAATCTGGCTGCCTGAAGGACTAGGCCAGGTAACCAGCCCAATATTCTTTTATTTATCCTGATAGTTTTTAAAATGAAATAGCGATAGAAGTTTTTTCTACTCCTTTGCTTTAGAGCTTTAGAGACAAAGGTCAACTTTTTAAAATAGAGAAAAGTTGCATTCTATTATCAAGCTAAGAACGCGATCATTCTGAGACTTTTGCTCTGATGATATAAGCCTATGAAAATAGCCTAGGAACATAAGTTCTTTTCACCAGTTTACCTCTTAAAATTGGTATGTATTTTTGGAACATTGCTTCCTCAGATAAAAATACAATGTGCAAACACCAGCAAGTAATTTCACCACATTTTCAAAAGGAAATAAACTGTTATCGCCACATCATTTCTAGCAAGTATAGGAAATAATAAGAAGTAACATTGTAACAAGTGCACAGGTTTTGTGCCAGGCACCATGCAAAGTGCTTTATGTGCCAGTTCTTCTCCAGTCCTTACAAAAACCCTAGGAGGTAGGCATCATCACTGTTCTTAATGAAGAAACTCAGGAAGAGAGTGATTAGGTCACTCGCCCGAATTGCTTTAAGTGTGAGTCTGTGACTGAACTCCAGGACACTTGAGGTGCTTACAGGAAAGTAAAACTTCATTGATTTGGATCATAGGCAGAATTTGTGAAAATTCAGACATGAGTTGGCTCAAAGACTTCAGACTACTATAAATTGTTAAGTAACTTAATGCATGCATATTAAAAGGGGCATCTGGTTTATTCTATGTAACAAATCATTAATTAATTATATATTATTTATTATAATTTATAAATTACTACTTAACATCTGAATTGTGTTATCTGTTATGTTTTCAATGAAAGCTGTCATCTTTGCAGTCACTCATTAATACGTTTAATTGAAATAATACAACTGCATTTTTTTTTTATTCCCAAAGAGCACATGTACTTGCCAGAGACAGAAAGGCAGAGAGAGATAAAAGGAGAATGAGAGGTAAAAACCACCCCCTAATGGGGCATGGTCACATCACAATCCCTTCTCCATTCTTCCATCCTGTTGGGATTTCAGGCAAGCACACACACACCTGGTGTGTTTTTCAAGCTGCCAGATCTGGGATTTGAACCGTGGTCAGCCATGTGGGATATGGTTCCTTCAGCCACTAAGCAGGTGGACACCCCAGGATGTGAACCTAGGATCTTCCTATGTGACCTTAGCACCATGGAGTGTTGTGTTACTACTGCACTACTGGGGCTGACTTTTCTTTTTATTTACTTTATTTTGTTAACTTGTGCACTTACTTGAGAGAGCAAGAGTGAGAGAGAGAGAGAAAATGAGAAAGGACCCTCTAGGTGGGAGGGCCATATGCTACAACTTCTTCTCTTCCATTCTACTTTTGGGATTTGGAGCACACATTCACTGATGCCTGGCACGTTTCTCCAAGACACTGAGTCTGGGATTCAAACTGTGTTGTCAGCCACGTAGGATCCAGCTGCCTTAACCACCGTGCCACTGGCCAGTCTAACTATCTATCTATCTAATCTACCAATCACCTATCTATCTTTTTTTTCTTTCTTTTTTTTTTTTTTTTTTTGCTATAGGGTGTGTGCACTTGCCAGAGAGAGAGATAGGAGAGAGAGAAAGTGACAAATCATCCCTGAGGAGAAATGGCCATGCTAAAACCCCTTCTCCTTTATTTTCTTCTTGAGATTTTGGGCATGCGTGCATATGCACCCCAGCAAGGTTTTCAGCAGTCCAGGACTGAACTGCAAAGTTGACCATGTGGGATCTGGCCATAGTAACCACCACATCATTGGTTGGCTCATCTTTTTTTTTTTCTTTAAAATTATTTCTAAAAAAATTAAATTAAATTAAATTTATTTTTTATTATTATTCAATTTGACCAGAGAGAGAGGCAGAGAAGGAGAGTAAGAAGGCAAGCCACTAGGTCTGGGACTCAAATGATAGTTGGCCATGTGGGAATCCAGCACCTTAACCACCACACCATCTGCCAGGCCCCGTCTTTCTTTTTATAGACACATTTTTGCTCACTGCAATCCTTTTGCCTCAGCCTTCAGAGTTGCTGTGACCACAGGCAGGCACCACCACACTTGGCTCTTTCATACAAGATCTATGTTATTCAGCTCAGCCTCAAGCTTGTGGTCCTCCCGCCTTAGCCACCCAAGTTGCTGGGATTACAGGCACATACCACATGGCTTGGCTTTTAGGTTGGACCAGGAATTGAACCTAGGGTTGCCATCTGGACCCAGCCCGTGGAGCACAATATCTTAGTAGCTCATGCCACCACAGCTAGGTTCCTTCCTTTTTTTCTTTTAAACCTTCATTTGTAATTCTTTATTCATCTCTTGATTATTTTTCTGAAGAGACAGTTTTGTCATAGGGCATGTGTGTTCACTGGAGACACAGTGAGAGAGAAAGTGAGACATCAACCTCCGGGGGGATGGGCACATCATAGTCCCTTCTCCACTCTCCTCTTGGGGTTTTGGGCATGCATGTGCACGCGCCCCACGTGAGTTTCAAGCCGCCCTGTCTGAGACTCTAACCGTGGTCAGCTATGTGAGAGTCCAGCAATGTAAACATTATGCCATCTGCTGGTCCCCACAGCTTGCTTTTTTTTTTTTTTTTGGAGAGGTTTTCGCTATAGGGCGCGTGCACTCACCAGACAGACAGAGACATAGAGACAGAAAGCGAGAAATCACCCCCCAGGGGGGATGGTCACACCACAATCCCTTCTCTTCCATTCTCCTCTCGGGATCTTGGGCACACATGCACACGCGCCCGGTGTGAGTTCTAAGCCACCGGGTCCAGGACGCGATCCACAGTCGACTACGTGGGAGTCCAGCGACATAGCCATTACGCCAACTGCTGGTTCCCCCCACGGCTTGCTTTTTGAGACCTTCCCTTCCCTTGTGTTCTCTGGTGCTACATAGTCTGATTGATTTCATTCTCTGTCATTTTGTTGCATTGTCCTCATTATGGCCACGCCCAACAACTCAGCCTAAGACACTTGTGCTCTGCCATATTCCCTCTCTTAAAGGCTTTGTCTATTTCAACCCCTTCAAAACCACTGCCTTCAGCTGTGCATCTCTAATGACCTCTATCAGGATGCTCCAGGGCCACCTTGGATGCAACATGCCTCCAGTGCAGTTGCTGTGACCACATCTTGATTGCTTTTGAGATGCCCTTCCTTCTTTCACTGGCATCAGTAGTTCCACGGTCACTCAGGTGCAGCAATGGGAAGTCATCCTGGATTCCTCATTCTTGCTGTCTTTTCAGATTAAGCTAGTCACAGGCTAAGTACTCTCCTCTTTCATAACCACTGTTTTGTCTACTCCTTTCATTCCACCTTTATTGCCGCCCCTCAAGGAGGTGCTTCTCCTCCTTAGCCTTGACTACTTGGAGCAGTCTTTGCCTTTTCTATCTTTTCTCCCTGCCTCCATCTCTCTCCCCACGGTGATCTCAAACTAACCTTCCCAAAACAGAACCAGCAGCAGTGGGGCAAGTGGTAGGGTGCAGCTGTGTGAGGCTGGGGCAGTATGGGAAGCCTGGGTTTGATTCCTTGACCAATCAGAATAGGCTGGGTGTGTGGCATGAACCTGTAATCCTGGCGAACTCAGCAGCTAGGGCAGGCAGATATCAATAGTGTGACCTTGTCAAGATAAATCTCTCTCTCTTCCCCTCCTCTTCCCATGTGTTTTTCCTAAAACAATTCTTTGCTCCTACCACCACTTGCTCAAAAAAGCCTTCTCAGCTAACTATTCTCCACAGAATTGAGTATTAACTCTTTAGCCAAGTCAGAACCTTCTAGACTCCATTTATTTATAGACTTATTTTCTGCTTCTCACCTACAAAACCTCTTATAGCTTACCATTCCATCCATTAGCCCATAAGCATACCTCAACTTCTTAATCTTTCTCTGCTTATCTGAGCCCACTTTTTTCTATAACGGTCTGTTTAAGTCCTAACTGAGGTTCCAATGATCCTTTTAAAAATTAATTTCTCATTTTTTTGACTCTTCTGGTAGCACAACATTTCCTTCATGTGTACCCTGTAGTGTAATTTTTAAAAAAAGTTATGTATTTAATTTTTGCTATTATTATTATTTAAATTTGTTATAGGGCACATGTACATGTGCAAGAGAGAAAGAAAAGGGAGAATGCAAGCCACCAGGTTGGGGGCTTGAACTGTGGTCTGCCATGTGGGAGTTCAGTGCCTTAACCACCATGCCCCCTGATGGACTCTGTATTGCAATTTTTCATTTGTTTATTAGTTCATCTCTTCAGTAAAAATGTGAAGACCATGGGTCAGGTGGCACTGTGCTAGACATGCCCAAAGATGGATAAGATACAGTTCCTAACTTTAAGAAGTTCATGATCTTGTTCATTTTGGCCAAGTATTAACAGAATATAACATACTGGAGGGCAGAAACTGTTTCATTCCTCTTTGTATTTCCCAAACTAACCAGAATCTCTTACAGAACATATCCATAGCATATATGTGTGTGTGTGTGTGTGTGTGTGTGTGTGTGTGTATATATATATATATATATATAGTTAGTAGTGATGGTAAAAGACAAAAAGAGCTTCTTGTCCTTATTTATTTATTTATTTTTTGAAGAGGCTTTTGCTATAGGGTGTGTACACTCACCGGAAAGACAGAGAGAGACAAAGAGACAGAAAGTGAGAAATCACCCCCCAGGGGAATGGCCACACCGCAATCCCTTCTCCTCCATTCTCCTCTTGGGATCTTGGGCACACACACACACACACATGCCCTTAAACATGAGTTTAAGCCACTGTGTCCGGAACTCAAACTGTGGCCGACTGCATGGGAGTCCAGCGACGTAGCCATTATGCCATCTGCTGGTCCCAAGAGCTTCTTGTTCTAAAATACTAAAGTGAGCTGGAGGATAACAAAATTTTACTTGATGTAAGACTAGTAAAAATTAAAACAAAGATGGTACGTCCATCTTTTTGTGAAGTTTTTAGTATTGTAGAGACTTTTTACTTCTAAAGCAATAGTTTTAATGAATATAAACACTTTAAAATCCTTAAGATTATTATGATTCAGATTATTTTCTGAATCACTTGCAAAATTAATTTAAATTTTCATTAAGAATGTGATAATGACACTCATCTATGCACACTTCATGTATTCTCATAAACACACATGTATGGATATACTGTAAGAAATATCTAGACAGGGCCAGCAGGTGATGTGGAGATTAATGTGGATGACTTAACTGCCACATGGCTGACTGCACAGTTTGTGTCGTGGACCCAGTGGCTTAAAAAATATGCTGGGTGTGTATGCACGTGTGCTTAAAATCCCAAAATGAGAATGGAGAAGGAATTGTATCATGGTCATTTCCCCTGTGGGGTGATTTCTCACTCTCTCTCGTGAGCACACATGCCCTAAAACAACTGAAAAAAGAAATCTGTAGACAACTTCAAATTTTCACCGATAAGCAGGAGTCAAAAGCTGTTAATGAACTGTTACCTTATCATAATATGGTGAAGGAGATCTTTACTATACAATAATTTAGAAAACATATCACAAAAATTGTACTAAAGCCTCATTAATGCAGTTGGAAGCCTTGGTATAAAGCTCCAAAAAATTTCAGTCTACACAGTTGAGATTTTTCAGTTTCTTGAAAGAAGGGGTTTTATTTTTAATTTCTTCTGTAGTCCCTAAAATACCTAAGTGTAGTGTGTATACAGGATTTACTCAGAATGCGTGTTGAATTATGGCTGCACAAATGAATAATTTTATGAGTAGGATGTGAAAATTGTGTATGAACTTTGAAGTGAACATATAATTAATTATCATGTACCAGAGGGGTAGTGCAGGAATTACTTTAATGACCTCAACAATTTGGTCCAAAAGTATCCTGCAGGGTCAGCAGGTGGTGTAGTGGTTAAGTCACTGGATCCCACATGGCTGACTTGGAGCTTCAAGTTCTGGATCCAGTGGCTTGGAAAACATGCTGGGCACATGTGTGTGCATGACCAAAATCCCAAGAAGAGAATGGAGAAGGGACTGCGGCATGGCCATCATCCCAGGGGGTGATTTCTCATTTTCCCTCTCTGTCCCTCTCTGTCTCTCTGGAGAACACACCCACTCTATGGGGTGGGGGGGGGAATTCCTGCAGAAGTTGGGTTTAAAGGAGGAAAGAGACCCAGTCTGCCCCTAGCTGCAGAGAATGTTCTCTTGAGAGGGGTAATACCAGGTGATTTATATCAAGGGCTTAGTAAGTGCCATATATGTTTCCACATAGATAATCTTGTGTTTATTTTATCTGATCATTAAAACAGCTCTATGATATAAGAAGCATTAGAACCCCCATTTTACAAATGAGGAAATTGAGACACAGTAAAATTTACAGACTTGCCACAGTGAGTGAAAGAGTCTAGATTCAGGATCTGGTAACTATGACTCAAGAGCCTTATATGCACAATGGTTTCTATTATTTCTCCTGTGGAGATGTAAATAGTGACAAAAAAGACCAAAAAGAAAAAGGAACATGTCAGAAAGGGAAGGAGAGAGGGCGAGAAGAGAGGAGAGAGGCTTGGAGGTGCAAGTTTTGTTCTAGGTAGAACTTTGAAGATGAAGGCAGAGAGGAAAAGGTAACAAGTGAATTTATTAATATTAAAGGAGATAATTTTGAAACACTCAGCTTTGAGATAAAAATAACATTTTATTCTCTTAAAGTAAATATATCATCGTGCAAACTCATGTAATGTTATTATTATTATTTTTATTATTTTAACTTATTTTATGGGCTAGGACCAGTTGGTGGTGTGGTGGTTGAGGCGGTGGATTTCCATATGGCCGACTCTGCGGTGTGAGTCCCATTCTCCTCTCGGGATCTTGGGCACACACGCACACGCGCCTGGTGTGAGTGTAAGCCGCTGGGTCGGGGACTTGAACCACGGTTGACTATGTGGGAGTCCAGCGACATAGCCATTACGCTCACTGCTGGTTCCCCTGGCGTGATTTTTAAACTGCCATGTTTAGGACTCAACCTGCATTCAGCCATGTGGGAGTCCAGCTTTGCAACTGCTACACTATCTGCTGGCCCCAACCCAGCATGATTTTTTTTTTCTTTTAAGAGGTTTCTGCCTTAGGAAGTGTGTGCTCACCAGAGGGAGACAGACACAGTGAGAGGGAAAGTGATAAATCACTCACTAGTAGGGATGGCCATGCTGCAATCCCTTCTATTCCTTTCTCCTTCCGAGGTCTTGAGCATGCATGTACATGTGGCTGGTGTGATTTTCTTTCTTTCTTTCTTTTTAAATTTAATTTTATTTATTATCATAATTTTTTTATATTACATTTAATCACATTTATCTTTATAGTGTATTACGTTTCCCTTTCCAGCATGATCATCATGCATATCAATCAAGACAAAGACACTGCTATCCACATCATCATCATCAAATAGCTTTACATAATTTTTTTGAGATTATTATTATTATTTATTCTCATTAGTTTTTAAACATTCAATCACCATATATGCTGGTGTGATCTTCAAGCCACTGGATTTGGGACTTGAACTGCAGCTGGCTACCTGGGAGTCTGGTGATGTAACTACTATGCCATCTGCTGGTCTCAATCTTGTATGACTTTTTTTAGAGGTTTTTGCTATAGGGCGCATGCGCTCACCAGACAGACAGAGAGAGACATTAGAGACAGAAAGCGAGATATCATCCCCCAGGGGGAATGGCCACGCCGCAATCCCTTCTCCTCCGTTCTCCTGTTGGGATCTTGGGCATGCACGCACATGTGCCCGGGGTGAGTTTTAAGCCACTGGGTCTGGGACGCGAACTGTGGTCAACTACATGGAAGTCCAGTGACATAGCCATTACGCTAACTGCTGGTCCCCAATCTAGCATGACTTTTTAAAAAAAATTATTTATTTAATTTTATTCATTCATTTATTTTAATTTGACCAGACACACACACACACACACACACACACACACACACACACACAGGCATGACTTTTAAGCTGAATCCAGGATGCCAACTGTGCAGTGGGTCATGTGGGTTTACCTCTTCCAAACACCTAGAGTGGATGGTAGAAACTATTCATTTTACAGAGAGAGGGGCTTCTGATAACAGCAAAACTAAAATGACACAAAAAAATTTGTTAAGAGGTTGCATGTACTAGCTGGAGAGAGATGGTGGAGAGGGGCAAGAAAGCAGCTCCTCATGGGTGGTGTTCCTCCTCCATTCTTCTCCAATCCCTTCTCCTCCATTTCTCCCTCCTTTTGGTATTTGGGCACTCACACATGTGCCTGGTATGTTTCTCAAGCCACCGGGTCTGGGACTTGAATCACCCAATTGGTCATTTGGGATCCAGCTGTTCCAACCACCATGCCATGACCTGGCTCGACTTTTTTATTTTTATCTTTTTTTTTTTTTTTGGAGAGATTTTCACTGTAGGGCGCGTGCGCTCGCCAGACAGACAGAGAGAGACATAGAGACAGAAAGCGAGAAATCACCCCCCAGGGGGGATGGTCACGCCGCAATCCCTTCTCCTCCATTCTCCTCTCGGGATCTTGGGCACGCACGCACACACGCCCGGCGTGAGTTTTAAGCCACCGGGTCCAGGACACGAACCGCAGTCAACTACGTGGGAGTCCAGCGACATAGCCATTACGCTAACTGCTGGTTCCCTATTTTTATCTTTTTTAAGAGAGAGATATTTTGGGACCAGCAGATAGTATAGTGGTTATATCACTGGATTCCCACATGGCCAGCTGTGGTTTGAGTCCTGGACCTGGTGGCTTCAAAATCATGCTGGGTATATATGCATGTGTGCCCAAGATCTCGGGAGAGTAGAGAAGGGATTGCGGCATGGCCACCCCCCTGGGAGATGATTTCTTGCTTTCCCTCTCTCTGGTGAGTGCATAGACCCTATAGCAAAAATCTCTCTCTAAAAAAATAAAAGGAGAGAGAGAGAGATTTCAGGAGGGAAGATGGTGTGGTGGTTGAGGCGCTAGATTTTATATGGCTGACCGTTGTTCAAGTCCTGTATAGGCAGCCCCCAAAATCACAACAGATAAGTAGTATATAAATAAATAAATTTAAAACTTTTTTAAGAGAGATTTTTGTGACAGGGTCTCTCCATGTTGCGGCCCCAGTTTCTTTGCAAGGACTGCAGGCACATGCAAGTTGAAGTGTGCCTGGCCTGTTGAAGTTGGGCCTAGAACTGAGCCTGGACCTCCCTTGAAGCCCCAGCCACCACACAGTGTTGCCCTCCCACTTGTGCCACTGTGACTGGGTCCCAAAATGATGTCTGAATCAAGCTATAGACCTTACTAATTTTAGGACGACTGCATTTATACCAATTTGAGACGTTAACATTGTTAGAAGGAAATGAATCAGGATAACTTTTTTTTTTTTTTTTTTGAGAGGTTTTTCACTATAGGGCACGTTGCGCTCGCCAGACAGACAGAGACAAACAGAGACAGAAAGCAAGAAATCACCCCCCAGGAGGGATGGTCACGCCACAATCCCTTCTCCTCCATTCTCCTCTCGGGATCTTGGGCACGCACGCACACGTGCCCGGCGTGAGTTTTAAGCCAGCGGGTCTGGGACGCAAACTGCGGTCAACTACGTGGGAGTCCAGCGACATAGCCATTACGCTAACTGCTGGTTCCCACTTTTTAAGTTACTTTAACCCTATGATTCTATGGCAGATTGAGTAGCAAATCTTAAAGTGCAGATAAAAATGTCTCTGTCCTAAATTTTACGCATAGACAAGGTTTCGCAGTGAAGGAGAGTATGTCTGTGGCCTATAGATTTATAGAAACTAGTCCTAAAAGATAATTCACAAGAAAAATTAATGAAGTAAACATTGTACCATGTTTCACTTTCTCAAATGATGATTTTTGAAGATGTACAGAAGAAAATTCTTGAAATTTTTTGGTTATTTCTCTGATTATCACTATTATCTTAATTTATCTCAAATTTTCATAATTAAAAAGAAAATTAGGAATACTAACTCTTTTCCTTTTGGTCATAGTCTTAGGTAAAATGAAAAAGTGAACATAGTAAAAATGTATTTTCAGTTTTTTTGGGTAAGTTCTCGGAAGGGAGTTTGTTTGCTGGCCAGCTCAATTTTTGACAAAGAAAAATGGGCCGCTCTTGCACAAAGATGCACTGTTTCCAGAGCAAACCGAAAAAAAAAAAAGGAGAAGTTTTAAGTTGAAAAAAGTTAAGAGAATATCCATCATGATAATTTAGTTAGTAAGTATAAAGTTCCATGAACTAATAATACGTGTGGCTTCTGAGGATAAAAAATAAGATTTTGCCAAAGAACTTGAAATACTAATATCTGAACATTTAATAGTAAGCCAGGCACTCTACATTTCACTTTTACTATCCCATAATTAAAGATACAGAGTTTCTAAAAAGCTATTTTGTCCATGCAGCTGTACAGTCCTCTGAAGTTTTCAGAAGAAACGAGGCAAAGTATTTGTGAAGTTAAGCTGCCTTGGTTCCTTCCACAGAGCTGCCATCTGGGCTTGTTTATTTGTGTTTCCAACTTTCTGGAACAGAGAGTTTCTCTGTTAGGGACAGGGCACTGAGCAAAGGAAGTGTCTTCCAGAAGACTACTCCTTTTCTTTCTTTCTTTCTTTTTCTTTTAAACTATATTTTAAAACTTTAAGTTTAGCTTGGTCAAAAATATTAATAAGCACAATCACAAAATTTAACACAGCTGGGAGCCTCAGAACTGTCTTAGCAAACAATCTTCCTCAATGTGATACAAACAATTTTCCTACATGTTACCTCCTTGTGCTTTTCAGCCCTTTTTCAAAACACAAACTTGTCATTTTTCATGAATCCTTCTACAAATATGCATTTAATTTAAAAATGGAAGAAGTATTTCTAAGCAGTTTTCCTAATTTTATAAAGTACATATGAGTCACGTTACAAAAACATGAAGTAAACAGGACACTACAAAACCCTTTCAAAATATAATTAAGAAACAAAGGTTACTTTTAGATTGATTATACAATCTGATTATGAAGAACGATTTAAAAATTCGTAAGTCAACACTCAAAAATTAATATTCTCTTATCTTTGAAACATTCAACAAATAAGCTAGAAGAAAAAGTACCTTGTAAAGTAAAATCCAGCAATATATATTCATAAGCAAATTCTGTCTTTGTTTCCACTTGCGGTCTCTTCAGAGTAGAAAATATTTTTCCAGGGCTGCTATCATCAGGGTCTTCTAGCTTTCTAAGTCCGCACCCCATGGCAAAATCTGCAAGGAATTAAATTGCAGGAAAGGGGAGGGAGACTGGCAAATTCTGTTGTTTAAGCTGCAAAAAGAAAGTTACAGACTTACTGCTTTGATTTTGTTTTCAGCTAAAATGTAGGCACCCAAAAAGAAAATATTTGAGTCCAAAGAAAGGAGCTGGAGACTTGTTCCTATCCATTTTTCTGTAAAGTCACTGCACCCATGGTTAAGCTACAGCTCCGGAGGCGAGGCTTGGTCTTAGAGAAATACGCAAGCTGCTACAACTTAGCGGAGAATTTCCATGCCACGTCAATTTACAGCCAGCCCCCTACCAGAGTTCTGTCGCTCAGGGCACCACAGTGCTTTGTCTGTCCCTGCTGGCTGGATGTTAAAAAAGGTGTCCAAAACGGAAATAAAAAGGCAAAAGTGCAACTCAGATGTTATTATCTGAAAGTTGAGGTTATATTCAGACACAGGGGCATAAAATTCTTGTTCTGTTTTCTCTTTCCTCTGTCCTGCGCCCACCCTCCTTCCTCCCTGCTACTACCAAGAAAGCAAAAGGAGAGAGAGAGGAGGAATGAAAAAAAAAAAAAAATGGATTCTCAACATGGTTGGAAACAAAAATAATTTCCAGAAAGGAAGTCAACTTTATGAGGAAACTGTGGAGTCCAAAGGAGAAAAGTAAAGTGGAAAAAAAATACTACTTTAGCCTTAAGGTAACGTTTTAAAAGAGTTCTTTACATATAGTGTCTTTTTGCTGTAAAAAAATCATATGCTGACTAAAACAGCCAAGTATAAAAATTTTATATTAAAATATTTTCATAAAAGATTACATTTCAAGGAGAGACTGTTAATGTGGTTAATTAATTTCTCTAACATCTTCAGGTAGTTTAAATCACTGCTATATAAAGGCTTATGATAGTAACTAATTCAATACTTCTACAGATCTCAAAATATCCTTAATTAAAAACAAACAAAATACTGACAACCTGATGCATTTGCTCTTATAAATTTCCATTTACCTGAGTTAAGAACAGTTTTTAATGGATCAGTTGCAATGAGTCAGAAAGTGTGGTATATTAATCAAAATGGGGAGCCTGGAATTAGACTGCCTGGGTTCAAATGCTGCTTCTAAGGGCCACTAAAGATGTGATCTTTGGTGAGTTACTTGACCTCCTTAAGTTTCAATTTCCTCTCCTGTAAAATGGAGTTAATTATAGTACTTACTTCATGGGCTTGTTATGAAGGCTGAAAGAGAATCTTATCTCCCATCTCTCCTATCTCTCCTATCAGGACTTGATTCCTGGCTAATAGCACAAAGTGCATTTGTTAATGTGTGTACAATATAAAACAGGATTGGGAGTAGTAATAGGAAGGAAGTGATTCTGCAACCACTCCTATTATTTACAAAATATAACCCTGATCACATCTGAAATTCTAGAAAACAAAAGCCCGAAAAGGTTTTTCAATCACATTGAAGAGTACATAGGGAAACTCTCAAAAGGGAGATGGACTATTTAGTTTGTAGATCACTATCACCATTTGTCTCTTCCTTCTGCCTACTTTGTCTTTAAATGTTTTCTCAGAAGTTTTTTTGTTTTGTTTTGTTTTCTTTTAATTTGTCAAGCACCCTGGAGGGGGATGGCCATGCCACAATCTCTTCTCCTCCATTCTCCTCTTGGGATTTTGGGCGCACATGCACATGCCCAGTGTGTTTTTTGAGCTGCTGGCTCTGGAACTTGCACTGCACAGTTGACCATGTGAGATCCAGCTGCCTTAAACACCATGCCACTGCTGGCCTATCTCAGAAGTATTTTTAACAGAGGAAAACTTCATAGTTTTCCTGCTCAAGGATGAGTGTGGTTGGCGGTAATTTCTGGGTAAATTTGGCTAAGACAGCAGACTCTGACCCACTGTGACTCATTTGATTATTTGCAGTGTTTTGTTGCCGATTATTTTTCATGTCCTCTTTTGTATGATAGGCTGTGAGTTCCTGTAAGGGAGCAATGGAATATATTTATTTTTATTTTGAAATTATGACCTATGATTTGCAAATAATCATTGTGCATTTTTGTCAGGTATGTACATTGTACATTTTTTTTTCACAGTATGGTTTTTTTTTTTTTTTTGGAGAGGTTTTTGCTATAGGGCATGTGCGCTTGCCAGACAGACAGAGAGAGACAGAGAGACAGGAAGCAAGAAATCACCCCCAGGGGGGATGGCCATGCTGCAATCCCTTCTCTTCCATTTCCTCTTGGGATCTTGGGCACACATGCACATGCACCCAGCGTGAGTTTAAGCCACCGGGTCTGGGACTCGAACTACGGTCAACTACATGGGAGTTCAGTGACATAGCTATTATGCGAACAGCTAGTCCCACACAGTATGGTTTTTCAAAGCATATATATAGTATGTAATAATCAAATCAAAACTATAGACTTATCCATTGTCTTAAACATTGAACATTACGAATGTTGTGCACATTCCATAATACTTCTACTAGTTTCTTTCTTTCTTTCCTTCTTTCTTTCTTTCTTTCTTTCTTTCTTTCTTTCTTTCTTTCTTTCTTTCTTTCTTTTTAAACCGATGTATATACTGAACTGTCAGCTGTGGTATAAATCTCCATAATCTATTCTACTTGTTTACATGCATTCTTGGGTTTGTTACTCATTTCTCTCAAACTCTCCCTCTTCTTGTGGAGCTGCTGGCATCTATTTCTATGTTATTGAGTACTGTAGTTTTCACCACAGAGTGTGAACAGTTGGTATATGTTAAGTGGGGATATACAGCATTTGACATTCATAGCCTGGCTAATTTCACTTAGCATTATATCAACTATTGGTCATGACATGTTTTTGCATACAATACATAAATAAATACGCTATGACTTTCTCGATGACCTAATAGTTCATCCACTTTGTGTCAAACATCAAGATTTTGTTGTTTTTTAGAGCTGAGTTGTATTGCATAGTGTCTTTGTGCCATATTTGCTTAACTCATTCATTTGTTATTGGCACCTAGGTCAATTTCAGATCCTAGCAATAATGCTGCATACATGGTTGTGCAAATGTCTCTCCCACTGGGTGATTTTCTGTCCTATGTACCGAGAAGTGGGAATATTGGGTTACACCGTAGTTCTATTTTTAGGTTTTTGAGGAACTGCCATACTATTTTCCATAATGACTGTACTAATTTACATTCCCACCAGCAGTGCTGGAGAATTCTCTTCAGAAATGGATCACTAGTATCTACTGCAGTACCAGGAAGATTATTTGTTTGTTTGTTTCCTCTATGAATGAGAGAAACAGAGAAGAGAGACAGAGAGACATTGACAGAGAGATACACATAACACCCCCAACAGTCTTAATGTCACAATCCACTCTAGTTTCTGTCAGCCCTGGATCATGGGCAAGTGTGTACCTGGCATACTAAGGGAGGTCTCTGGATCTGAATTAGGAATCTTCTTATGTGGATTGCCTCTCAGAGCTTTGTGTTTTACCACTGCGCCACCATGTGGCCCCAGTTATTTCTTAATCATTCTATTTACTAAGGGCCTACTATATAACAGGCACTGAACTAGATGCTGGGTACATAAGATGACTACATACAGCTTCTGCCCTAAAGAGACTTGGGATTAATGAGGAATACAGACTTACAGATAATTTCAATATGATTTGGAAGCTGCTGATAGAAGTGTGGATAAGATGTTGTAGAAACCCAAGAAAGGGCCTCAGATGATGATATTGGAGCTGTCTTCAAAGATTAATATGTATAAAACAGGTAAATAAAAGTGGGAGCATGCGTCAGGAGGAGGGAAAAGCAAAACAAAGTCAGAAATCATCAAACAGCATGGCATGTCTGAGGAACATGAAAGAGTTGAGAATTACTGGAATGTAAGCACTGAGGAAGGTCCGTTCTAAGCTGTAAAGGTTTTGTGTGCCATACAAAAAGAATTTCAACTTTATTTTATAAGCAACAAAGGAAAGTCAAATGATGAAATGGAATAATCAAATGAATTTGAAGCAGACAAGTAACATCAATTTGCATTTTATATTGGTCACTGTGGCTGCTTTGAGGACCATGGTAACTGGAGCAAGAATAGAGGGAGATCAATTAGAAGGCTAATGTTGAAAGCTGGTAACTGAATGAATGAGTGTGGTACATCAAGAGGTCCTTAAAGAACTTATTCTACCCTTAATAAAAGAAACCATAATTTCTTCATCTTTTTTCTTTTTTTAAGAGAGGTTTTGCTATAGGGCACGTTTGCTTGCCAGAAAGACAGAGAGAGAGAGAGACAGAAAGTGAGAAATCATCCCCCAGGGGGGATGGCCATGCTGCAGTCCCTTCTCCTCCATTCTCCTCTTGGGATCTTGGGCACACACGCACATGTGCCTGGTGTGAGTTTAAACTACTGGACCCGGGACTCAAACCGCAGTTGACTACATGGGAGTTCAGTGACATAGCCATTATGCAATCTGCTGGTCCCAAGAAACTATAATTTCTTAAGTTCACAATTGAGGAATCAGGTAATTTCCACTCCAACATAAAGTTTTATTTGATGTGTGTGTGTGGTGTTTTAGATAGTGTCTTACTGTGTCATCATCCTTCTGTCTCAGTTTCCAGAATGACTGGGAATATAAGTACCTGCCACCAAACCCAGAATTTTCCCATTTGGGTCAGCTTTGCAGAGCCTCATATTTGATTGCTGTACCACTGTTTGGTAATTTTTTTTTTTTTTTTTTTTTTTTTAATACCAGTCAATAAATAAGGTCAAAGTTACTTGGTTAAAAAAAAAAAAATACTGTTAGAGAGGTTGAAAAGTGAGAATGCACCCCTGATGAGGTGGCGCAGTTGTACTACAGTCTGTTCTCTTCCACCTCTTCCTCTTTTTAGGGTTTTGGGCATGCATACAAGTGCCCAGCATGATTTTCCAAGTCTCTGGGTCTGGAACTTGAACCACATGGTGGGCCATGTGGGATCTAGCCACCTTAACTGCCAGGCTACAGACTAGTACCCCAATAATTAAAAAAAATTAAAACAAAATTTAGAGAGATTTTTTGCTACAGGGAATGTGCATTCACTGGAGAGACAGAGAGACAGAAGTGAGAAATCACCCCCCAGGAGGATGGCCACATCACCATCCCTTTTCCTCCATTCTCCTCTCAGGATCTTGGGCATGCACACACATGTACCCCGCATGAGTTTTAAGCTGCCAGGTCCAGGACTCAAACCATGGTCGACAACATGGGAATCCAGTGATGTAACCATTACACCATTGGCTGGTGCTCCTCTCCTCCATAATCTTTACAGAAACACCTCCCCCCCCCTTTTTCCTAGAGGGTGCATGCACTTGCCAGAGAGAGACAGAGACAGAAAGGGAGAGGAAAAAGCACTCCCCATGGGAATGGTCACACTGCAATTTCTTCTCCATCTCTCTCCTTTAGGGATTTTGTGCATGCATATGCATGCACCTTATGTAGTTTCCCAAGTGGGTAGGTCTGGGACTTGAACTGTGCAGTTGGCGATGTGAGATCCAGTGGCCTTAGCCACAAGGCACAGAACCAGCCCTATAGAAACAATTTGATTAAAGAATGTTTCTGCCTTTTAATTTTCTCCTTAAGAATAATTTGCATTTCTTCAATAATATATTTCTCCATTTGGAGAAAATATTCAATTTTATGATCTTCCTAGTTTTCAAATAAATTAATAAAATAAAATAAATTAATAAACTTAATTATCTGATTGAAATGTACATTAAGGGAACCAGCAGTTAGTGTAATGGCTATGTCACTGGACTCCCACGTAGTCGACCGTGGTTCGCGTCCCAGACCTGGTGGCTTAAAACTCACACCGGGCGCGTGTGCATGCATGCCCAAGATCCCGAGAAGAGAATGGAGGAGAAGAGATTGTGGTGTGACCATCCCCCCTGGGGGATGATTTCTCGCTTTCTGTCTCTAATGTCTCTCTCTGTCTGTCTGGCGAGCGCATGTGCCCTATAGCAAAAATCTCCCCCCCCCAAAAAAAAAGAAATGTACATTAAAACACATTATCAACAGAGTAAAAATTAATAAACTTAATTAAAAATATTATTTATCTATTTAATTTTATTTGTTATTATTATTTTTTAATTTGGTCAGAAAGAAAGGGAAAGTGAGAAAGCAAGCCTCCTAGGTCTGGGACTTGAACTGCATTCAACCATGTGGGAGTCTAGCACCTTAATCACCATGCTACCTGCTGGCCCAATAAGCTTAATTTTTAAAGAGAAGTTTGTTTGTAGCTAACTTGAACAGAAAGTAAAGAGAATGCCTATGTATCGTATTTCCATATATGCACAGCCTCTCTGACAATCAACATCCTTCACTGGAGTGGGGCATTTGTTACAATGGATGAGCCTTCATTGCCATATCATTATCACCTAAGATCTATAGTAAGACAAAAAGAGAGAGAGAGCGACAGACAGGTATTCTCAACAGGGACTTGTCGCCATCCTTTTCCCAGCCTTACAACCAGCTAGGATTATGGGTGTACTTGTGGGTGCTCAATGTCTTCAGGACAGATTTGGGGTGCAAATCCAGAACCTTGGATTGGCCTCCAGCATTGCATATGCCACTGGGGCTGTCTTTTCTTTTAAAATACAGTGTCTTTCCAGGTGGTGATTCTTCTGCCTTAGCCTTCTAGTTGGGCATACAGGCATGTAACCCCACTCCCAACTCTCTTTGTTTTTAGACAGGATCTTGCTATGGTATCCAGGCCAGTCTGGTTCTTGCGATCCTCTTGCCCCAGTCTCCAGAAGTCTCTGGGACTGCAGGTGCACACTACAACACCAGCCTTTATGCTGGACTGGGAATTGAGCCTGGACTTCCTGGGTGGTCCCAGCCTGTAGAGCACAGCACCTTAGGTGTGTGTGCCACTGCAGCTGGGCCAACATTCTATGAGTTTTGACAAATGTATAATGGCATGTATCCATTATAAATATTTGCATATATTACTCATTTGTATGTATTTTTCAGAGTAGTTTCACTGCCCTTAAAAATCACTCTCTTAGTCCTTGTTTAAGTCTAATATCCTTATAATTGTTACAAAAGGGTAAGATATGATTCTCAGTTCTCTTCTACCCTTATATCTATCCCAACCACATTTGTTTCCGTAGAGTGTCTTGTACCAATGTTTCCCCGGGCTTGTCAAATATTGAGTTTTTTTTTTTTTTTTTTTTTTTTAAAGAGGTTTTTGCTTCAAAGTGCATGCACTCACTGGAGAGAGAGATGCAGTGAGATGGAGAGTGAGAAATCACTCCCCCCTGGGGGTGGATGGCCAATTGTAATTCTTATCCCCCATTCTCTTGGGTAGGCATGCATGCACATGCACCTGGCATGATTTTTGAGCCACTGGGTCTCGGACTTGAACTGTGGTCAGCCATGTGGGAATCCAGCAATGTAACTGGTATGCAATCTACTGGCCCCTACTGAGTTCTTACAATAACAAGAATAGATTTTGGGGACATAATGTCTTTTTAAAAAATAATTATTTTATTTTATTTATTATCATCATTATTATTTAATTTGACCAGACACACACACACACACACACACACACACACACAGAGAGAGAGAGAGAGAGAGAGAGAGAGAGAGAGAGAGAGAGGAGAGGGGAAGCAAGCCTCCAGGTCTGGGAGTCAAACCATGGTTGGCCACGTAGGAGTCCAACACCTTAACCACCATGCCACTTGCTGGCTTCTAGGGACAAAGCATCTTTTAATATTGGCCACTTTCTCCATATTGAATTTTATTTGTTTGCTGCCAGTGGTAGATTTCAGGGACAGCTGGCTTTCAGTTCTGTATTATAGCTGGTGTTTCCCCAAGCACAGGCTCATATGTAACTAGATATGATGAAGACGTATCATTAATTCTTGTCTATACTCTAGTGTAGACTTACTTAGGCCTTGAATACATTAATGAACCTTAAGAAAATGTTCCCCATAACTGTTAGCATAGCATTCTGATAGTCACTAGGCAAGTCTGGAGTATCTGAATTCTCCAAAGTCTTAAAGCTTCTAAGATATAAGTATGTATCATCCCACCCATTTCCTATAGAAAAAAAGCTTTTGTATAATACTAAGTTTTAGATCCAATCTATTTTGTGTGATGTTGCCTAAATAAGTTAATTCAACAATAATTCAACTATCTATGGGTTGCCTACTACATGGATATGTAAAGCACTACAC
This sequence comes from Tupaia belangeri chinensis, assembly GCF_000334495.1. Classification (NCBI taxonomy): domain Eukaryota; kingdom Metazoa; phylum Chordata; class Mammalia; order Scandentia; family Tupaiidae; genus Tupaia; species Tupaia belangeri. The sequence goes on from NW_006159857.1 coordinate 353,044, forward strand.
AGACACAAAGTTAACAAAGGCACATTTTTTTCTCCAGAATTTACAAGCTAGCCAACAAACGTTGAGTTTGTTTGTTTATTTATTTAATTATATTTCTTCTTCTTCAATTTCACCAAAGAGAGAGAGAGAGTAAGAAAGCAAGCCACCAGGTCTGGGATTCAAACTAGGGTCAGCCATGTGGGAGTCCAGTGATGCAAACACTATGCCATCTGCTGGCTCCTAAACATTGAGTTTTAACTACTTAGTATACTGTTAATTAGGTAATATAAACTTACCAAGAAATTAATGACTTACTGAAAACACCACTTTTTTTTCAATTCTTTTATTTATAATTTTAAATTTATTTATTTACATTCATTCACTGTACATCATTATAGTATATAAAAATGAGATTTTTTTTCCATCCAGAATACACTCTTTATTGGCTCAATCAAGAATATTATCATACAGGACCAGCAGTTAGCATAATGGCTTTGTTGCTGAACTCCCATGTAGTCGACCACGGTTTGAGCTCCAGACTCGGTGGCTTAAATTCACGCTGGGCGTGTGTGCATGTGTGCCCAAGATCCTGAGAGGAGAATGGAGGAGAAGGGACTGAGGTGTGGTCATCCCCCCTGGGGGGTGATTTCTCGCTTTCTGTCTCTCTGTCTCTTTCTGTCTTTCTGGCAAGCACATGCGCCCTATAGTAAAAACCTCTACAAAAAAAAAAAAAAAAGAATATTACCATACATGTTATCATCAACAAATAATTTTCCATTTTTTGTTTCTTATATATTTTGCTTCCTCCTACTCCCCACTGCCCCGATTCCCTATCTCTCACCTCTGCCATTTCTCACCATTAGATACACTGTCTCTGGTATCTTCAGTTGCTTTCTATGCTCCCCTCCCTTTTTCACATTTTATTGATTCACTAAAGATCTTAATTAATCTAAATACTTTCAATAGCAAGCACAGCTGATATATACATATCCAGGAACACATATCTGATTTTAAAAATTATTATCATAATATTGTTTATATTACACTGGATCACATGTAACTTTACAGTGTATTCCATTTCTTTTTCTAGAAGGAATACCATTCATATCAGTCAATACAAAGACATTAAAATCCCCATCACCATCATCCAATAGTTTTCACTTTTTTCCAGATTATTATTATTATCCCAATTATTTTTTTAAACATTCAATTACTATTTATCATTTTGCTTGTAAAGAGAATTTATCCAACATGAAATACTTCTCAGACCTGTCCAGTTGAGAATACTCTATACGTCATCAACACGTAATAAACCATATCTGAATCCCACTAATGTCATGCCTCTCTATTTGTTCTCTTGCTATCCTTCTCCATACTCTTCTATTCTTCCGCCCTGTTCCACACTGTCTTATCATCACTATTTTCACTGTTTTTATGCCCTCCAATATTTCTATCTCTACCATAAAGTGTGGATAGTCGGTATATATTAAGTAGATATATAAAATATCTCTAGTTCATATCCTGGCTTACTTCACTCAACAATAGATCCTCCATATCTGACCACTTTGTATCAAATGCCAGGGTCTTGTTTTTTATGACTGAGTAGTATTCCATAGAGTATATGTGCCACACTTTTTCAATCCATTCATCAGTTTGTGGGCATTTGGGTTGGTTCCATGTCTTAGCGATCATAAATAAAGCTGTGATAAACATTGATGTGCATGTGCTTTTTCAACTGCGCATCCTTCTGTCCTTTGGGTAGACACCCAGAAGTGGGATTGCTGGATCAAATGGTAGTTCTACTTGTAGATCTTTGAGGAACCACCATATTGTTCTTTACAGTGGCTGAACCAGTTTATATTCCCACCAACAGTGTAGGAGAGTTCCCTTTTCACCGCATCCCTGCTAACACTTAACACTTTTTATATTTTTATTCTTTGCTATTCTGACAGGGGTTAGGTGGTATCATATTGTGGTTTTAATCTGCATCTCCCTTTTAAAAAAATGTTTAAAATTTATTTATTTTTTTGAGAGGTTTTTTCGCTATAGGGAGCGTGTGCTCACCAGACAGAGAGAGACAAAAAGACAGAAAGCAAGAAATCACCCCCCAGGAGGGATGGCCACGCTGCAATCCCTTCTCCTCCATTCTCCTCTCGGGATCTTGGGCATGCACGCACACAC
>NW_006159857.1:355632-356138 GCF_000334495.1 Tupaia belangeri chinensis
ATTACATTAAATATGTAGATTAATTTGGGTAGAATTGCCATTTTTATTATGTTAATTCTTCCAATCCAGGAACATGGAATGTCCTTCCTCTTTTTTATGTCACTTTTAAGTTTTTCATAGTTTTCTTTATAAAGGTCTTTGACTTCCTTAGTTAGGTTTATCCTTAGGTATCTTATATGTTTTGTGGCTATGGTGAAAGGATTCTTCAGCTCTACTTCGTTCAACTTGTTGTTCATATCTAGACATGCTATAGATTTTTGGATGTTAATTTAGTATCCTGCCACTTTATTGTATTCACTTATTACTTTGAGAAATTTTTTCATGGAGACCTTAGGGGCTTCTAAGTATACCATCATGTCATCTGCGAAAGATATTTTCAACTCTTCTCTGCCTATTTGAATGTCTTTTATAATATTCTCTTTTCTGATTGCATTAGCTAAGACTTCCAGCACTATATTAAAAAGCAGTGGAGAAAGTGGGCAGCCTTGCCTAGTACCAGTTTTTAG
>NW_006159857.1:356158-360255 GCF_000334495.1 Tupaia belangeri chinensis
CACGTCCCGGACCCGGTGGTTTAAAACTCATGCCGGGCGCATGTGCGTGCGTGCCCAAGATCCCGAGAGGAGAATGGAGGAGAAGGGATTGTGGTGTGACCATCCCCCCTGGGAGGTGATTTCTCGCTTTCTGTCTCTATGTCTCTCTCTATCTGTCTGGCGAGTCCATGCGCCCTATAGCGAAAACCTCTCAAAATAAAAAAAAAGAATGTTGTATTTTATTAAATTCTTTCTCTGCATCAATTGAAATGATCATATGGTTTTTATCTTTCTTTCTGTTAATATGGTGTATTACATTTATGGTCTTGCATATATTGAATGACCCTTGCATCCCTGAGATAAAGCCTACCTGGCCATGATGAATAATCTTTGTTTTATGTTGTTGGATACAATTTGCGAGCATCTTGTGAATTTTTGCATCTATATTCATCAACGATATTGATCTGTAGTTTTCCTTTTTATTTTTTTGGAGAGGTTTTTGCTATAGGGCGTGTGTGCTCGCCAGACAGACAGACAGACAGAGAGACAGAGAGAGACAGAAAGCGAGAAATCATCCCCCGGGGGGATGGCCACACCGCAATCCCTTATCCTCCATTCTCCTCTCAGGATCTTGGGCACACATGCACATGTGCCCAGCGTGAGATTAAACCACTGGGTCCAAGACTCGAACCACGGTTGACTACATGGGAGTCCAGTGACATAACCATTAAGCTAACTGCTGGTTCCTGTAGTTTTCCTTTTTTGTCATGTCCTTATCTGTTTTGGGAATGATGATGATGGAGGCTTCATAAAATGAATTTGGAAGGTTTCCTTCCTTTAGAAATAATTTGAGTAGGACAGGGATTAACTCTTCCTTAAAGGTTTTGTAGAATTTGGAAGTGAAGCCATCTGGATCTGGGCTTTTCTTTGCCGGGAGGTTATTTATTACTGATGCAATCTCCTGGCTTTTTATGGGTCTATTCAGGTTTTCTATGTTGCCCTGATTAAATCTAGACAGATTATATGCATCCAGGAATTTGTCCATCTCCTCCAAGTTATCTTGTTTGTTGGCATATAATGTCACTCCTAATATCCTCTAATGATATTTTGTATTTCTATTATGTCTATTGTAACGTTTCCTGTTTCATCACATATTTGACTTATCTGAGTTCTTTCTTCTTCATCAGTCTAGCCAATGGTGTATCAATCTAGATACTCTTTTCAAAGAACCAGCTTTTGCTTTCATTTATTCTCTTTTTCTTTTTTTTTTAGAACACTTACTTAACTATTTATTTATTTAGTGTTTCTTTTTTTGCGTGTCTTTTTAACTTTAAAATTTCATTTTCTTTTATACATTCAATCACATTATTTAGCTTACAATGTGAATATTTCAACATGTGAACATTTCTCCCTAGTCCAGTTGATAAAACTATAAATGGCTGAAACAGATTGACTAAAGGATATGGAAACACAGTAAATAGATGTGAATACCAGATATAGTGTGTGTGTAAGAGTAGAGTCTGAGGAAGGACATTTAGAAGAAAAAATAGAGAGGCAAAGCATTAATGGGGCTTTCATTTATTTTCTGTACGGTTAATTTATTTTCCATTTAATTTATTTTTGCTTGAACCTTTATTATTTCTTTTAGCCTGGCATTTTTAGTTGTTTTTTTTTTTTTTGTTGTTGCTGTTTTTGTTTTTCCAATTCCCTTAGATATGATGTTAGGTTATCTATTTGCCACATTTCCATCTTTTTCTTATGTGCACTAATTGCTATGAACTTCCCTCTTGTGACTGCTTTTGCCATGTCCTGTAGACTATGGAAAGTTGTGTACTTATTATCATTTGTTTCCTTAAATTTTTTGATTTCACACTATTTCTTCAGTAGTTAATAACTGAGCAGTAGGTTGTTCAGTTTCCATGTATTTGTGTATTTTTGACGGTGTTTCTTGAAATTAATCTTGAGTTTAATCACATCATGGTCAGAGAAGATGCTGGATATAGTTTCTATGCCTTTGAATCTTTAAAGGCTTGGTTTGTGTCCTAACATATGGTCAATCTTTCAAAAGTTTCCATGCTGGGGTGAGAAAAATGTATATTTTGTGAAAGTTCTATAGATATCTATCAAGCCCATTTGATTTATAGTATCATTTAGGTACTGTATCTCTCTCTTCATTTTTTTGCCTAGAAGATCTGTCCAAAGGAGATAATGGGGTGTTGAGATCCCCAACAATTATAGTGTTTCTCCCTATCTCTCCTTTTAGCTTCAGTAGTCTTTCCTTCACATATTTAAGTGCTCCTGAGTTGAGTGCATAGATATTTATAAGCATTACGTCTTCTTGCTGGATTACCCCATTTACTATTACACAGTGCCTTTCTTTCTCTTTTTACAGTCTTTGACTTGAAGCCTATTTTGTCTGAAATCAATATCCCAACTCTAGCCCTTTTTTGATTTCCATTTGCGTGGAATATCTTTTTCCAGTCCTTCATTTTCAGTCTATGTATGTCTTTATCCATAAGGTGAGTTTCTTTTAGGCAATAGATAGTGGGTTTCTGTTTTCTGATCCATTCAGCCAGTCGGTGTCTCTTAATTGGAGAATTTAATCCATTGACATTCAATGGTATTATTGATATTTCTGGACCTGTTCCTATCATTAAGTGAGCCATTTTCTTGGTTGTTTTTTGTTATCATATAACTGTCCATCTGACTTTTTAGTTTTCTTGGTATAGTACTCCCTTCAGAACCTCTTGAAAGGCTGATCTGGAGTTGGTAAATTTCGTCAGATTTTGTTTATCCGAGAATGTTTTTGTCTTTTTTTTCCCATGTGAAAGATAATCTTTCTGGGCATAGTATTCTTGATTGAAATTGTTTTTCATTCAATACTTTGACTATATTTCCCCATTCTTTCCTTGCCTGCATTGTTTCTGCCAAGAGGGCCGATGTTAACCTGATGGAGTGACCTTTGTAAGTAACTTGACGTTTCCCTCTTGCCAACTTTAGTATCTTGTCTTTGCTTTTGCCAATCTGGCTATGATGTGCCTTGGAAAGGATCTTCTTGGGTTGATTCTACTCGGGATCCTATGTATTCTTTGGGTCTGGATATTTGAATGCCTTTCTAGGTTTGGAACGTTTTCTTCCAGGATTTCATGGAATAAGTTATCAATGCCCTTATTATTTTCTTCCTCTTCTGGGATACCAATTATCCAGATGTTGGGCACTTGATGGTATCCAGTATTACTCGTATATTATCCTCATTTCTCTTGGTTGTTTTCTCGATCTTCTTAATCCTTTATTTCTTGGTCAGATGTTTTGTCTTCTATATTTGAGATTCGATCTTCTGCCTGATCTAATATACTTTTAATACTTTCAAGGGAGGTTTTGATTTCCTGTATCACTTTTTTGACCCTAGAAGTTTCATCTGGTTCTTTTTAAAGTTGCCTATTTTTTTAATAATTATTTTTAATTGTTTATTCATTTATTTTGATGAGAGAGAGAGAGAGAGAGAGAGAAGAGAAAGTGAGAAAGCAAGAAGCAAGTCACCAAGTCCAGGACTCGAACCATGGTCTGCCATGTGGGAGTGTCCAGCACGTTAACCACCATGCCACCTGCTGGTCCCCAGCCTATTTCTTCTTTTAAATCATGAAAGGACTTCCTCATCTCCTGGAGCTCATTGTCTCTTTTCTCTTCCATCTCAGTTAATTTGGTCACTACAAATATTCTGAATTCCTTATCCCACATGTCCATGACGTCCATTGTATTGACTGTGGGTGATGTGGGCTTGATTTCCCTTGGGGGAGAAGTCTTTTGTTGGTTGCTCATATTACTTGAGCCTCTGTGATCCTAGTCATCTGGTAATCTTTATGTTACTCCCTAACTTATTCAAGATATCTCTGAGTGTTAAGAGGTTTGCAGGGATAGAAAATTAATGATCTCTCTTCTGGCCTGCTTACCTGTTGTTCACCTGTACCATGCACTGTTGTCACTGGTCCTTGGTGACCCAAAGACTTCCCTGTTTCTAAGGAGTGGTGAGCCTCCAACTGACCTAATAACCTTCACCTTAAGAAAAAAGAAAAAATCGCGCTACATGCTATTCAAAACACTGATATTCTGAGAGTCCA
>NW_006159857.1:360297-382601 GCF_000334495.1 Tupaia belangeri chinensis
CGCCCTTGACGCCCCCAGCCACAGGCAGCCTGGTGTCTGACACTGCCGCTGGCTTGAACCAGTTTCCACATGGGGTGGGGAGGGGTGCAAGTTCATCTTAAAGTCCCAAGAAACAAACCTGAAGTCCAGAGACAAGTAGGGTTGGGGATGAGTGACAGGTCCTGACCCTTAGGGCCTACACGTGTCTGACTTTAGGCATAAACCTCAGTTAGTAGAATGAGCATACTATAAAGTAACACCTAGCTGAAGCCATATAGCTTACCTTAGTCATTAAATAGTTTCAGATGTACTAGTCCTTGAAATGAACCACTCAGAACTCAAAAGTATATGGCTGGTGATAGGCTTGTCCTGGCTAGATCTCAGGGGCAGGAGGTTGAAGTCTGCGCAGAAAACCTTCAGATGTCCTCAATCTACTTATTTTAAAAAGTCATTCTTTCTCCAATGATTAGAAACACTACATTTGGGTGGGACCAGCATATGGCATAATGGCTATGTTGCTGGACTCCCAGGTAGTAGAATATGGTTTGAGTCCCAGACCTGGTGGTTTAAACTCATGCTAGGTGCATGTGTGTGCCCAATATTCTGAGAGGAGAATGGAGGAGAAGGGATTGCTGTGTGGCCATCCCCCTCTGGGGGCTGATTTCTCTTTCTGTCTCCCTCTGTCTTTCTGGCGAGATTATGCACCCTATAGCAAAAACCTCTCCAAAAGAAAAAGTAAAAAGAAACACTACATTTGGGGCTGGCAGGTAGTATGGTAGTTAGGATGCTGGATTGCCACATGGCCAGTCATGGTTTGAGTTCCAAACCTGGCAGGCTGCTTTCTTACTTTCTCTCTCTCTCTATCCCTCTCTGGTCAAATTTTTAAAAATAAATAAATTAAATGAATAATTCTTAAAAAAATAAGAAATTGCTTTTTTGCAATGGGTTTGCCACCAGAACACAGGTGTTGTGAAAACCACTGCTAAATCAAAGCCAAAATGGGAAAGGAGAAGACTTACATCAGCATCATTGTCATTGGACACGTAGATTCTGGCAAGTTCACCAGTACTGGCCATCTGATCTACAAATCTGGCAAGATCAACAACAGAACCATTGAAAAATTTCAGAAGGAGGCTGTTAAGATGGGAAAGGGCTCCTTCAAATATGCCTGGGTCTTGGATAAACTGAAAGCTGAATGTGAACATATTATCAGCATTGATAACTCCCTGTGGAAAATTGAGATCAAGTATTATGTGACTATCATTGATGCCCCAGGACACAGAGACTTTATAAAAAATATGACTACAGGCACATCTCAGGCTGACTATGCTGTCTTGATTGTTGCTGCTGGTGTTGGTGAACTTGAGGGTGGTATATCCAAGAACAGGCAGATCCATGAGCTTGCCCTTCTGGCTTAGACACCAGGTGTAAAACAACTAATTGTTGGTGTAAACAAAATGGATTCTACTGAGCTACCCTACAGTCAGAAGAGATATGAGGAAATTGTTAAAGAAGTCAGCATCTACATTAAGAAAACTGGCTACAATCCTGACACAGTAGCATTTGTGCCAATTTCTGATTGGAATGGTGACAATATGTTGAACCAAGTGCTAATATGTCATGGTTCAAGGGGTACAAAGTCACCCTTAAAGATGGCAATGCCAGTGGAACTACACTGCTTGAAGCTCTGGATTGCATCCTGCCACCAGCTCATCCAACTGACAAGCCCTTGTGTCTGCCCCTCCAGGATGTATACAACATTGGTGGTATTGGCACTGACCCTGTAGGCCAAGTGGAGACTGGTGTGCTCAAACCTGGTATGATGGTCACCTTTGCACCAGTGAATGTGACAACTGAAGTAAAATCTGTTGAACTGCACCATGAAGCTCTGAGTGAGGCTCTTCTTGGGGACAATGTGGGCTTCAATGTCAAGAACATGTCTGTCAAAGATGTTTGACATGGCAATGTTGCCAGTGACAGCAAAAATGACCCACCAGTGGAAGAAGCCGGCTTCACTGCTCAAGTGATTATCCTGAACCATGCAGGCCAAAGCAGTGCTGACTATGTCCCTGTACTGGATTGTCACATGGCTCACATTGCTTGCAAGTTTGCTAAGCTGAAAGAAAAGATTGATCATGGTTCTGGTATAAAGTTGGAAGATGGCTCTAAATTCTTAAAATCTGGTGATGTTGCCATTGTTGATATGGTTCCTGGTAAGCCCATGTGTGTGGAGCACTTCTCTGACTATCCTCAGAAGGCAAATGAATATCCCTAATTCCTGCAACCCCACACTTAATCAGTGGTGGAAGAACAGTCTCAGAACTGGCCATTAAGTTTAATAGGAAAAGACTGGTAAGTGATAACAGTGCATTGTAAAACCTTCAGAAAAATGTTTTGTGGATAGTGTGTGTGTGTATGCAGTTTTAAGTTATTAGTTTTTAAAATCAGTGCTTTTTAATGGAAACAACTTGACTAAAAACCTGTCACAGAATTTTGAGACCCATTAAAACAAAATTTAATAAGAAAAAAAAGGAAATGCTACATTAATCACATCCTTTATAGTTAAATAGACTAAGATTCATATTTTTATTTTGTTCTATGGTCTGGCTTTTCAATGGTATGTTTAAAATTTTTTATGGCTTTGTAAGTTTTCAATGGCCAACAGTTACAATATTCCCTTTTTAAAAAATTGACTATTCTTAGTTGTTTATTCTTCTCAATCAGTAATTTTCTCTCTCTTTTTTTTTTAATGTTTCAGTGTTTAAACTTTATTGACTTTCCTAGGATTTTTTGCAACATGGTCATTTGTGCTTTTTAGAAATACAATAAGGTTCTCTCTACATCTTAGTATACAACTATTCAGAGCTGTGTCATTTAATAGTTCATGCAAATACATTTGACATTGAGGTACGTCTTAACAAAAATATAAAGTGTACATCCATTTTTTTGGATTAGAGAGGAAGTGGTGAAAACAAAATGTAGCAAAACAAAAACATTAAGGATGTATAAAATAGATTGAAAGAGGTACAGATGAGTTACACTCATGTACTGGTTGAATATCCATAGATCTGTAGTTGTCAAGCTCTATGGCCAGTCCTGTTTCCAAAGTTATGAAAGCTTTAGTGAAGGAAGGGGCTTAGATCATGAAGGGGAGACAAGTAGGCAAGGTTCTGGGTTCTCCTCCATCCTTTCTTCAAGCAGATTAGCTTAGCTTTTTTGAGTTTCATATGCCAGTAATAATCAATTAAAACACCATACTTTTCAGAAAAATGACACCACTTATATTATAAATAAACTATGCAGTTTCTAGGAATAAATCTACCAAAACGTTAAGCTGGATTTATATTTAGAAAATTATAAAACTATCTTGAACTGCACTAAGGGAGACTTAAGTGAATGAACAGATATTTACAGTCATTTTAAGGAACATTTAATATTATAAATATGTCAGTCTCCCTCCAGCCCTTGACACCTATTTTTGAGCCATAGACTTAATGCAATAATGACCTACATCCCAACAAGTATTTTGCATGAAACTAGTCAACTTGATTTTTAATATTTATGTGGAAGGTAAATTGGTCAAGAATGGCTAAGATTCTTCTGAAGAATATGGAGATTAGTTCTCTGTATACTGATTTAGTATAAAGCTATCATAATTAAAATTGTTTTTAGGAAGACATAGACAAATTAGGCAATACAGCAAAATAAAGAGTCTAGAAATAGACCCAGAATATGAAAATGTAATATATGAGGGTACTTCAAAAAGTTCATGGAAAATGAAATTAAAGTATGAGTTTATTCTGGTGCAAAAATTTTTGAAGACCCCTCATATGATTGAGGTAGCATGGAAAATTAAGTGGAGAAGTGAAACTGGGACAAATGGTTATCTATATGGAGAAAAAATGGGATCTCTACCTCATAATACACAAAAATTTTAATCTACATAAAGAACACCAAAAGCAAATTTTAATATTCTCTATAAAAATTTAGATATTTATTCTGACCACAGAGCACAAGAGTATTTATTATTTTATTTTAAAACATTTTTAAAAGTTTTTTTTTTTTTTTTGGAGAGATTTTCACTGTAGGGCACGTGCGCTCGCCAGACAGACAGAGAGAGACATAGAGACAGAAAGCGAGAAATCACCCCCCAGGGGGGATGGTCACGCCGCAATCCCTTCTCCTCCATTCTCCTCTCGGGATCTTGGGCACGAACGCACACGTGCCCGGCGTGAGTTTTAAGCCACCGGGTCTGGGACACGAACCGCGGTCGACTACGTGGGAATCCAGCGACATAGCCATTACGCTAACTGCTGGTTCCCTTAAAAGATATTTTTAAAAAATTATTTTATTTTTAAATTTTACCAGAGAGAGACACACCAAGAGAGAAGGAAAGTGAGAAAGCAAACTGCCAGATCTAAAACTTGAACCACAGCTGGCCATGTGGGAGTCTGGCATCTCAACCACCACTCTACCTGCTGGCCCCACTAAAACATTTTTTTAAAAAATTATGTTATTTAATTTTATTCATCATCATTATTTATTTATTTTTAAAATTTGGGTAGAGGGACCAGCAGTTAGCGTAATGGCTATGTCACTGGACTCCCACGTAGTTGACCGTGATTCACGTCCTGGACCCGGTGGCTTAAACTCACGCCAGGCGCATGTGCGTGCGTGCCCAAGATCCCGAGAGGAGAATGGAGGAGAAGGGATTGTGGCGTGGCCATCCCCCCCTGGGGGGAGATTTCTCACTTTCTGTCTCTCTGTCTCTCTCTGTCTGTCTGGCAAATGCATGCGCCCTATAGCAAAAACCTCTCAAAAAAAAAAAAAATTGGGCAGAGGGTCTTAGAGAGAGAGAGAGGGCAAAAATGAGAAAGCAAGCCACCAGGTCCAGGTCTTAAATCATGGTCAGCCATGTGAGTCCAGCACCTTAAATACTACACCACCTGCTGGCCCAACTGAAACATTTTTTAACTGAAACATTTTTTAAAAAAGTATATTTTAAAAAAATTTGCCACAGGATGCATGCACTCACTGTAGACAAACAGAGAGAGAGAGAGAGAGAGAGAGAGAGAGAGAGAGAGAGAGAAAGTGAGTAAGCATTTCCATGTGAGATGGTCACACTTCAATCCTTTCTCCTCCATTTCTCTTTCCTTTTGAGATTTTGAGTATACACACACACACACAGACCCAGAATATTTATCATGCCCCTGGATTAAAACTCATGGATGTCAAACCATATAGGTGCTCATGTGGGATCTAGCTGCTGTAACTATACCTGGGCTGACCCCAAGAGTATTTTTTAAGAAAATAGAAGATAATAATACATTTTGATAAGTTCTGTTACATTAAATTAAGAACTCCTAGGACCAGCAGATGAGCATAATAGTTATGAAACTGGACTCCAATGTGACTGAACCTCAGTTCGAGCCCTAAACCTAGAACCTTGAAACTCATGCAGAATAAGGGATTGCAGTGTGGCCATATCCCCTGGGGGTGATTTCTCACTTTCTGTCTCACTTTCTCTCTAGCAAGTACAAGTGCCCTATAGCAAACAAAACCCAAACAGACAAAACTCAAAAAAAAAAAAAAAGAAAAAGAAAAAAAAAAGAAAAGAACTCCTATTCATTAAGAGTCCTGAATGTTGAAATACAGGATATAAATTGTTAGATAATATTTGCAAAATATCAACCAATAAAGGAGCAGTTTCAAGAAAACATAAAGAGCTCCTGCAAACAAGTAAAGAGATAGATGAAGCCAATAGAAAAACAGGATGAGCTGGTTTGTGGTGTGGTGGCTAAGGTGGCTGGATCCCACATGGCTGCCCACATGGTTCAAGTCCTGACCCAGTGGCTTGAAAAACATGCCAGACACATGTGTAGGTATATCTAAAATTCCCAAAGGAGGGAGAGATGGAGAAAGGACTGCAGCATGACCATTCCTGATAGGGGGTGCTTTCTAATTCTCCTTTTCTCTCTTTCTCTGATGAGCACATGTGCCTTATAACTAAAAAACAAAACAAAAAAAACCCCCAAAAACAGACACAAATTATACATAGACCATTCACAGGTAAAGAAACATATGGTTCACAAATACATGAAGAGGTACTTAATTTCATTTGTATTTAGAAAAATGCAAATCAAGACTATAGTAGATAACTTTTAAAAATAATTTTTAAAAAGTTCATTTACTTTTTCCATGAGAGACACAAAGGGGGGGGGGGGGAGAGATGGATAGGCACCCCCTATAGGTCTTCACACTGCCATCGACATTCCCAGCTTTAGCCAACATAGGGTGACATGGACAGGATAGCTCCCAGGAGGCAAATCCAGGACAATCTTCCCCCCACCCCCTGCCCAGTATAGATCCAGTTGGATCACTGGGCCAAATATTAAAAAAAATTGTGATAAAATACACATAATATACACTGATAATTTTATGCTTTTTAGTGTACAATTCAGTGGTATTAAGTACACTCATAATATTGTATAATGATCTCCACTATTTAGCTTCAGAACTTTTTAATTACTTTAAGAGGAAATCTCATAACTATTAAGCATTTACTCTCCATTCCAACTTTCCTCCAGCTCCTGGAAACAACTTATCTGTTTTCTGTTTCTATGCAGCTGCCTATTCTGGATATTTCCCAAAATACAATAATAAAATATGTGGCCTGTTGTCTCAGGCTTCTTTCACTTAGCATAATTTAAAAAAACTATTTTTTAAAAACAATTATTATTTTTCAATTCGTTATAGGGCACATGTGCTCATCAAAGAGAAACAGAGAGGGAAAGTGAGAAAGCAAGCAGCCAGATCTGTGACTCAAACCATGGTTGGCCATGTGGGAGTCCAGAGCCTTAACTACCACACCACCTAGCATGATGTTTTAAATATTCATCCATGTACTAGCATGTATCTGTACTTCATTCCTTTTAATGGCTCAATGATATTTCATTGTATGGATGTACATTTGCTTATAAATTGCTTATGTACATATTTCTTTATAAATTTGCCACAGATAAAGGACATTTGGGTTGTTTCCACCTTTTGACTATTGTGAATACTGCTGTTACAGATATTAGTAAAATAACACTTTCTACCCATTTGACTGGCAAAAATTTAAGAAGAAAGACAATACCAGGTATTGAAGAGACCTCTTCAAGGTTGTATTATTGATGTGTCTATATGTTTATTTAACCATGTTGGAAAACAACTGGAGCATTATCTTGTGAGATTGAACATTCACACCATCTTTGATTTATCAGTTTCACTCCCATGTATATATCCAAGAGAAATTTAGCACACAGGTACCAGGAGACATACACAAGAAAGTTAATAGCAGAACTGTTCCTAAAAGCAAAACACTTAAATCACTTGCATGTGTATCAACAGTCATTTCTTTTGAGCAGTTCTATTCTAAAAGAAGTGTAGTAGTAGTATTGAGATGCATTTTTAATTTTTAAAAAAACTGCTGGGGCCAGCAATTACCCACATGGTTGTCTGCAGTTCAGGTCCCAGACCTGGTGGTTTGAAACTGACACTGGGCACATGTGCGTGCATGCCCAAGATCCTAAGAGGACAATAGAGTAGGGAATGTAGAGCAGCCATCCCCCACAGAAGGTGATTTCTCACTTTCCCTCTCACAGTCTCTCTTCCCTCTGGTGAGCGTACACACCTTATAGCAAAAATCTCTAAGAAAAAAAAAGAAAGAACAAAAATTGCTATAGGATGCATGTGCTCACCAGAGAGAGAGGGAGAGAGAACGTGAGAAATCACCCCCTTAGGTAGAGATGGCTATGCCACAATCTCTTCTCTTACATTCTCCTCTGGGATTTTGGGCATACATGCACAGGTGGTCAGCATGTTTTTCAAGCAAATCAGGGTTCAAGCTCTGCCCTATGGCATCTAGCTACCTTAACCACCACACCACTGGCTGGCCCGAGAAACATTTATTTTTAAATTTCTTTTAGCTTGCTATAAAGCATGTGTGTTTGCTGGAGACAGAGACAGAGACAGAGAGAGAGAGACAGAGAGACACACAGAGAGAGAGAGAGAGAGGGAGAGGGAGAGAGAGAAACAGAAATATGGAAAGTGATTAATTACCCTGTATGGGGGATGGCCATGCCACAATCCCTTCTCTTCCATTCTCTTTTTGGGATTCTGGGCACACATGTACATGCACGAGTGTGTTTTTCAAGTCACTGGGTCCAGGACTTGAACCACACAGCCAGTCATGCAAGATCCAGCTATCTTAACCTCCATGCTACCTACTGGCCCAAGAAACTTTTTCATAAAAGATGAGAGAATAGCAAGTTGTATGCTGAAGCACTGATTCAATGGAAGAGCGAGAAGAAATGGAGGGGCAGGACATCGGTGGGACAGAGAGATGGGTTATTGTCTATTGAGAATGATTCCCAACTGGATTGGTGAGAAATGTATACATGCTGGAATATTCACTTTGCAAGATTTGTGACTGAATGTATAAAAGAAATTGAAATAAAAAATATATTTAAAAAAACCCAATATACTACCCATACTGCTAGAGGCTAAAAAAAAAAAAAAGAAATTGAAATTGCTGGAGAATCCAATTTCAGACATTTAGCCTCAATTTGTCTTCCACTTTTGGAGGGTTCTGTCCATACCTTCAGTTTTGTTTTACTTCAGCTGTCCTTTCCTTTCTTTCTTATAAGTTTATGTATTTATCTCTTCCATGAGTGAGAGAGACAGAGAGAGAAAAGAGAGACACAGACCCTACAGGGTCCTAAAGCCATAATCCACCCCAGCCTCGCCAGTTCACTAGTGCACCTGGTGAACTCAGGGAAGTCTCTAGATGTGAACAGGACTTTCCATGTAGGTATGTCTCTTAGAATTGCATTATCTGGCCCCTGACTTGTCCTCAAACTGCTGGAACTTGCTACATTACCTATAGAAAATTCAGTTGGTGTACCTTCCATATCACCCCATAAATAGGATCCAATTTATCATGTCTTTACTCATAGATTACACAAAAGTCAAAATGAACGAACTACAGTTATTCCTAACGTGGATGAATATTAGTAACAAATTGCTAAATGAAAATAGTTGAAGACTACACACAGTATTATATCCTTTTTTAGAATGTTTAAACACAAGCTAAATTAAACAAATATTACTTAGACATATTACACCCTGATAACAGAAATGCTTAAGTACAAAATTCATGTAATGATTACTTCTGGGAGGAAGACAGGAGGATAAGGAAACAACCATATGGATCTAAGTCACTGCTAAACTTCAATAGATGGTTCAGTAGTTCACAAACTGGTGTACATCCAGACCACCTGGAGAACTGATTCAAACACCTAGACTGGGGCCAGATGGTGGCAATCAGTAATGCAACTAGACCCACATGGGAGGATCCTAGGTTTTTGTTCCAGGGTTTCCCTGGCTGAGGCTGGGTATGGAACATGGTGTGAAGCCCCTGTTGGGGATGCACGCCTTTCCTTCTCAGAAAAAAATAAAGATAAAACCTCTAGAAAACAAAAACACCTAGATGGTTAGTCCTCACCTCAAAGGTTTTTGATTCAGAAGACTTAGGGAGGGGGAGGGTGGCATGGGCATGGGGCTTAAGAACACGAATTTGTAAAGCCATTCAGTGCCTTGCTAGTGCTGCTGTTCTGGGGACCACACTTTGAGAATCACTGAAGTTCTCAGGTTGGATTGTGGGTTTACAATTGCCATTTCATTTTATTTCTAAATGTATAACTTAAGTTAAACGAGAAAGCAAAAGCCAGTCATAGACCAAAGATGATAATGTGTTTTTGCTTATTTTTAATTTTTTTGCCAGAGTGCCTCTGCGTTCTCAGAGAGAGACAGAGAGGAGAGAAAGCACCTCCCAACTGGGCGTGGTCACATGCCAATTCCGTCTCCCTTTCTATAGGATTTCGGGCACATATGCCGGATCCAGCTACCTTAACCTCCACACCACCTACTGGCCAGACAAACTCTTTATAAAAGATGAGAGAATAGCATTTGTATGCTGAAGCACTGGTTCAATAAAAAAAGAGATCCATGACAGGGACCAGCAGTTAGCATAATGGCTATGTCGCTGGACTCCCATGTAGTTGACTGGGGTTTGCGTCCCGGACCCGGTGGTTTAAACTCACGCCAGGCGCGTGTGTGTGCGCACCCAAGATCCCGAGAGGAGAAGGGACTGCGGCGTGGCCATACCACCTGGGGGGTGATTTCTCACTTTCTCTCTCTCTGTCTCTCTCTCTCTGGCGAGTGCACGCACCCTACAGCAAAAACCTCTCCAAAAAAGAAAATAAAAGAGATCCAGGACAGTGGGTTATGAACCAGGAATTAGTATTAACCTAGTCTAGGCTCCCAAATTCTCATAAATAAACTAGTATTTGTTATGAACAAACTTGAAAAACACTGTTCAAGACCATTAAATATTAATGACTTTTGAGAAATTTGAAAAATACTTCCTCCTGTGTGCACAACATAAGGTGGGTAACATACTGCATTCCACCTCCCTGGATTTCGACAATCTTTGGAAAGGCGTTGGCAGATCACAAATTTGCCTCTTTTATTTGGTCAACAAAAACTGCTTACAGAAAAGAGTTCCCCTACTTTCTCAGTTACCCTTTTTTCATATGTTCTAGGTAAGGTAATTATTTTTCTTCCTTTTTCTCGCCTTCCTTTCAATTTACTTAGGCTGTGGGATAAAAGGTAGATGACTTTTTAAAGACTGAATAGGGCATAGCAGAGGTTACACACTGTGTCTTGCATCGTGCCAGCTACCGACGGCATTTTGAGAAAAGCCTTAATGAAAAATGTGACCCCAAGCAGCTCAGCCTGGAGAGGGAACAAATATAGAAATATAAAACTACAACCCAAAGCAGGAAACATACAGTGCTATAACAAGGTAAAGAGTTACCCTCTTTCATAACCCCTCCCAAGCAGGCCCCTCCACGCTGTTTTTCTGGCGCGTTTCCGTCGGCGGGGAACCACTCGTGACCGGAGACCGGCCGCGGAGAGAGGAGGCGCGGCGGAGCAGAAGGCAGACTCCCGGGGCTGGATTTCATTGGCTTCCCGGCCGGAAGCTGCGGCGCGGTGCGCCCCTCACACGGGCGTCCTGAACGCCGCCTCTGCCGGCTGGGGTCGGTCCGCACCATGCTGCGTGTGTGTGTCCTGAGGCTGCTAGGACGCGCGGGGACCGGCAGGGTCTCTCTCCTGGAGGACTCTCGCCCACGCCACTACTGTTCGGACTCTCCCGGTAACCGCGACCTTGCCGGCGATGGGCGCGCCTACTTCACCACACCCATTTTCTACGTGAACGCGGCGCCGCACATCGGGCACCTGTACTCCGCGCTGCTGGCGGATGCCCTGTGCCGTCACCGTCGTCTCCTGGTTCCCCCGGCCGCCGCCACGCGATTCTCCCCCGGTACGGATGAGCATGGCCTGAAGATTCAGCAGGCGGCAGCCACTGCGGGCCTGACCCCGACCGAACTGTGTGACCGAGTCTCTGCCCAGTTCCAGCAGCTTTTTCAGAAGGCTGGCATCTCGTCCACCGACTTCATCCGTACCACGGAGGCCCGGCACCGTTTGGCTGTGCAGCATTTCTGGGGTGTGCTGAAGGCTCAGGGTCTGCTCTACAAGGGGCTCTATGAAGGTTGGTATTGTGCCTCTGATGAGTGCTTCCTGCCTGAGACCAAGGTCGCCTGGCAGCCGGGTCCTTCGGGGGATTCGTGTCCGGTATCTCTTGAGAGTGGGCATCCCGTTTCCTGGACTAAAGAAGAAAACTATATTTTCAGGCTTTCTGAGTTCCGGAAGCCACTCCAGCGGTGGTTGTGGGGCAACCCTCAGGCTATCACTCCCGAGCCTTTCCAGCATGCAGTTCTTCAGTGGCTGGAGGAGGACCTGCCCGATCTGTCCGTGTCTCGCAGGAGCAGCCACTTGCACTGGGGTATTCCGGTGCCTGGGGACGATTCGCAGACCATCTACGTGTGGCTGGATGCCCTGGTTAACTACCTCACTGTAATTGGCTATCCAAATTCTGAATTTAAGTCTTGGTGGCCAGCCACCTCTCATATCATAGGTAAGGACATTCTCAAATTCCATGCCATCTATTGGCCTGCCCTCCTCCTAGGGGCCGGCATGAGCCCGCCACACCGCATTTATGTCCACTCCCACTGGACTGTAAGTGGCCAAAAGATGTCCAAGAGCCTGGGCAACGTGGTGGATCCCAGAACTTGCCTTGACCGCTATACTGTGGATGGTTTCCGTTACTTTCTTCTTCGGCAGGGAGTCCCCAACTGGGACTGTGACTACTACGATGAAAAAGTGGTTAAGTTGCTGGACTCCGAACTGGCAGATGCCTTGGGAGGTCTCTTGAACCGATGCACTGCCAACAAAATAAATCCTTCGGGTACCTACCCGGCCTTCTGTACTACCTGCTTCCCCAGTGAGCCAGGGTTGGTGGGGCCATCAGTTCGTGCTCAGACAGAGGACTATGCTTTGGTGAGCGCGGTGACCACATTGCCCAAGCAAGTAGCAGACCACTATGATAATTTTCAGATCTATAAGGCTCTGGAGGCAGTGTCTACCTGTGTTCGGCAAACTAATGGTTTTGTCCAAAGGCATGCACCATGGAAGTTGAACTGGGAGAGCCCAGTGGATGCTCCCTGGTTGGGTACTGTGCTTCATGTGGCTTTGGAATGTTTGCGAGTCTTTGGAACTTTGCTCCAGCCTGTCACTCCAAACCTAGCTGATAAGCTACTGTCTAGGCTTGGGGTTTCTGCCAGAGAAAGGAGTATTGGAGAGCTACATTTCTTGCCTAGGTTCTATGGACATCCATGCCCTTTTGAAGGGAGGAGGCTGGGACCTGAAACTGGGCTTTTGTTTCCAAGACTGGATCAATCCAAGACTTGGCTGGTGAAAGCCCACCGGACCTAAACACTTTCTATTGGCTTTTTCTTTTTCTTTTTTTTTTTAAGTGAATGTGATATTTTCTTATTTTCCATTTTCAGGGAAGTTATACTAGTGTTTTGTAACATATTGCATCAAAATGAGTACCTAAGCTGTGTCACTGTGAGAAGAGGTTTGTAGCCATTCAAGACTACCTGCTAGTCTTTTCTTTGTCCATTAACCACTGTCGTTTTTGCACCATTGTGTCTAAGATGTTGTGTCAGAGGAAAAGATATTGAAGAGACAGTATTACTGGTAACAGTTTTTCATTGTACCTCCTTCCAAACCAGTTATTTGCCCAAATTACCTCCTAGCTTGTTTTATATTGACTTGGCCTCTGTTGCTCTAATTAGTCCAGCGACTCTTTTTATTGAGGGTTGGAAGCTCCCTACTTCAGTTTTAGTGTACCCCTGCTTTGTTATGCATGCTGGATTTCCTGTTAAAAAGAGATTTTTAAAATTAAACCCTTAAAAGCCAGTGTCCTAGATCAGATGAATTTTTTAAGGGTGGAGAAATCAGAAATTGTTTGTGGGACTCCATCATATCTAGGGGTTTTGTTTTCTGTTTTTCTGTTTATTTCTTTTGAGGGAGAGTATATGGGGGGAGAGGAGGGGGTGGAGGGAGAGAGAGAGAGAGAGCGAACGAGCAAGTGAACAGGCACCCCCAGAAAGAGGAAACCCCATGTTCATCCTCACTCTTTGAATTCCCACAAGGGCTCCCTAGTTCATTAATAGCCCAGCAGTTGTACTCTGTAGCTTTATACTTCAACCAGTAGATGGCTCTAGTCTCACACATTTAGTCACTGAAGATCCAGGTTTCAGCATATTTAGAATAAATTAGTTTTCTAATTTTGCAGATCTTTACATTTTTATAGCTGTTCTTAAAAAAAGGGATAAAACTATGGGGCCAACAGGTAGGTTAGGGTGCTAGACTCCCATATGGCTGGCTACAGTTCAAGTCCTGGACCTGGCAGTTTGAAAATCATGCCAGGCACATGTGCGTGTGTGCCCAAAATCTCAGAAGGAGAATGGAGGAGAAAGGACTGCAGCATGACCATCCCCCTTGGGGGATAATTTCTAACCTTTCCGAAATCTCACTTCTCTCTCCCTGGTGAGTGCATGTGCCCTATGGCAAAAACTTAAAACAAAACAAAACACTGTTTTTAACTACTACTGTTCCAACAGAAAGCAATTAAAAAAAAAAGCTATCAGAATCCTCCATTTTTTCAACTACTGAAAAGTGACATTCTTTTAAATGTTTAGCATAGCAATAAGTAAATGTATCAAGTTGTTTTATATGATAAACTTTAATGCTTTTTTGAGATATCTGGTATGTTAAAATTTTGAACTTTAATAACATTAGGTTACAGGTATGTTTTAAAAAATGTAAATACTTCAAAAGGGAAATATTTTCCTTATATTTCTTACAGTCTTAATTTTGTTATCCACATACATAATTTACCTCATGATTTCTTTTGGTCAGTCAAGATGTGCAGTACAGTATATAAATTGTATAATTATCATGATTAATGTTAACATTTTTACTTTCAAATAGTTTTTACTGATTATTTCTTTTGCCTTTTTAAGTTATTAAAGTTTAAAAATCTGTAAATCTGTTCTGTTGCATTTGTCGAAGGTGATGGTGAAGGGAGGGAATGATCAGTTCTTTAGGAATCTCAAACTGACTTTAGGGATCTCTCCAAGGCATCACCAAGATGTTAAGGTATCAGTTTATACAATGACTATAACATAGTAAGCTAGTGTTACATTTCACAGGTGATTGGACAGCTAGGACAAAATTTAAAATGAGAACTTACCTTGGAATATCTATTCTTGGTATGGTAGCAATGGAGTGGCTTCACTAAAAACTATTGTGCTGGTAGTTCCTTCATATTTATTCTAGGTTCCACCAGTTAGCTCCAGTTTTTGTTTATTAATCAGTGAGGTGAAGGATTTCTGGTTGCTTGGAAACAGTACTTGGAAAAGAATGCTTTCAGGCATTCTAAAGGTGGAAGGACCATTTCCTTAAATGTTCCTTCAGACCCTCTCTATTCTTTGTAATTCTGGTTTTTTTTTTCCCCCCACTGAAAAAAAATCCAACTTTATTGAATATAGGAATGGATGGATTTTCAAATTAATTATGTTTTGCCTTATGGTTATTACTTTTTTTTTTTTTTTTTGGTTATTACTTTTATAAGCCCTCTGATCCATGGCAAAACTTTCTAACTGGTATATACAGAAATGCTTTCCTATTTTTGCCAAGTTTATATTGTTTCAGTTCTATAGGTGCATAAACAAATACATTTAACTACACAGGATCATTTTTAACTGAATTACTGGTACATGGTAATGCATTGCAACTGGTAGTAAGAAATCAACTTCTAAGTACAATTTTTTATGCAAAAATTTAAGTTTTACACTTTCTTGTTCTTACACTAGAATTGATGTCACAACTTGAAGGCAAGCAAATACTTTTAGCTGAATAAAAATATGTAGTATTTTCATTATTTCAAACAATGCAATGTAACCCTTTCTTGAACAAAATGGCCAGGGTGCTAATTGGAGGAAGTGTTTAATAAGCATACTTTATTTAAATAAGTTCTCCAGTAGGACATGGAGAATTCACTGTCTTTACTTAGAAGGCCATGCAAATGGTCTGTCAAATATGTATGTGCTGTTCACCAACATTCCCTTATTAGAAACATCAGAATGTCCACATCACAGTTCCTGAAAGGACTTTAAAGTCTCAAAATTCTGGTTCTTTGGTTTGCTTTGCTCTTGGTTCCACCTAGGCTTTCTTTTTTTTTTTTGAGAGATTTTCGCTATAGGGCGCGTGTGCTCACCAGACAGAGACGTAGAGACAGAAAGCGAGAAATCACCCCCCAGGGGGGATGGCCACGCCGCAATCCCTTCTCCTCCATTCTCCTCTCGGGATCTTGGGCACGCACGCACACGCGCCTGACGTGAGTTTTAAGCCACCGGGTCAGGGATGCGAACCACGGTCGACTACATGGGAGTCCAGTGACATAGCCATTACGCTAACTGCTGGTTCCCTACCCAGGCTTTCTTAATGGTTTGCTTCATATTGTCTTCTCCATCTTCATAAATTTTCTTTAGAACATTTATCAGTCCCTCAATAGGATTTGTTTCAGTGTCGTATGAAGGCTTTTCTTTCTCTTTGCACTTTTTCAACCTGAGTCAGGTAGTCCCATTGTATGTTTTCTGCTTTCTTTCTATATAATATGAGAATTGTTATCAGTCTTAAATTTTTTTGAACTGCCTTCAACAGAGATGGGTTTCAAGATTGTTCACAGTCATGGAGTAACTCTTGCCATTTAGGTTTTTTACCAGAAGATAAAATGACCTCTCTACGAAATGCACCTGCGTGTTCTCTGTAGGAACTTGAACTCCAGTTAAGGCAATGTAGATTTTCACAAAGTTATCTGATTGATCCCATCCATAATTACCAATTTTCACTGTATATCCTGGTGTGATGGGAGCAACCACAGCAGTTGGCTTTTCACTGTCAAGAAGTTGTTTTTTTTCTGTGATTTTTGTTTCATCTTGTCCTTGATTTCTGTCTCAGTCTTAAATTACTCTTTTCTTAGTGGCCTTTTCCAGTAATACCTTTACTTCTTATAGTTCTGTAGCTCTTCTAGAGTTGAAACCATGGTCTTGGTGAGTACTGATGGCCCAAGCTGCAGCAGCGCAGGAAAGGGGATGCTGCACAGAGTGTGCTTGCTCAAGCGCAGAGCTGCAGCCTGGGTACACACCCCTGTGCCAGGTTCTCCCCTCCCCCCCCTTTTAAGAGAGGTTTTTGCAATATGGCTTGTGTGCTTGCCAGAGACAGAGACAAAAAGCGAGAAATCATCCCCCCTCCCCTGGGGGGATGGCCACTCTGCAGTCCCTTCTCCTCTGTTCTCTTCTGGGGATTTTAGTCATGTACACACATGTGCCCAGTGTATTAAGCCACTGGGTCTGGGACTCGAGCTATAGTCAACTACGTGGGAGTCCAGTGACATAACCATTGCTCCATCCGCTGGTCCCAATTCTGGGCTTTTTATATTCTTGTTAACATATTCTATTAATAGTTAACAGGTGGGATTACTAGGGGAGACTACTGGGGCATAGAATGTGCAGTATCTCCTAGATCTGGATAGAGTTAAAAGTAGTGAAAGATGGCATGTAATTTACATAGATGAGGAAAACATATGGGAAAGCAGTGGGATGCCAACCTCTGCCTTTGAAGTGCCCTTTTAACAGTGTGATAGTTCATACTATGGACAAAGACACAGTATCTTCCTCTTTCCTATGGGCTGGCGCTGGTCAGTACACTAGATCTTGGCATGCTCAAGAATGTTAAGTTCATTTTTGCTTTTTCTTTGGAGAGGTTTTTGCTATAGGGCGTGTGTGCTTGCCAGGAAGACAGAGACAGAGAGACAGAAAGTGAGAAATCACCCCCCAGGGGGGTTGACCACACTGCAATCTCTTCTTCATTCTCCTCTTGGGATCTTGGACACGCATGCACACGCGCCTGGCATGAGTCTAAGCTGCTGGGTCTGGGATTTGAACCACAGTCGACTACATGGGAGTCCAGTGACATAGCCATTATGCTAACTGCTGGTCCCAGGGGTGTTAAGTTCTTTTGTGTAGTCTGTCACTTGTGTAGGCACTTAAATGGCTACTTTGTGGTACCAAAGGACATAAGAGGGGAACCAGACAGGAAAGATTACAGAAGACAAGTATTTTGAGTGGAGTGTGAAAAATTGGATCTGAGTTCTGTGGTGATTTGATGATGAATCAGTTGAATTCTACACAGGAGGCATAACAAGTAAAGCAAATGTTCTTTGGTACTCAATGTGTTTGAATTGATCCAGCAGTTTAAGAACTGCAAGTGGGGATATGCAAAATTTAAACTGGAAGGCATGTACTTACAGGGTGTGGGGTATCCTAATTACTTTAGGAAGAAAATGATAAACTCATATAGCTCTAAATATCCCCTTGGGGACCAGCAGTTAGCATAATGGCTATGTCGCTGACCTCCCATGTAGTCGACTGTGGTTCAAGTCCCGGACCCAGTGGCTTAAACTCACGCTGGGCACGTATGCGTGCGTGCCCAAGATCCCGAGAGGAGAATGAAGGAGAAGGGATTGCAGTGTGACCATCCTCCCTGGGGGGAGAGGGGTGATTTCTTGCTTTCTGTCTCTGTCTTTCTGGTGAGCACACGCACCCTATAGCAAAAATCTCTCTCAAAAAAAAAAAAATCCCCTTGGCCCCAGAAGCATCCTTTTTTTTTTTTTTTTTAAAAGAGATTTTTGCTATAGCACATGTAAGTGTTCACCAGAGAGACAGACAGAAAGCAAGAAATCACCACGCTGCAATCCCTTCTTCTCCATTCTCCTCTTGGGATCTTGGGCACACATACACAAGCATTGGTGTGAGTTTGACGCCACTGGGTCCATGACTTGAACCATGGTTGAATATGTGAGAGTCCAGTGACATAACCATTACACCCTCTGCTGGTCCCCCCAAGAACTATTAAACTCTTTTCTGGCACCTAGGGAGCCCTTGATCAAAAAGGAAATTTCTTGGGACCAGCAGTTAGCGTAATGGCTATGTGGCTGGATTCCCACGTAGTCGACCGCAGTTCGAATCGTGGACCCAGTGACTTAAACTCACGCCGGACACATGTGTGTGCGTGCCCAAGTTCCCGAGAGGAGAATGGAGGAGAAGGGATTGCGGCGTGGCCCTCCCCCCTGGGGGGTGATTTCTCACTTTCTGTCTTTCTGTCTCTCTCTGTCTGTCTGATGAGTGCACATGCCCTATAGCAAAAACCTCTAAAAAAGAGAGAAATTTCTTCTAAATACTTCTGAGGTTCTCAAGTATTCATTTTGGTGTATTCTTGGAAGTAGTATTGCAAAAAGTGATGGAGCACTGCCGAGATCAGGTGTTCCTGAGATGTCACATTAGGAGAATAACAACAGGATATCAGCTCAATCCTATTTGTGAAGTCATATAAGAACCAGTAGGCAATGTGTATGTTGGGTGGCACCACTATATATTGGAGGGCTATTTCATGAGTCAACTCATAGATTAGGCACCAGAAATTAGAAGACCTATAACTATAGCTAGGAACAAGGAATAGATACCATCTCTGATTCTGTGGAAACCTCCTCTCAGATATTCTGGAAGTAGACCTGGGGATTCTAGGGGTTATGCAGAGCCTGGAGTGAAGTTCATGCCAAAGTGAGAGAGGCCTAGGCTGGAACATGGGCCCTAAGACTTTTTTTCTTTTAAGATTATACCTGTGATTGGGACATAGTTCTAGATTTGGGAATTTCTTTTTTTTTTTTTTTTTTGAGAGGTGTTTGCTATAGGACACATGTGCTCGCTAGACAAGAGACAGACAGACAGAAAGTGAGAAATCAGTCCCCATGGGGGCTGGCCACGCCACAATCCCTTCTCCTCCATTCTCTTGGGATCTTGAGCATGCACGCACACACGCTCAGTGTGTTTTAAGCCACCGGGTCCGGGACTCAAACCGTGGTCGACTACATGGGAATCCAGCAACATAGCCATTACGCTAACTGTTGGTCCCTTCTTTTTTTTTTTTTAATAATTATTTTATTTAACTTTATTATTTTAAAATTTGACCAGAGAAAGAGAAGTGAGAAAGCAAACTGCCAGGTCCAGGACTTGAACTGGGGTTAGCCACGTGGGAGTCCAGTGCCTTAACCACCATGTCCCTGCTGGCCCCTAGATTTGGGAATGTCTAAAACTGAAGTGAAGCTTCAGCTTTTAATAGTTGTTCAGATTGTGGGCCTCCAAAGAGCAGCAGATGATGATACCAAGCATTGTATGTCCTCTTTGGCATTGTATGATAGTAGGGATGGTTTCCTGGATATCTGATGTCTTCCCCCCTACCCCATGCAAGTATATAGTATTGGTCTTCATTAGTGTAACCTTGAGTTGTAGGAGAGGGCAGGCCTAGCTAAGACTTGGTCCATAAAACTGCTATTTTATCAGCTGTAATTGTGTCCTGGAGTCAATTCCCCACCATGTACAGTTTTACTATATACAGAACTTTTTTTTAAAGTTTTTCCAGATGGTACGTGTACTTGCTAGAGAGACAGAGACAGGGAAAGGAAGAAAGTATTCCCAGGTGGGGCCTGGTCCCACTGTAATCCCTACTCCATCTTTCCATCCTTTTAAGATTGGGGGCACACATGCTTGGCAAGTCTTTCATGTTTTGGGGATGGGACTTGAACCACATAGTTGCCTATATGGAATCTGGTTCCCTTAATCACTAGGCCATGGGGTTGGCCCCAGAACAATGCTTATTGGTAAGGTCTAAGATATTGTAAACCTTAATGGGTCCACTTTGTCTTGTCTTTGCCAGAGTGAATACCAGTGGACCTAAAAAGATGTGAACATATTGACGTCACTGTATCTATTTTGGCAGCAAAAGTTTACTAGTTCAGAGAGCTTAGGGGAAGCTGGGGCATAGGTTGGGATGACCAAGGATGTAGGTTCTAGAAGAAAATCTTTGAATTCCTTGCAAAAATGACATGAAATACATAGTTTAAGCCCAATAAAACTGGTCCTGGTTTTTCTTGTGCTCATCAGGGATGGACAAAGAGGGAGAAAGCATCCCCTCATGGGGGCGTGGTCATGCTGCAATTCCTTCTCTTTCATTTCTCCATCCTCTTGAGATTTGGAGCATACATGCACACTTGGCTGGCATGTTTTTCAAGCTGCTGGGGCTGAGATTTGAACTGTGATTACCCACATGAAATCTGGCTCTTTTATACTAGGCTACAGGGCTGGCTCTGGTTAGTTCTTTTCGTTTGTTTGTTTCAGAGAGATTTTTGCTATTAGGGTGCGTGTGCTTGCTAGAGAGACAGTGACAGAGAGTTAGAAATCAGTCCCCAGGGGTTATGGCCATGCCACAATCCCTCTTCCTCTATTCTCTGGGGATTCTGGGCATGCACGCACACACTCCTGTTGTGTTTCAAGCCGCTGGGCCTGTGACTCGAACTGAGGTCGGCTACATGGGAGTCCAGCACTTTAACTATGTGCCATCTGCTGGCCCCTGGTTAGGTTCTTATCAGGAGGGAACACCAAATTTGGAGGCTAATTATTACTAGAAGGGCCAGAACAGTGACAAGTGAAGTCAGTGGAGATTTTGACTTTTTCTTCTCTTAAATTGCCGGAGGGTGTGTGCATGAGAGATTAAAAAAGAGGAAGCGCCTCCCAGTAGGGCGTAGCCATGCCAAAATTCCTTTTCTTCCATTTCTCTATCCTGTCAGGATTTGGGGCATGTATAGGCATGTGCCCAGTGTGAGTTTCAAGCTGCCTTGGCCAGTATTTGAACCACAGTCAGCCTTGTGGCATCTGGTTCCCCATGCAAGTGCTTAACTGCTACATTATGGGGCAGGCCCAGGCACTGTAACCTTTCAAGAGTGTCTTATTATTTTTGGAAATAGATAAATATGAAAAAAAGATTCTCACAGAAACTATGCAGTGAGAAAGTAAAAATATCAAACTAGTACTAGATGTTAGCATTTCCATTTTTAATGCTTACTACCAAGTATATTGCTGCGAAGTGTAGAAAGAAAAAATTATAGTAAGCAAGGTTTTATGACTCTGAAACTGTCTTCTTCATGCATGACTCTGAAAATAACTTGCTTTTCTAAAAGAACTGTCAGCCTAATGTGCCTGTTCAGTAAATCCTCTCAATGAGTTGTTGAAAGAGGTAAATTGCATGGCTAAAATTTTGCCAAATTGTTCAGTTTAATAATAAGTGAAGGTGAAGGGAGAGAACTGACAGTTCTGTGTTCATTATTTATGTTCTTTTATCTACTTTTCCCATTAGCCCTCTGAAGTTTGATTTTTTCCTGTATTTAACTAATGAGAAATGGAGGTACGGAGAAATTAGAAAACTTGGTTACAGAGCTTGTAATATAGGAGACCATCATTAGATTAAAACTTTTCTTGAGGGGGCCAGTGGGTGGCATGGACTCTCACATGGATGACCATGGTTCAAGTCCTGAACCTGGGAGGTTTACTTTCTTACTTTACTTCTCTCTCACTGTCTGTCTCTGGTAAGTGCATGTGACCTAAAATAAAATAAAATTAATTAAATAGATAATTCTTTGAAAAACAAAACTTATCTTGATGCCAGAGTCTCAGCACTATCTTTAGCACCCATCATTAATTATATACTGGCTGAGACATTGTTTTAAATATTATGGAGAACAGGAAGTAGTATTAGATCCAAACATCTGAAAAGTCAATATAAGAACTTTTAATTGAAATACATCAATTAGTATTTCAAGACATGAACATTCTTGGTAGTCAGATCATGAAAGAGTG
>NW_006159857.1:382644-402749 GCF_000334495.1 Tupaia belangeri chinensis
TAATGGCACAAAGCATTAATGGCACAAAGAGGTGTGGTATTATCTGTTGAAGATATTTCATAGTTTTATCAACAGTACTAGGGAGAAATGTACACCTATTGAAATACCCATTTTGTAAGACAAATAATAATGTGATTGACTGTATGGAAGAAAATGAAATGAAAAAAAAAGTATAAAATAAATAAATAAAAAAATAAAGTAAAAAAAAGAAACTTAGAATGTAATAAAATTAAAAAAATAAAAAATAAAAATAAAAAAAAATAAAATCATACTTACCTTTATCATTAAACATGGTATATTTCACTTTGTTGTCAGTGTTTTCCTTTATATCCAAAATCAGCTTATGTGTGCTGGTGAAAATTGTATGATTTTTAGTAACTATATAGTCTCTATTTTTCTTTTACCTTAAGGTTATCTTGTCTTATTTTCAAAACTGTGTTCCATATTCTAGAACCTGGTGTTCTCTAAGTGAAAGTACATTGTCATAAATTCATGAATCTAAGTATTTTGAAATGACATTTTCTAATATTTTAAATTCACATTTATCTCTAAACATGAAAACATATCAATATTTGAAGTTTTATTTGAATGAACTATTATAGTAACAAAGCCAGGTAATTTTATTAACGGCTACAAACACTGAAATTCTTTTGTATCATACATACAGTTTTAATACAAATTAACTTATTAAGAAGACTCATCTTTACTAACAATTTAAATTCTATGAATTTACTAAACATTTATTACTGTATTTTTATGACAGCTTTCCTAACAAGCCTGTGGCAACCAGATTAAGTACTCTTTGACTGCAGTTATTACCAAAGCAAATATCACCCCATTAGCTAAAATGCCACATACTGGATAATTCCTGGTAAGTTGTACCTCAAATCATAATCAAGAGATATTCTTATCTTCTCAAACTAGATACTTTATTATAAATTGCATAAAGGATATTCAATGCTGTATTCTACCTTTTAAAAGGAAATGTAGCTTTTTATTGAACCTAGGTTATACCTTGAAGAAATGTGATGAAACCTTTTATATAGGTCTCTTAGCCATGATTTGAAATGTAGGTCAAAAGTCCTTGTTAGCTTGAAAGACCTACGTTTTTATTTTGTTTTAAATAATTTCTTCAGGATTCTGTTTAAATGTGAGCAACACACTCTCATAGTTAGCAAGGCATGATAATGGATGCTTTATCAATTTTTTTAATAAAATTTTTTTGGCTTATTGTCATAATCAAACTGATACATCATAAAAAATATGGTATGTTTAGATTATTTAAAAGTTCCTTACTGGGACCAGCAGTTGGTATAATGATTACATTGTTGGACTCCAATATAGTTGACCATGGTTCGAGTCCCAGACCGGGCGGCTTAAAACTCACACCGGGTGCATGTTTGAGCATGTCCAAAATCCCAAGAGGAGAATGGAGAAGGGATGGTAGCATGGCCATCCCTCCTGGGGAGGGGTGATTTCTTGCTGTCTCTTTTTAAAAAAATAATTAATTTTATTCATTGTCATTATTTTATTTTATTGAAGTTGACCCAGAGAGAGACATAAAGAAAGAAGGAAAGTGAGAAAGTAAGCTGCTAGGTCTGGGACTCAAACTGTGGTCAGCCATGTGGGAGTCTAGCTGCCCTCTCCACCGCGTCACCTGCTGGCCCTGTCTCTCTGTCTCTTTGTCTCTTCAGTGAGCGCACATGCTCTATAGGAAAAATCTTGAAAAAAAAAAGGGGTTACTTACTAAAGAAATTAATAATAAAGGCTTTTATAAAGAATCTTCAATCCTGATAAAATTATTAACTTTTAAAAAATATTTAATTTTATTTACCATTATTATTTTTAAATTTGCTATGAGCATGCATGCAAGAGAGAGGGCAAGAGAGAGAGGGAAAATGAGAAAGCAAGCCGCCAGGTCCAGGACTTGAGCTGTGGTCAGCCATGTGGGAGTCCAGCGCCTTAAACATCATGCTACCTGGTGGTCCCAGCTTTTTAAAATTTAAATTTCTATAAAACTTATTATACAAAAACTACATTTTATATAAAAAGCAAAACTTCTTAGTACTCAGTTATGTTTGATTTTATAACTCATTAGTGGAATGTAATTAAGTTACAAAGGGTAAGAAGCCTATTTTGGTAATACAGAAGTAAATTATATGTACTACATAAAATATTGAAAATATGTTGATTTATTTCATGAAAGCTGATGTTTGGATTGTTGCCTTAACCACTATGCCACCTGCAGGCCCCCAGGAAGTTTTTTCTTATTTAAATATTGTCCACATAGAAATCAGCCTCTACAAGGCTGATCTATTTATATAAATAAATCTATATTTATTTATAAATATAGATTTTATAAATAAAACATTTTATATAAATAAAACATTTTAGACAATCAACTTTACAAAATTAATTTTCTAGTCTAAAGAGAATATATAACACTTCTTCCTTTTTTCATAACCCGTGGAGACTAAAAGTGGAGCTTTGAGCTTTTAGAACCAATATAATGCATAACTGTGTAGCTAAATATAAAAATGAGAAAATCAACATGATCTCAGACAGAAAAACAGGAAAGATAGTGAAAGTGTATTGCTTAACATTGAGAGTAGTAAGAAAGATAGGAGCCAAGTTATACCAAGTTATCAAATCCACCACTGGTTAAGTTTGTTGAGGTAGATAGATGTTTAAATATTCAGTATGTGAAGGTATATTAATCTGAGCTCAAGTCTAATTCTCTAAAAACAGACGCATACCTGAAAATCTATTTGGTAAACGTAAGAATGTTACTGAGTTTTTTTTTAAAAAAACTTTCTTTGGCATAGACAATATTAGGATAGTATATGTGTTATTTTGAAAGCTAGTCTCACAGATGGTTATAAGTAGCTTGAATAAAATAATGCAAAGGTTATTTTTACTAGTATTTGTATAATTTATAGGGTAGAAAAAATTCATAACTATAGTAGTTTGTCTTTTAGTATTTTGAATAATAGATCAGATACTAATAACTTTAGGAAGAATTTTTTTTTTACATGTTTCTAACAATATGTGAGTGGATACTGTGTAGCTCTCTCTGCTTTAGTATCAGTTAGACATATTTAAAACAAAGATCTCAAATAACAATTAGAAGAAACACTTGTGAATATTAAAATCATCTCCAATTTTTAATGAATATTTAAAAATTATTATTCTTTAGATGTTTTCTCTGAATCACTACAGGAGAAAAAGATAACAAACCAAGCCATGATTTTATCCTGTACCTCAAATGTTCTGGCTAAAATTTCTTTAATTCCCTTAAGAAAGCAAAAATGTGTAACTTTAAGCATATTTGTTAACAGATGACCTATGGGGCTAATTGTTGGAAAAAACAGTTATCTATGATTCTATTTAACAGAATCAGTAGAGAAAGATGGAGTAAGAATTCAATCCTCTGCTGTGAATTCTTTCCTAGGATGAAAGTGTGGGCTTTGAAACTATCAAAAGGTTTCAAACCTACAGGTGAATGTTGAGAAAAGCTTCTTCTCATAGAATGTAACCTTGGTTCCTAGTAAGAGATTTAAAAATAATAAGGGTTTTAATGCATTTTATTTTTTATTTTATTAAAGAATTATTTATTTACTTCCATTTGCTATTATTTTTAAAATTTGACCAGACAGAGACAGAAAGAGAAAGGGAAAGGGAGAAAGCAAGTCGCCAGGTCCAGGACGCAAACACGGCTGGCCAGGTGGGAATCCAGTACCTTTAACCACCATGCCACTTGCTGGCCCCAGTTTAATTCATTGTAAATGGCTCTAACTTTAAAATTATTTGATGGAAAGATTTTTTTTTTTTTTGAGAGTTTTTTGCTGTAGGGTGTGTGTACTTGCCAAAAAGAGAGAAACAGAAAGCGAGAAATCACCCCCTCCCCACCAGAGGGAATGGCCACGCCACAATCCCTTCTCCTCCATTCTCCTCTTGGGATCTTGGGCACGCATTCACACACACCTGGTGTGAGGTTAAGCCACTGGGTCCACGACTCGAACCACAGTCGACTACATGGGAGCCCAGAAACATAGCCATTATGCTAACTGCTGGTCCCCAATGGAAAGATCTTTTAAAAATAGGTTAACTGAACCTGGATTCTGAGGAAGAGGTAGGCTTTAGGAAATTCCCTCTAGAAAGAGTAGGCTACCTTATACAGTGCTGCTGGTCAGGGAGACATTCTTTTGAGGCTATCAAAAGACTCACTACGAGGGATCTGAGAATAGCCATAATCACTGGTATATCCTTTTCTTTTAAAGTTTTTGCCATGAGGTCTGTGTGCTTGAGCACAGAGAAGAAAAGTGAGAAATCATCCTGCAAGAGGGGATGGCCACACTGCAATTCCTTCTCCTTCATTCTCCTCCCAGGATTTTGGGCACACACAATGCTCCCGGCGTGATTTTCAAGCTGCCAGGTTTGGGACTTGAACCACAGTCATCCATGTGGGAATCCAGTGCCTTAACCACATGCTACCTGCTGGCCCCTGCCACTGATATTTCTAAATTACTAGGTTATGCTTCTTTGTGTCATCCCTTAACTTTGGTAAATATTTGTTCAAATTAGATTTATGTTCTTATGCTATTCAAAATTAAAAATCAGATTCTATGTGTGAGAAAGTAACTATCCAGAGAAAATCAGAAAATTATTAATATATTACTTCATGTTAATAGAGTAACATTTTATCCTGCTGTTAAATAAAACATCTAATGAATAGACTGTTTTCTAAAAAAAATTATTTTTATACAACCCTCTGCTGAATGCAGGGTCCCTGGAGATTTCCTTTGCTCAAGTCACTGAGAATAGAAAATTTCAGCTAAGGCATCTGTAATGACGAAATGCTACTTCAGAGTATTAAGGTATAGCTAAATTATAATTATTTTTAAAAATTATTTTATTTAAATAAATAAAATTGATTAATTTAAATTTGACCAGAGAGACAAAGCAAGAGAGAGAAAGCGAGAAAGCAAGTTGCCAGGTCTTGAACCATGGGAATCCAGCACCCTTAATCACCATGCCACCTGCTGGCCCCTAGCCAAATTCTTTTGCCTAAAAATTGCATCATTTGCTCTGCCTGCTTTAAATGATTTGAGTTTGAATATTATGATTCAAGAATAATGCAAGCAATCAGCAAGGAGGTGGGAGTTTATCTCTTAAGACTGAATAAAACTTTCAAAGTAGGATCTAGGCCAAATCATTTGCCCAGTCTGCATCAGAAATTTAATAAGTATTCTAGTAGTTCTTCTAAGAACAGAACTAGTAACTTACATAGAGTTAAAGGAAAACTAAAGTTCTAAGGTTAAAAACAAAATTTCTCTAAAGGATCATGTTTGATTATATAGAGTTGCTATTTATACTCTGTGTCATTTGGGCACATAGATCACTCTGCTTACTTACCAAGACTCTGAGCATGTCTACCAACATGACATAACTTGCCAAGGCTAAAATAGGTACCTATTGGGAGTAAGTCATAAAAACAATGGATAATTTTTTATGGGGTACCAGACCTAGGCATTTCCAATGTTAAAAATGTTTTAAATTTTGTAATTTCAGAGTTTATTAATATCACTCCAAGATACTTTGTGAAGTTACAAAGTCGTCGTCCAACCAGAAAAGAAACACATTTAAAGTATTGTAATAATAAGTTAAAGATCATTTATCAAAATCAGTGTTGTGAGAAGATTCACTCCAATGATTACCAGGCTATATTTAAGCTTAGGCACTGTTACAGATTTCTGACTGAATCAGACTGTAGTAGACAATTATGATAATGATCCATTTATCTTAAAACTGCATCTTAAATATAGAAAGTGGCATGAGTCTGGTACTTGTCATTAGGATGTAAAAAAGGAAATTATTAATAGAATAATCCTTCCCCAAAAACTACATGGATCGTCTATACAAAGACTGAGAAAATGCCCATATTATAGCTATTCACAAGATAAATGGAGAAAAGAAAAACAATCTTTAAAAAAATTGTCAGAAGGTGAGTTTGCTCAACAGAGAGAGAGAGAGAGAGAAAGCGTGCCCCTCAATGGAGTGTGGTCACATTGCAATCCTTTTTCCTCCATTTCTCCATTTTGTCAGGACGTTGGACACATATGCATACATGCCCACATGTACCAACCATGGTTTTCAAGTGGCAGGGGCTGGGGTTCAAATCACAGCTGCCATATGGGATCCAGCTCCCTATGTACAGGGACTAACTGCTGTGCTATAGAGCTACCCTCCTGCTCCCAAAAAGGCCACATTAAATTTTTTTGGTGGACTTTATGCTTTCAAAAGTATGTGAAAATGTGCCATGTCTCCCAAATATAAAGAGTAGATGGCATAGCCTATAGGCACCTTTGCTATCAGAGGGATTAAAATTTTCCTGAGATACTGAACAGCTCTTTCTTCTCACCTTGTATTCCTTATATTTCTCAAAATGCTGACTTGTAGGATTTTTTAAAATTTTTATTTATTTTTTCTACAGGGTGTGTGCACTTGCCTGAGAGAGAGAGAGAGGACTCATCCCCCTATACCCTAGGGGGAATGCCATGCCACAGTCCCTTCTCCTTTAGTCTCCTATCTGGATTTTGAGCATGCACATACACATGCCTAGCATAATTTTCAAGCCACTGGGTCTGGAACTCCCACTGTGTGTTGGACATGGCCAGTGTCTTATCCTCCATGTTATTGGTTGGCCCACTTAAAAAGGTTTTTTAATTTTAATTTTTTTAGTTTTTGACTTATAGGATACATTTAAGAAAGTTTTCAATAAATAATAAAAAAAATTGTAGGGTAATTCTATTTCCCTTATTTTGGTTAGGAAACTGGTTCATACTTAGTTTACTTAGTAAAAAGTATTGTTAAACAGTTTATAAGATTAAAAAAAAATTTTAATATTTTCTTTATTATTACAATTTCTTTTATACATTAATCACATTACTTAGCTTGCAAAGTGAAAAATTCCAACATGTGTGCATTTCGCGTGGGTCCAGTTGACAAGAATTTTAATATTTTCTGATTCAGACTCTTAAATTATTAGATGCTTAAAGAATTAGAATAGACATTGAGTTAGATTTAATTTTTATGATTTAATGAAAGAAGATCCATCACTCCTAGATGGGACAGAAATTATTTCTGAAAAGCATTGTGTTCATTAAAGATCCTCCCTCTTACCCTCCATCTCCACTCCCTAGAAATCATCTGCTTCTTAATAGGTTATTATTTATTAATAATCAGAAGTTCTGAGTTCTACCACTTAACAGTGGTAGAACTTTTTTTTTTTTTCAAAGAGAGATTTTTGATATAGGGCACCCGCATTTGCCGGAGAGATAGAGACCAAAGGAGAGAAATCACCCCCAGAGTGAAGGCCAAACCACAGTTCTTTCTCCTCCATTCTCCTCTTGGGATTTTGGGCATGCATGCACACGTGCCTAACATAAGTTTTAAGCCACCAGGTATGGGACTTGAACCACGGTCAGCTACATGAGAGTCCAGCAACGTAACCATTATGCCATCTACTGGTCTCAATTCTTTTAACCTTTGTAAGTCTCACTTTTACAAAAATTACCAGATTATCTCAAAAAATGAGTAGATTAATGAGATAATGCATGTAAAGTGCCTATAATTTGTAACATGCTATATAAATATAAGTTATTACTCTTGCCTGGAAATACTCTTACCTGGAAATAATATAGTAGACACTAATTGATATTTTCAGTTTTTTTTTTTTTTTTTGGGAGAGGTTTTTTGCTATAGGGTGCGTGCGCTCGCCAGACAGAGAGAGAGAGAGACATAGAGACAGGAAGCGAGAAATCACCCCCCGGAGGGGGGATGGTCACGCTGCAATCCCTTCTCCTCCATTCTCCTCTAGGGATCCTGGGCACGCACACACACGTGCCCGGTGTGAGTTTTAAGCCACCGGGTCCGGGACATGAACCGCGGTCGACTACGTGGGAGTCCAGCGACATAGCCATTATGTTAACTGCTGGTTCCCTCAGTTTTCTTTTTGGGGGGGAGAGGTTTTTGCTATAGGGCACATGTACTCACCACAAAGAGAGACAGAAAGCAGAAAGTCCCCCCCCCCCGCTCCCCTCCCCCCAGGGGGTATGGCCACTCCTTCAATCCCTTCTCCTCCTTTCTCCTCTTGGGCACACACGCACACACGCCTGTGAGTTTAAGCCACCAGATCCGGGACTCGAACTGCAGTAAACTACGTGGGAGTCCAGCGACATAGCCATTACACCAACAGCTGGTCCTGGCACTAACTGATATTCTAAACATGATTTTATTTTGCTTTTGGAGAGGTTTTTGCTATAGGGCGCATGCGCTCACCTGAAAGAGAGAGACAGAGAGAAAGTGAGAAATCACCTCTCAGGGGGATGGTCATGTACCAATCCCTTCTCCTTCACTCCTCTCAGGATCTTGGGCACACCTGCACGTGCGCCTGGCATGAGTTTAAGCCACTGCGTCCAGGACTCGAACCATGGTTGACTACATGGGAGTCCAGTGACATAGCCATTACGCCAACTGCTGGTCCCTAAACATGATTTTATAGTATACCATAAACAACAAAATCAATTAAATTTTTACAAGGAATATTTAAACAATCTTAAATGACTTAACCAAAGCTTTTCTGTAGAACTGTCTAGAAATTATAAAGCAAATTTAGTTAATATAGGTTATCAAGATTTTAAGACTGAATTAAAACTTTCACCCTTATAGACTCTATTTCTTTCTTTTTTTTTTTTTCCTGGAGAGTTTTTTTTTTTTTTTTTTCTCTATAGGGCATGTGCGCTCGCCAGACAGACAGAGACAGAGAGACAGAAAGCGAGAAATCACCCCCCAGGGGGATGGCCATGCCGCAATCCATTCTCCTCCACTCTCCTCTTGAGATCTTGGGCACGCTTGCACACGCGCCTGGCATGAGTTTTAAGCCACCGGGTCTGGGATGCGAACCGTGGTCAACTACATGGGAGTCCAGTGACACAGCCATTACGCTAACTGCTGGTTCCTAGACTCTATTTCTTTATAAAGGACTAGGATCTTTGAAATTTCATTTGAGTCCTTAAATTATATGATTGTATAATTTCATTTTTATAACAAGGAAAGAGGCTTATATCTAAACATGATTCATTCTGTTTATGTAGTTGTATCAATGACTAAACTGAAAACCATTAACCTTTTTATTGTTAATTTATTTTTTGGAACCAGCAGTTGGCGTAATGGCTATGTTGCTGGATTCCCATGTAGTTGACTGCAGTTTGAGTCCTGGACCCAGTGGCTTAAACTCACACTGGGTGCGTGTGCGTACGTGCCCAAGATCCCAAGAGGAGAATGGAGAAGGGATTGTGGCATGGCCATCCTCCTTGGGGGGAGGGGGTGGGGGGGATTTCTCACTTTTTGTCTCTGTCTCTCTCTGTCTTTCTGGTAAGCGCATGTGCCCTATAGCAAAAACTTCTCCAAAAAAAAAAATTAATTTATTTTTTAACCTTTTTTTTTTGTAGAGATTTTTGGTGTAGGGTGTGTGAATTCACCAGAGAGAGAGCAGAGAGATAGAAAGCAAGAAATCACCCACCAGAGGGAATGGCCAAGCCACAGTCCCTTCTCCTCCATATTCTTATCAGGATTTTGTGCACACATGTACATGAACCATCATACCACCTACTGGCCCAGAAAACAGTTCATCTTTTTATTTTAAGCCGCCAGGTCTGGGACTCGAACTGTAGCCAACTACATGAGAGTCTAGCGACGTAACCGTTACACCATCTGCTAGTCCTGAAAACAGTTCATCTTAAATAGTTAAAGTAGGAGAGAAGTCCAGTCTTGTCTTTAAGGGTTAATCCCTTTTCAGACTATACTTTTTGATCCCAGCTTAATGTATTAGTATAACATATTAATTGTACATTATAATTTCCCTGAGACCGTCTAGGTTTATGCCTATTGTATTACTAGAATTTTATTTTGAGAAACAGTCCCTGAATAGAATGTGTTTATTAATAAGACATTTTTTTGTTGGCCAATAAACATATATTTCAAAAATTATATAATTTTAATTATTTTTGGTGACCCTTCACTCTGATGTGTCCTCATTTGGATGATAACTATATGATTACCACATAATAAGAACTAGAATCAGAGATCAGCAAAGTAAAAATCTGATTATCATAAGAAACAGAAGTGAAAGCAGTTGATATGACTGATAAGACATCAGAGGACCTTGTCAATAGGTATATAGCCTTAATTTCTGTAAAGATAATGGAAATCAAATCCAGCCTGTCTACTGCTTATCAATGAAGGTGGGAGTGAGACTGAAGAGGAGGTATGTACTAGAGAATAAGCACTCCTAATTCAGATCATATTTCTGACAAGATTAAAGCTGCTAATCATATTGGAATTGGCCAGTCTCTAAGAAGTGATTATTTCTGAGAAAAGATGGAGTTACATTATTACGCGCCCATTCAGATAGAACCTAATTACAAGTCTGTCTTATTATGATAGAACAAACTGTACTTTATTAACACAGACAAGATTCTTTTGAAATTTCATGATTTGAGATTAAATCAATTTGAGATTAAAAATCTATTGTTGTTACTTTTACCTAGAGTGTATGAAGATGGTGGGTCTGAAGGATGTTTAATAAAGTAGACCAACCATTTATATGAAGAAATGATCTTTAGAATGAATTTTGTATGTTTCCCCAAATAATTCATCACTTAAAAGAAAATAAGAGAAGCTGAGTTCTCTGTAATGGGTATACAGAATTTTTTTTTTTTTTGAGAGGTTTTTGCTATAGGTTGCGTGCATATACCAGAAAGACAGAGAGAGAGAGAGAGAGAGAGAGAGAGAGAGAGACAGAGAGACAGAGAGACAGAGAGACAGAAAGTGAGAAATCACCCCCCAGGGGGGATGGCCACACCGCAATCCCTTCTCCTCCATTCTCCTCTTGAGATCTTGGGCATGCACGCACATGTGTCTGGCGTGTCTTTAAGCCACCGGGTCTGGGACTCAAACCGTGGTCAACTACATGTGAGTCCAGCGATGTAGTCATTACGCCAACTGCTGGTCCTGAGTATACAAAATTTAAGCAAAGGTGATAGTGATTTAGAAAATAATTTTTAGGACCAGCAGATGGCATACTAGTTATGTTCCTGGACTCCCACATAATCAACCATAGTTCAGATCTCAGACCTGGCTGCTTAAAGCTCACACCAGGCGCATGTGCATGCATGCTCAGAATCCCGAGAGGAGAATAGAGGAGAAGGTATTGTTAGAATCTTTAAAATAAGTTTTTAAGTTCAAAATTTCCTGTTAAAGAAATAAAACATACAATCTTTTCCTTAGCTTTCCAGTGTTTTTTTTTTTTTTTTCTTTTTTTTTCCTCTTTTTTCATATTATGGCATACCCAGAAAATAATAATAGTCACTTGGCATACCAGGACAAATAAGAAGCCTACCTGCACTGGCAATGGCATATAAAGATTTACTGAATTCTCCCCTGCCATTTTTGAAAGAGTTATATGATGGGCTGGAGGAAGAACTTAATGCTTTAGAGCCCACTAATGCAGACAGAAATACATCTACTCCAGTTCTGTAGGAAAGCATTAGTTAAACATTTGATGCTGAAAGAGCTAAATCTTAACAAGGAATTCAGAATTTTGTATTTTTCACAAATCAGAGGCTGGTCAGTTTTCAATGACTAGAAATAGATCAATACAATTCTAACCTAGTAATTACATAGGGAGATTTATCAGTTCCTTGGATGATAACTTTGACAAAGGAATAGAATGATATCTGTAAGATAAAGGGGCAAAAATCCATCTGTTAAAAAAATTAGAACCTGTGTAACCTGAGGTTCTCAGTCCAGACACTATTTTGATGCTACATTGTTTGTTAATAAATAATAGTACAATGATATTGTCTTCTAAATAATGTACATTTCTCTATTTTATAATCTGTATATACATACATATATATGTGTTTATATGTATAAAATGATTCTCTTAATCCTCTCAGGGAAGTTGAGGAGGGGAAAGATATTTCTTTTTGTCTTCTGCTTTTCTCTGAATCTAGAATTCTAGTTAGTATTATTATATATTTTGTTCAATAGAGACTTTTGGTGGAAATAGCCTTTGGATTTAAATACCATTTGAAGGGCCAGCAGGTGGTGTGGTGGTTGGGGCACTGGACTCCACATGGCCTACCGTGGTTCAAGTCCCGGACCTGGTGGTTTGCTTGCTTTTCCACTCTTCCCCCCCTGCCCCATCTCTAGTGAGTACACATGCCCTATAGCAAATTAAAATAATAATAAAAATTAAATAATTCTTTAAAAAAATACCATTTGTAATACTGTTGGAATGGGGTAAAACTCTTAACCATGCTTAATTGCATTTTTTTCCTTTCAATTTAGAGTTTTATTTGAAAATAAATGACTGTATAAATAATAGTTACAACAGGGCTAGCAAGTGGCATGGTGATTAAGGAACTGGACTCTCACATGGCTGACCACAGTTTGCATCTTGGACCTGGTGGCTTGTTTTCTCACTCTCTGTACCAAATTAAAAAAAAATAATAATAATGATAAATAAAGTTAAATAAATCATTCTTTAAAGAATAATAGTTATAATAATAACTATTAGTAGGCCTATTAGTAGACCTAATAATAACTATTAGTAGTCAAGATTAACTATATTGGGTGGATAAGAAAAGACTCAGGGTCTCTAAAATTTTGGAGTTCTATCCAAAATGGAAATAGAATGTTGGTAGCTGGAAGGAGCAAAGCCAGAATGGAGAGAGGTCTTTCTCATTGTCAGCATGCTCAGATTTTTGTATTGATCCAAACATGGATATGGTACGTGAAGAACAAATTGGGATGGATATATTCAGGTGGATAGATGGGAATTCTTCACAGATTGCAAGAAGGCAACCAGTAGGCTTAGGGAATTCATGGCATAGAAAGAGTATAGTTTGGGGGACAAGCAGATAGCATAATGGTTCCATCACTGGACTCCCACGTAGTTGACTGTAGTTTGGATCCTGGACCCAGCGGCTTCAAACTCACGCTGGGCATGCGCGCATATGTACCCAAGATCTTGAGAAGAGAATGGAGGAGAAGTGATTGTGGGGTAGCCACCCCCAGGGGTGATTTCTCATTTTCTGTCTCTCTGGCAAGTGCACGTGCCTTATAGCAAAAAATCTCTTTCTCTCTCTCAAAAAAAAGTGTAGTTTGAGTTCTAGCTTGGAATTTTCCAAAGGGAAAACGGCTTTTTGAAACATGTTTGAAACTTATTAAAGCCAAATTCTAGAGAGAATGCCACAAAACTTATTAGTGGTAAGTGATGGGAGAAGTTAAATGCTAAGAAGTTTGGGCAGTTAATTTGAAGTCTTTATACTTCAGGAAAAATCTTGGCTCTTCCCATAAAACAAGATAATAATACAAAAATACTACTGTTTCTCTAAAACTGTTAAACATTTCCCTAGGAAACAAAAACTTAAAGATGTGTTTTATCTTTACTGTCCCATGGAGGAAGAAATAGAGAAAAAAGAATGCAGAAGCTAAATCAAATTACTTATTAAACAATCTCTCTTAAGGCCCAAAGGTATACTACAGTTTTTTAAAAGAATTATTTAATTTTATTGATTATTATATTTTTATTTTCACTTTTGCTATATGGCACATGCACTTAACCAGAGAAAGAGAGAGAGAAACTGAGAAAGCCACCAGGCCTGGGACTGAAACTGCAGTTAGCCATATGGGAGCCCAGAGCGTTAACCACCATGTCACCTGCTGGCCCCATTTTTATACTATAGTCTTGTAGGTACTATCTAAAGAAGTGAAGATTTAGGATACTCTAATAAAGTTTCACTGATGAACAACAACCATTAAATAAAAGGGCTGCAATGATGAGAGGACTATTAGGTGAAGAGGAGGAGAAGGCTTTAGTAAGTATAGAGAAGCTCCATCTTCCCTGTTGATCAAAGAGAAGAAAGTACACCAAAGAGATGTTGTGACCTATATCACCTTTAGAGAAAAATGAAATTTCAATCACTCTTGGGTATACACCTTGATGGAAATGCAAAACAGGTTAACATACTAACTTCACTAAGAAAATTATAACTAATATATTACTACATAAGTATTGGCTTCTATTAACTAAGAAATATATTATCAAATGAAGAAAACTGACAAATCAGTATATGGGAAATATATAAATTTTAAGTTTTAAAAACAAGTCAATTGTCACTATGGTATCACTTAATAGCTTAAATAAAAATTATTTGGCCAGTTACTGTGTATTTTCACTTAACTGTAACCAGGTTTAGCATTATATTAATTGGTAACTATTTTAGGCAGCATGTCCCAAAACAACGATAAGATGGGAAATCCTTAATCTGTTCACTAGTTTGAAATTCATGCCTGTGCTTTTATACTTGCAGATCCTAGCAGGTCAGAAAGTGGGTAACACAGCAGTCCTATGGCCTGGTGAAAGAAAGTGGATAACACATCAAGATAACCTTTAGACTAGCATATAGAAGAGACCACCACTATGTCACATGGAAATGAGAAATAAATGACAGTATGAAAGAAAGCAAGTAATCTTGAGGAGCACCGATTTCTGAGAGGAACCAGCAGAATGCAGAAAATGCCAGCAAACTTGTGCCACACATAGAAGCAAAGAGAAACACGTACCAGGTCCAACAAACAGTAGCCAGTGTAGCTGTACTCAGAGAATGGTGTTTGGGATGGAAGGATGGAAGCTGATGCCGTATTTTTAGGTTTTTATACAGAGAGATGAAACGGAGTTGAAAGAAACAACAACAATTATGGATCTTATTTATAACTGTCCTATGGGTAAAACTTTGCCCTTTGTCCCTTTTAACTTTATAGAGATTTCAGAATTCTAATGAGTATAGGTATATGGGTATAATTTAATATAGTAACAGAGTATGTTATCAAATTGGACTGAATGTCTTCTAAAGTCTTCTAATCTTTTGATCATTTTGTTTTAATATTATCCTACCACAATTTCTGGGAAGGGTACAGAGAATTTAAAATTTTTTATGTGACCCCAATTCATTATTTTATAGTTAAGTGTAGCATAAATTCAAGAATAATACTACTACACATAGGAGTTACCATGTATAAATTTGTTTAAAAATATTGTACTGCCATTGCTGGAAATTTATAAAGCTATCTGTTATAAACTAAATCATACCTCTTTCCAAGTTATCCTTCTGAAATCAGCTGACAGAGGAAGTTAGTGTTAATTTCCCAAGATCCTTTATCTTTTGACATGTTACCATCTTTATATCTCTGATCGTGTCAGGGATTTTGGGAAAACAGATTACAAAATTATTACCCTGTGATTTTTTTGAACATGTACTGATATTTATATTTACCTTAAACCAGAGCATATTTTAGAAATTTTCTCCATATTAGCCTTTTAAA
This sequence comes from Tupaia belangeri chinensis, assembly GCF_000334495.1. Classification (NCBI taxonomy): domain Eukaryota; kingdom Metazoa; phylum Chordata; class Mammalia; order Scandentia; family Tupaiidae; genus Tupaia; species Tupaia belangeri. The sequence continues at coordinate 398,098 of NW_006159857.1, forward strand.
AATGAGTACTCATAAAAACGTACTTTTGAAATCATCTGTTGAAGATACAGTATAAAATAGAAAAAAATGTAGGGACCAGCAGTTGGCATAATGGCTATGTCGCTGGACTCCCATGTAGTCCCCTGCGGTTCGAGGCCGGACCTAGTGGCTTAAACTCATGCTGGGCATGCATGCATGCATGCATGTCCAAGATCCGGAGAAGAGAACAGAGAAGGGAATGCGGACGTGGCCATCCCCCTTGGGGAGTGATTTCTTGCTTTCTGTCTCTCTTTCTGGCTAGTGCACATGCCCTATAACAAAAATCTCTCAAAAAGAAAAAAGAAAAAAGAAAAATAATGTATAGGTAAAGAGAATTTTCATCCTCTAAATCTGTTTTTAGAAGTTACATGTTTGAGGGGCTGTCAGGTGGTGTGGTGGTTAAAGTTGCTGGATTCCCACATGGCTAACCACAGTTTGAGTGCTGGGTCAGGTAGCTTGCTTTCTCACTTTCCCTCTCTCTTTGTCTTTCTCTGGTCAAATTAACGAAAAAATTGAATAAATTAATTCTAAAGAAAAAAAAGAAGTAACATGTTTGATCTGTCAGGTAGGCCATGAAAAAGATGAGATATCCTCCATATATTCAAACTGTCAATAAATTCCAAAGTTTTTATTAGTGTATAAATTCTTAAAAAGTGTATATGTATAAATTACATATGTGTCTATGTAATATATATGTATATACATTAATATGTTCATGTGTATATGCATATGATTTATAAAGCTGTATGGAAGAAACACATTTGGGTATCAATTATTATCAAAATTCCTTATCCAATAATACATCATTACTTTTTATTAACAGTCCAGAATTTGTTTAGCATCGTGTTTAACATTTTGAAAATCAAAACATTAACTGTGTTGTTTTCAAGCTAAGTGCTATTAAAAGATTTCTAACATCAGTGGTTAATTTGCTACTTACAGAACAAAAACTTTTGAGTTTTTTGGAGGGGACCTTAGTAGTCTACTTACACTCCTAAAACTGAGAGTACTTAATGTATATGGGACTATTGTATGCTAATCTACATTCATATGATGTTCTCATGAAACCATTTGACTAGTAAACATATTCATTATGGTTTCAAAAGAAAAATCTTTATTTTACTCACCAGGAAAATCTCTGGAATCTACATCCTAGTATTTTTTTTTTCTGCTGCTGTTGAGAATTGAATAAATTTGAGATTGGAACAAGAGAGAGAAGAGATAGATTTATTAAGCTAATCCAATTTTTATGACTTTTCCTCCTCTCTTAAAATTAGGAAATCTGTGAAAGAACTGCAAATGAATGTAAAGAGGGGTGGCTGTACTTCTACAGACATTTTAATGATTAAAAACTCTTATGATTTGTTCTGTAACTTCTGAACAGGGACTCCTCTTGCCACTTATTTTCCAATTTTATAATAAATGACTATAGAATCACGATGTACAGTTTTTCTTTGGTGTAAGAAACAGTTTTTCATTTTATAAAAACAATTAATTGTCCTTTTAAAAATTAATCACATGTATAGTAGAATATATTGGTAACATAGAAAAAGAAAAGGGTAAAAGATTAAAGCAAAGAATGCTTTATGGCATTCTAATACAGTAGAATATCAATCAGTGTTAAGGGATTATATCAGAGGTGAGTCTTTTATTGAAATTACACTAGGTGGATTCATATTATATAAAATTTAATATCAAATGGTTTATGTTATAAGAAGGTTGCTGTATTATCTCAAACATTAGGAAAAAAATAATGTCAAATTAGCCAAATAAAAGACAAAATATATAATAGATCATATTGGTAGTATTTCTAAAATTTGGAAAATGCTATAAAAAGGCATAAATACTATTAAAATTCCAAAAAATGGTAGAAGCAAAATTACTGGAATAGTAGTAACAAATAAATAAAAAATTAGACAGAAGTACATTAGTGACAAAATAGCAAAGCAAAGTAATAGAACCAAATAATTAAAATTAAATAAGAGACTATGTTCTAAAAGGTATTAAAGATTAAACATTTCTTTTAGAGTTATAAAATATTTTTATCTTAAATATTAAAAGAAATATCAAAGAAATATCAAAGAAATATGAAACATAATATCTAAAAATCTGAGAAGGAAATAACACAAAGCAGAGAAAATGCTATTCCCAGTGTAGTTATTATTTATGGAATGGATAAAAAACATGTTGTAAAAAATGTTACTACAGTTAGGTAAACACATAAAAACACCAACATGCCACACCTATACTTTTGTAGAGCAACTGAAAAAGCAAATTTCACCAAATTTAGACAGTTTATAGTGGAATAATTAAGTATGATGATGTATTAACTAACCCTAAGTTTCACAATGGGCAGCTTCTAGCCGGTTCGTTGAAGCTGGATCTCGGCCACACAAGGATCATTGGACAAGAAATCAGTTGAGCTGGACTAGAGCTGCCCAACTGTCTTAATAATGGATGCTCCACACTGTCTGTTAAGTAAAGAGAAAATATAGATCAAAAAGACTGAACAGAAGAAAAGGAATAAGTTAGAGTAGGTAAATGTAGAACATCAATCGACATTTACTAAATACTTACAGAATGTGGTACTAATTATATTAGTGATATGAAGTGATTAACTAGTCCAGAACTCAGAAAGGCTTATTCTCTGCTGAGAGCTTACAAACTGTAGTAGACAACCTCCTCCTTTTTTTCTTTCTCTTTATTTATTATTATTATTTTTTTAACTTGCTATAGGTGCATGTGCTGGAGAAAGAGAGGAAGAGAATGAGAGAAAGTGAGAAAGTACCTCCCACAGAGGATGACCATGCCACAATCCTTTCTTTTCCATTTTCCTCTCAGGATATTGGGTGCACATGCACATGTGCCCCTGTGTTTTTCTTTTCTTTTTCTTTATTTTTAAAAGGTTTTTGACATAGGGTGCATGTGCTTGCCGAGAGATAGGGATATATATATATAGAGAGAAGGAAAATGAGAAACCACACCTCAGGGGGAATGGCTGCGGCTCAATCCCTTCTCTATTCTCCTCCTGGGATCTTGGGCATGCACACACATGCACCTGGTATGATTCTAAAGCCACTAGGTCTGGGACTTGAACCATGGTCAGTCATATGGGAGTCCAGTGATGTAACCACTATGCCATGTGCTGGCTCTGCTCCTGTGTTTTTCAAGTCACACTACCTGGCTGGCTCTGTATTAGACAATCTCTAGTGTAGTATCATAGTATAACTGTTCAGTTCACTTCAGGACAAGCAGGTCATTGCTGAGTGTGAGTTGTAACATTTCCATCTAAAAGGTATGGTTTAAAAATGCACTTTTAAATGGGGAGTGGGACCAGCAGATAGTGTAGGTGTTACATCACATGGCCATCCCCCTTGGGGGGTGATTTCTCACTTTCCCTCTCCCTGGTGAGTGCACATACCCTAAAATAAAAACCTGTTAAAAGAAATGTGATAGAGCTAAGGAAGTCTACTATTTAAAATGTGTTACATAGGGGCCAGAAGGTGACATAGTGGTTGGGATGCTGGACTTCCTCATGATTGACCATGATTTGAGTTCCTGGACCTGGAGGCTTGAAACTCATGCTGGGCGCCTGTGTGTGTTTGCCCAAAATCCCAGAGGAGAATGGAGGAGAAGGGATTGTGGTATGGTGAACCTCTCTGAAGGGTGATTTCTTACTTTCTCTCTGTCTCTCTGGTGAGCGAATGTCCCCTATAGTGAAAATCTCTCTTAAAAAAGTGTGTATGGGGATCAGCAGATGGCGTAATGGTTACATCACTGGACTCCTACGTAGGTAACCACAGTTGAGTCCTGGACCTGGCAGCTTAAAACTTATGCTGTGTGCATGAGTGCCCAGGATGCCAAGAGGAGAGTGGAGGAGAGGGGATTGTGGCATGACCATACCCCCTGAGGGGTGATTTTTTACTTTCTATCTGTCTGGTAAGCACGTGTGCCCTATAGCAAAAAATCTCTCTAGAAAAATGCGTACAAAGAAAAAAATGGTACAAATATTCTTTGACAAAGATTAAAAAACGTGTAGTGATATAAATGGCCATTTATGTGGAAAACAATAATTTTCAACAATGTATTGAAATTTGTAATTTCATAATTATAGTAGCTATGATAGACTAATGGTACACAATTATTAACCCTGTTACTAACTACACTACTAAACATAATAAATCAATAGTTAAAAGGTCTAGGGTATAATCTGAGGAATTTAAAACAAAATTTTTTAAAAACTAGATTTTATTTTTCAGAATAGTACAAGTTCCCTTCACCCCTGGGAAGGGGCCAGCAGGAGGGGTGGTGGTTAGAGGCGCTGGACTCCCACATGGCCAACCGCGGTTTGAATCCCAGACTTGGCAGCTTGCTTTCTCACTTTCCTGCTCTCTTTCATTCTGTCCCTCTCTGGTCAAATTGAAATTAAATAAATAAATTCTTAAAAAGAAAGAATGCAACATTAAAAAAAGTATAGGGATCAGCAGTAAGCGTAATGTCTGTGTCCCTGGACTCCCATGTAGTTGATCGCGGTTTGAGTCCCAAACCCAGTGGCTTAAAGTCATGCTGGGCACGTGTGTGTGGGTGTGTGTGTGTGTGTGTGTGTGCCCAAGAACCCAAGAGGAGAAGAGGAG
>NW_006159857.1:402835-414631 GCF_000334495.1 Tupaia belangeri chinensis
AACAAAAAAAAAAAAAAAAAAAAAAAAAGATAAAAAAAAAAGAAAACATTATAAATCCCTCTTCCAAAAAAAATCTGAGTGGGAAGGGGGCCAGCAGGTGGTAGTTAAGGTGCTGGATCCTACATGACCAATTTTGTGGTTCTAGTCCTGGACCCAGAGGCTTGAAAACCATACCAGGCATATGTGTGTGTGCACCCAAAATCCTAGGAAGAGAATGGAGAAGGGATTACAGTGTGACCATCTCCCTCACACACACACCCCAAACCCCGCCCAATGATTTTTCACTTTCCCTCTCTCTGTCTCTGTTGAGCACACATGCCCTATGTCAAAAAAAAAAAAAAAAACTGGAAGTACAGAGGTCCCATATACCCTCTATCCCCTTATATACACAGTCTTCTTAGAGAAAGGAAGCATCCTGCACCAGGGTGGTACTTTTGTTACAATCAATGAACCTACACTAACACATCATTATCACCCAAAGTCCACTGTTCACATTAGGGTTCACTCCTGGTGTTATACATTTTATTACAGTATTACATGTAATAGCTTTGCTGTTCTAAAAATCCTGTGCTCTACTTTTTCATTCCTTCTTCCCCCTTAATAACTGACAACCACTGATCTTTCTATTGTCTCAATAGTTTTATCTTTTCCACAATGTCACAGACAGTGAGCACTGCGTAATGAGAAATGCACTCACTGTTGGGCAATTTTGTCACTGTGTGAATAAAACTGTACAAACCATAGATTGTATGAACCTAAATTAAACAGTTTATTGCTACTCCCAGCACGTAAGAATTTATAAAAATGTAATATTATAATTGATATATAACTTAATAACCCAACTTAAAATCTTAGAGAAGATCCATTGCCATTTTCCTAATTTATTTCTTTTACTCCTGTCCCAAATATGACAATTTAACTTAGGACCTGCTAGTTTCAATAAAAATTACAGGTCAACACTGATTTGCTATTTTTTTTTTAGATTTTTTCTTTTTTTTTTTTGCTATAGTACACATGTGCTTGCCAGAGAGACAGAAAGTGAGAAATCACCTCCCCCCCCAGGGAAGATAGCCATGCCACAATCGTTTCTCTTCCATTCTCCTCTTGGGATCTTGGGCATGCACGGACATGCACCTAGTGTGGGTTTTAAGTCGCCAAGTCAGGGACTAGAACTACCTTTGACTAGAGACATAACCATTATGGCATCTGTTGGTCCCCTGATTTGCTATTCTTTTTGTGTTTGCCAGAGAGAAAGAGAGAGAGAGAGAGAGAGCGCGAGAGAGTGAGAGAGCGAGAGTGAGCTCCCTGGGGGAATATTTTATTTCTATGCATGGGGCAACTCATTTATATGATTTATAGAATTAACTAATGACCCATAATTTGTGTAAATTCTGCTAGATTTGACAGTACACAGTGATGTGACAGGAAGCGAAATGATAACTTAAATCCTTAAGTGATATTTTATTATAGTTTTAATGTAATTCTTCAATTAAGTCTTTTTATTATTTTTTGCCAGATTAGAGGGATAAATAAACTGGTCTGATTTTTACTCCCTGATTAAGTCTGTTAATGTGTTGCTGAAGTCCAAAGGCCTGGGGTCTTCCTTCCACCTCCCTCTTTCCTCTTTCTTCCTTTCCATTCCTTCCTTTCTTCATTTCCCTCTCTCTGTCCTTCCCTGCTTCTTTTACTTTTTCTTTCTTTCTTTCTTCTTCTTCTTTTTTTTGTCTCTCACTGTGCTTGTACTTCTCAGATGTTTTGTGATTTTTGACTTGAGACAATTTTCTTCTGAAGGTATCATCACCTAAGATGGTTGATAATATTCAGAGGGGTGAATAGTTGGCCAACTACTAGCTCATGGTGTAGAATATGGATTATCATGGCCCAGGGCATTGAGAACTTGGCACCATTATTTAGGTTTTTTTTTTTTAAAAGAATTATTGAATTATTTAACTTTATTTACTTATTTTTAAATTTGACCAGAGAAGGACAGAGAGAAGGGGGGAAGGAGTGAGAAAGCAAGCCACCAGGTCTGATACTCGAACTGTAGTCAGCCATGTGGGAGTCCAGAGTCCTTAATCAGCATGCCACCTATCCCCATTATCTAGGTTTTATCAAATAATTTGTTAAAACTGCCAGGGAGTCCATCTCTCAATACTTCTTCCTTGCACAATCCTCTCTTTGACTATATCTAACATTCATTATAGTCAGAGAATATGGCCAGTACAATTTATAAATTTATTACGGAGGTTTACTTGCTGGTCCCTCATTTCATGATAGTTTTGACACCTGAAATTTCTATGTTGGGATACACCCGACTTAAATTTTATGAATTAATTATTTTATAAAACTTAAGTCATTATATTTAAAAACAACTTACACAGCAACAGGCTCAAATTCTTTAGAAGAATATTTCCACTTTTCTATTTTAAAAACCACCCAGGTTTTGGGTACCAGGGAAAATTTGCATAGGAAGTGAAAAAACTAATGTTTCAAAGTTAGTATTTTTTAAGTTATTATTTTTTCTTTTAAAAATTTATATTCATTCAGTGTACATCATCACAGCATACAAAATGTAATTTCCCATCCAGAATACACTGTATATTGACTCAATCAAGCACATCAACAAACAGGTTATTGTCATCACAGAATTTTCCACTTCTTGTTTCTTATATATTTTTGCTTTTTTTCCCCTAGGGATATAACATTTGTATATTAAGATTTTAAGGTTATAATACAAATGCACTAGAAATGAAAGTAGATAATTTTCTGTGTAGTAAAACCTGTATTGTGAAACATTTTTACAGGGTTGTACATTTCTAGAAATCTACAGAAATAATTTTGGAGTTTCTTTCTCTGAGTGGGGTACTATTTTCTACTGAAGGTCATTGAATCACCTAAAAAAAAAAATACAGTATAAAATGCATAGAACACTCAACGTTAGAAGAAAAAACTAGGGACCAGAAGATGGTGTAGCGGTTATGTTGCTAGACTCCCATATGGTCCTATATGGCCAACTGCGGTTCAAGTTCCAGACCCAGTGGCTTGAAACTCATGCCAGGCATGTGTGAGTGCATGCCCAAAATTCCAAGAGGAGAATGGAGGAGAAGGAATTAAGGCATGGCCATACCCCTGAGGGATGATTTCTCACTTCTCTCACTGTGTCTGCCTCTCTTTTTCAAAAATGGAGAAAGAAAGAAAGAAAGAAAATGAAATTTTAAAAAAGCATGAAACTCTGCATAAAAGCCCTATATTCTAGTTTGATTTTGAAAGTTTATTAAATTTTCTTTTCTCATCTCTAATAAAGGTGGAATTGGTAATTATGATATGACTAAATTAAAGAGCAAGATAACAGTTTCTCTGGATAATTTCTGCTGTTACCTACTCACATACCTAAGAATAGTTAGAGAAGTGCATACTTTTAAGCCAGAAGAATTTAAATTTTATATTAAGAATGTTTAAGATTTTGGGACCAGTAGATAGCATAATGGCTATTTTGCTGGACTCCCATGTAGTCGATTGAGGTTCAAGTCCTGGACTCAGTTGCTTAAACTCACGCTGGGTGTGTGTATGCCCAAGATCCCAAGAGGAGAATGGAAGAGGAGGGATTGCAGCATGGTCATCCCCCCTGGGGGGGGGGTGATTTCTTGCTTTCTGTCTCTCTGTCTATCTCTGCCTTTCTGGCAAGTGCGTGAGCTCTATAGCAAAAACTTCTCAAAAAAAAAAAAAAGAATGTTTAACATTTGAAAAGGGACCATCCTCACACTGTTGGTTGGAATGTAATACTATAGCCATTGCAGAAAACATAGAGGTTCTTCAAAAAGTTACAAATAGAACTATCAAGACCCAGTATCCACTCCTGGGAATTTATCCAAAAAACAGTAGATCATTCAGTTGGAAAGACACTTGTGCATCCATGTTTATTGCAGCATTATTCACAATAGCTAAGACACAGAATCTACCTAAGTGTCCAAAACCTGATGGGTGGATTTAAAAAAAGTGGCATGTACACACAACAGAATACCACTCAGCCATAAAGAACAGCAAGATTCTGTAGATTAATCTACAGCATTTAATGCTAAATGAAACAAGCCAGAATATGAAAGACAAACACTGTATGTCCCTGCTCAATATATAATGCACTCTGACAGAAACTGAAAGACTTGAAAACACAGAAATAGCATAACTGTAGATAACAGAAACTGCATGGGGAGGACGTGTGGGAATGGAAAGAATTAAAAAAAACCCCAGCATTTGACACAGGAATGCATGTAGAGGGGTAAGATGGTCGTGGAATGATATAACACAATAGACTGAAAAAAAAGAGATATTGCCAAATTTATATACTGGGTTGTCAGAAAAGTCATGGGAGGGAACCAGCAGATAGCGTAATGGCTATGTCGCTGGACTCCCACGTAGTCAACTGTGGTTCGCGTCCCAGACCCAGTGGCTTAAAACTCACGCTGGGCGCGTGTGCGTGCATGCCCAAGATCCCGAGAGGAGAATGGAGGAGAAGGGATTGCGTTGTGACCATCTCCCCTGGGGGGTGATTTCTCGCTTTCTGTCTCTCTGTCTCTCTCCGTCTGTCTGGCGAGCGCACGCGCCCTACAGTGAAAATCTCTCCAAAAAAAACAAAAAAAAAAAAAAAAAAAAGAAAAAGAAAAGTCATGGGATATTTTTATCCTCTTTATCTCAGTAACTGAAAACAACTAGCACTCATCTAATATGGCATAGCAAAAACAGATGTGTGTGTATATTTGGTAAAAATGTTAACATTAGAAGTCGTCCTTTTTTTAAAAGAAATTTTTGCTACAGGGTGAGTGCACTTGCTGGAGAGACAGAGACAGAGAGGCAGAAAGTGAGAAATCACTCCTGAGGGGGACTGGCCACTTTGTAATCCCTTCTCATCCATTCTCCTTTTGGGATTTTGGACATGTGCACACATGTGTCTGGTGTGATTTTCAAGCTACCAGGTCCAGGACGTGAACTGCAGGTGGCCACGTGGGAGTCCAGCAATGTAACCATTATGCCATCTACTAGACCCGCCCCCTTTTTAAAATTTGCTATAGGGTGTTAGAGAGACAGAGACAGAGGGAAAATGAGAAAGCACCTCCCTAGGAGAATGGTCATGTCATAGTCCTTTCTTCATTCTCCTCTTGGGATTTGGGATTTAGGGCATGCATGCATACATGCCTGATGAAATTATCAAGTCACTGTGTCCAGACTTGAACCATGCAGTTGGACATGTGGGATCTAGCCACCTTAACCACCATACCAATGGGCTGACCCAAAAGTCATCCATTTTAGAAAATTTTCTGACAATAGTGAAAATGAAATCTATAAATAAAGTTTAGTAACATTCTAGGTTTGGACACTAGGTCAAAATTATGGTTTTCCTTTATGATTGTGGTACAGTGGTAGACAGTGAAGAGATACAGTGAGTGATAATGGCAATGAATGCTAATAAGATAGGGAACACAAGAGAGTGAGTGGGTTCTTAAGAGTAGATAATCTTGGGGTTCAGCGTGGGAGTACAATGACATAGCCATTATGCCAACTCCTGGTCCCAGCCTGGTGCATTTTCTACAAAAAGATACTTTAGTTTATCTCTTCCAGTTAGGAAATGTTCTATAAAGAGCACAATCTATGGCCAGAGAGTAGACAAAGATGATAGACTACTATGACTGTGCAGAATTTTCCATTGAAGAAAAAGTAATTTATATCTTTTAATTCAATATGAAAAAATTAGTTTAAATTTAAAGTGTAAGAAATTTTATAGTTGCTTACTGTATACTAAATACTTCTCTAAGGGGTTTACATGTATGAATTCATTCAATTCTCACAAGAGCCAATGGAATAGATATCATTATTATTACAGATGAAGAATCAGAGGCATTGGGACCAGCATTTTATTAGCATAGTGGCTATGTCGCTGGGCTCCCATGTAGTCAACTGTGGTTCGAATCCCAGACCCAGTGGCTTAAACTCATGCCCAGAGTGTATGTGTGTGTGCCCAAGATCCTGAGAGGAGAATGGAGGAGAATGGAGTGGCCATCCCCCGAGGGGTGATTTCTCTCTTTCTATCTCTCTATCTCTCTGGTGAGCACGCATGTCCTATAGCAGAAACTCTCTCAAAAAAAAAAAAAAAAAAAAACCCCCCCAAAAAAAAAAAGGGGAAAAAAAAAAATCCCCCAAAAAAAAAAAAAAAAAAAAAAAAAAAAGAAAAAGAAAAGTCATGGGATATTTTTATCCTCTTTATCTCAGTAACTGAAAACAACTAGCACTCATCTAATATGGCATAGCAAAAACAGATGTGTGTGTATATTTGGTAAAAATGTTAACATTAGAAGTCGTCCTTTTTTTAAAAGAAATTTTTGCTACAGGGTGAGTGCACTTGCTGGAGAGACAGAGACAGAGAGGCAGAAAGTGAGAAATCACTCCTGAGGGGGACTGGCCACTTTGTAATCCCTTCTCATCCATTCTCCTTTTGGGATTTTGGACATGTGCACACATGTGTCTGGTGTGATTTTCAAGCTACCAGGTCCAGGACGTGAACTGCAGGTGGCCACGTGGGAGTCCAGCAATGTAACCATTATGCCATCTACTAGACCCGCCCCCTTTTTAAAATTTGCTATAGGGTGTTAGAGAGACAGAGACAGAGGGAAAATGAGAAAGCACCTCCCTAGGAGAATGGTCATGTCATAGTCCTTTCTTCATTCTCCTCTTGGGATTTGGGATTTAGGGCATGCATGCATACATGCCTGATGAAATTATCAAGTCACTGTGTCCAGACTTGAACCATGCAGTTGGACATGTGGGATCTAGCCACCTTAACCACCATACCAATGGGCTGACCCAAAAGTCATCCATTTTAGAAAATTTTCTGACAATAGTGAAAATGAAATCTATAAATAAAGTTTAGTAACATTCTAGGTTTGGACACTAGGTCAAAATTATGGTTTTACTTTATGATTGTGGTACAGTGGTAGACAGTGAAGAGATACAGTGAGTGATAATGGCAATGAATGCTAATAAGATAGGGAACACAAGAGAGTGAGTGGGTTCTTAAGAGTAGATAATCTTGGGGTAAGACATTGTGGTTGAGACTGGACTCTCACATGGCTGACTGTGGTTCGAGTTCTGGACCTGGTGGCTTGAAACTCATGCTGGGCATGTGTGCATGGATGCCCAAGACCCTGGGAGGAGAATGGAGAAGAAAGGATTGTGTCATGGCCATCCTCCCTGGGAGGCGATTTCTGATTTCCCCTCTCTCTACATCTCTCCAGTGAGTGCATGTGCTCTATGGGAAAAATCTGAAAAAAAAAAAAAAAAAAAAAAAAAAGACTGTCTCAGTAGGTATTGAGCTGAAACTATAAAATAGGTCAGAAGTGGGACCAGCAGTTAGCGTAATGGCTATGTCGCTGGACTCCCACGTAGTCGACCACGGTTCGAGTCCCGGACCCGGTGGCTTAAACTCACGCCGGGCGCGTGTGCGTACGTGCCCAAGATCCCGAGAGGAGAATGGAGGAGAAGGGATTGCGGCGTGGCCATCCCCCCTGGGGGGTGATTTCCTGCTTTCTGTCTCTTTGTCTCTCTCTGTCTGTCTGGCGAGCGCACGCGCCCTATAGCAAAAACCTCTCACAAAAAAAAAAAAAAAAGTGGTCAGAAGTATAAGTCTGAGTGTAAAACAGGTAATCTTTATCACTTTATCCCTTTATTGCAGTAACACCTATTTTCACATCTAAGTATACCATATACAAGATTCTTAATTATTGTTTCAACAGTTAGTCAAACTGTGGTTCTTTACCAGAAATAAAGTCCATTTCCCTAAAGTGATGATATAAGAGTTTCACCAGGAAACTTGGTTATAAGGTAATAGGAAGAATTCCCTGATCCATACTAGATAGTCATAATATATTGAATATATGCATGGATTTTCCAAAGAATGATCATCTTAATTAGGAAGCATCAACACAATTACCAAAGTGGAAGAGGAGATCATTAACTATTTTCATCTCTCCACAAATGCTACATGCTATTGCCATAGATAAGCACAATCTGATTATATGAAATAGCTAGAATAGGTAAATTTATAAAAAGACAGAAAATATACTGGAGGATGGGACCAGCAGTTAGCGTAATGGCTATATCAATGAACTCCCATGTAGCTGACCTTGGTTCAAGTCCGGGACCCGGTGGCTTAAACTCACGCTGGGCACATGTGTGTGCATGCCCAAGATCTCGAGAGGAGAATGGAGGATAAGGGATTGCTGTGTGGTCATCCCCCCTAGGGGGTGATTTCTCACTTTCTATCTCTCTGTCTCTCTCTGTCTTTCTGACGAGTGTATATATATATGTATGTATGTATTACCAGGACCTGGAAGTTTCCAGAGTTATTGCTTACTGGGTAAAGAGTATCTATTTGGGGTGATTAAAAGTTGGGAAATACTGGTGATGGTTTCATAGCATTATGAATGTAATTAGTGCACTAAATTACACACTTAAAAGTTTAAAATATGCTAAATTTTAAGTTATATATATTTTACCACAATAAATAGAAAAAATCAACCACATATGGTTTATGACTTCATCAAAACTAATTAACAGAAATTATAGTTAATTCAGAATGGAAGAGTATGCTAATTCTTTACTTATGATCACAAATGGGATGTAAATATCCAAAGCTGTTCCTCTTCAGAAGAGAAACTTAGAAAACTTGAACTAAAACTGAAGAAAAATAGAAGTCAAAACAAATTTACTTTAATTGGTTCAGGCTGCATCACAGGAGCAGGCATAGCAATGGCACTTGGAGCATAAACCTGATGGTATGTTGCTTGAACTCCATGATCAGAGTAAGGCTATAATAACAGTAAAAAAGAAACGAGAGAAAAGGTGTTATCTTTTATTTAGTAATTAAAAATATTGATTCAGTATTTACAATGTACTTGGCATTCTGCCACACAATGTAAAAACAGATTAAAATAACACATTTCTTATGTTTATACTCTGATCAAGAAAATAGAGAGTAGTTAAAATGATGAGACTTGGATAAGCTGTTGTGGTGCATGCTGCTAAGAAGCTATTATTCATAAGCTAAGTCCACATGCAAAGCCAGGTTACTATCTTATACTTTGTACTTTTGTACTGTATTTTCATAGAAAATTTTATTTTCATGCTTTTAATATTGTTTCTGGTAGAAGGTATAATCTGTTAATACAGTTTAATGGAATGAGGTGATTTGTGATAAAGTGGTTTAACTCCCTAAAATTAAAAACTACAGGATTGAGCCAGGCACAGTGGTGCATTTCTATAATCCTATTCTATTGCTACTTGGGAAGCTGCTGCAAGAGGATCTCAGGTTTGAGGACAGCAAGGGCAACATTGTAAAATCCTGTCTCAAAAAAACAAACAAACAAACAAAAAAAACCAGTTTTTGTTTTTGGTGTTATAATCAGGTTTCCTTAACCTTTTTTATTTAAAAAAAATGTTTCTTGGGACCAGCAGTTGGCGTAATGGCTATCACTAGACTCCCACATAGTCGACCGTGGTTCGAGTCCCAGACCCGGTGGCTTAAACTCATGCTGGGCACATGTGCTTGTATGCCCAAGATCCCGAGAGGAGAATGGAGGACAAGGGATTGCGGCGTGGCCATCCTCCTTGGGGGGTGATTTTTCGCTTTCTGTCTCTCTTTCTGGTGAGTGTGCATGCCCTGCAGCAAAAATCTCTGTCTCTCAAAAACAAAGTATCTTTATTTACTTATCTCAACATTTATTTTAAACCTTTTGCAGGCTTCAACCCTGGACTGACTACCCAATTCCATCCTTTCACTGTTAGAATATTAGTTTGCTTTGTCTTTTGCAGAGTAAGTAGAAGCCAATTTGTGGTAACCAACTTGACCTCCAGCCCCACTGTATAAAATTACATGAATCCTGACTCACTCTCAGATTCTTATATTTATTTACTGACTTTCAGTCTTGTTCAGGGTTACTCCTGCCTCCCATGCTCTGGATACCATCAATTCTCTCCCTCTTAAAGACCTCATTCCATTGGTTAGCCTTTTTTCTCTTGTATTTTAAGTCTGTCCTTCTTCCTTGGTTCACAGTTTATACTCACTAGCTATGTTAGTTTTGGAAATTATTTACCCTTTCACAGTATTGCTTTTGTAATTTCCCTATTTGTAAAATGAGTGCACCACGGAAAATTTATTTTACAGGAATGGCATAAAGGGCCTGTCTCCCTCATATATGAAAGAAATAAACTTTAAAATTTTAATGTCACCTGTTTCTTTTTACTTTTCTAGCATGGCTACTGGAAACTTTAAAATAACATCCTTAGTTCCCATTATATTTCTGTTGGATAGTACTGCTCTAGAGCCATCTGTATTTCTAATGGTATACCTCTACTAGTAGTCCTCCAATACTACAAATTTCATGTTATGAAACCAACTCCTTCTCTCCAATCCTCTCACACACAATTACATAAATATAAGTCTTTTTGTGTATTCTATATGTCAATGAATGGTATCACTATCTGTTGGACAAACCATAAGTCTCTTTTCACAGGACCTGTCCCTTGCCTGTTGCTCCACTGTCTGTTAGTGTGACTCTTCCAGCTATACCAAACAACCTGGACAACTCTCCCAAATGAGGTGTATTCTCATTGCCCCAATGTTTTTGCTCATACTACTCTCTCATTTTTTCCCCTAATACTTCAGAATTAAGAATCAACTCTACTAGAACTATTATTTTTTTAGAGAGAGATTTTTGTTACAGGGTGTGTGTGCTTGCCAGAGAAACAGAGAGATGAAAGTGAGAAACTACCCCCCCCACTCCCCCGGAGATGGCCATGTTGCAATCCTTCTCCATTCTCCTCTAGAGATTTTGGGCACACATGCACACGCACCCAGCATGAGTTTAAGCCACGGGGTTCAGGACTCAAACCACAGTCAACTATATGAGAGTTTAGCCATTACACCATCAGCTAGTCTCTCTAGGATACTTTCTTGACTCCCCCTCCATCTCTCTTAATATAGTAGTTCTCTTCTCCATTGAATCTGAATACATATTTCACAGGATTTGTCTTTTTTTTTTTTTTGTCAATTAGAGTGGTAGGTATTTTTGACAGAATCTCACTATGTCACTATGCTTCTGTCTCTTTCTCTTTGTCCCTCCAGCAAGTGCATGAGCCCTATGGCAAAATATAAATAAATAAATAAAGATGCTTTAACGCTAAAAGTAAAAGTAGATTCTGGCTGTAAATCTATCGTACAAGTATACTTATCTCACTGCCCCTCCTTTCAAACCAGAAAACAACAAAAAGAACCAAATATAAATTTAAAAAATGCCATTATCTATTAAGTAAGAAAATGCTCATGATTCCCATACAATGCAAAAATGTCTTCTAAGTGCTGCACAAGTTGGACCAGTGTGAGGATTTTGAACCTCCTTAGACATTAGGAAGGATAAAGACTTTCTAAGAGTTAATGTTTTGAAAGGCCTATTCAAAGCCTGTTTAGTCTTTAGTGTAGGGGTATGATCAGTCCAGAGTCAAAGCAGGGAATATATCCACAGAAATCCATTTTACACAGTTTAATAGCAGAGGAGGTAGAACTGAAGGAGAAAAGATGGTTACACCATTTTTGTTATCTACCATTTAGCCTTCTAGCTGAGGAAGGAACACTCCTGGAAGTGAAACAGGTTGAAGATGGGGAAGGATGTAACAATTACTACATGTTAATAGAGAAAAACTAGAACACAAAGAAGCTTTACTAGGAACTAAAATGATCTCCAGAGAGAATGT
>NW_006159857.1:414650-445652 GCF_000334495.1 Tupaia belangeri chinensis
ACTGTTGGTGGAAAGGAAAGTACAGCCATTTTGGAAAACAATATAGAGGGTTCTCAAAAATGAATAACACTACCATATGATCCAGTAATCCCACTTTGTGGTATGTATGTATGTATGTATGTATATATATATATATATATCTCCAAAGTAAATTAAATCAGTATGTTGAAAACATACCAATTATTACCTGCATTCCCTTGGTTACTGCATAATCATTCACACTAGCCAAGATATAAAATCAGTCTTCAACAGAAGAATGGGTAAAGGAATGTGATAAAACAAAATGGAATACTAGTCAGCTGTAATAAAGGGTAGTCTATCATTTGTGTACATGCATGAACCTGGAGGACATTATGCCAAGTGAAATAAGTGAGGCACAGAAAGACAAATACCGCATGATCTTACTTATATATGGAATCTAAAAAAGTCAAACTCATAATAGCAGACAGGAGAATGGTGATCACTAGGGGCTGGGAAGGGGGTGCGGAGATGCCGGTCAAAGGATATAGAATTTCAGCTATAGAGAAGGAAAATGTTCTAGAGACATACTATACAGCATGGTGATACAGGTAATAATGTATTATGTACTTGAAAATTGCTAAGCAGGTAGATTTTAAATGCTCTCACCTCAAACTATAAAAAAAGGATAGCCATATGAGGTGACTGATTAGTTTGATTGTGGTAATCACTTGACAGCATATACATATTAAAACACCTGTGCCAGCCGGTGGAGTGGTTGTTAAGGTGCTGGATCCCATATGGCTGATTCTACAGTTTGAATCCTGGACTCAGTGGCTTGAAAAACATCCTGGGCATGTGTACGTGCATGCCCAAAATTCTGAGAGAAGAATGGAGAAGGGATTGTGGTATAGCCATCCCTCCGCAGGGAAGGATTTCTTACTTTCCCTCTCTCTCTGTCTCTCTCTGGTAAGCATATACACCCTATGGCAAAAATCTAAAAAAAAAAACAGTGAAAAAAACCCCAAAAAACAAAACCTATCATGTATACCATAAATATACACAATCTTTGTTTGTTAATTATACCTCAGTAGTGCTGGGGAAAAGAAAAAGCAACTACAAAAAAGTAAATAAATGGGGAATAAGATGAAGAATGGAGAAATCCTAGTAAAAGTATTGATAGTAGACAGTAAGGTGGCCGGTAGGTGGCGTGATGGTTAAGGGAGCCAGACTCCCACATGGCTGACTGCAGTTTTGAGTCCCAGACCTGATGGTTTGCTTTCTCATGTTCTCTCTCTCTCACTCTCTCTTACTCTGAGCCTCTCTGGTCAAATTAAAATAAGTAAATGAAGAGATAAATAAAGTTAAATAAAATAATTCTTTAAAAAATTGAAG
Source organism: Tupaia belangeri chinensis (assembly GCF_000334495.1). NCBI lineage: Eukaryota > Metazoa > Chordata > Mammalia > Scandentia > Tupaiidae > Tupaia > Tupaia belangeri. Next base: position 416,004 of record NW_006159857.1, read on the forward strand.
ATAGTAAACATTGAGATCTAACTGAGGAAACTACTGTACTGAAAAAAAAAAAAACCCAAAAAAACAAACTATAATGTTAAGACACCTTAGCAATATAAAACTAATAATGCACTAAAATTAGAATATTGGTACTAATTTCTTAATCTTTTACAACAGTGATTTAAAATATACCACACAGGGAACTAACAGTTGCCATAATGGCTCTGGACTCCCGTGTAGTTGACCACGGTTGAAGTCCCAGACCTGGGAGCTTAAACTCACGCCAGGCACATGTGTGTGCGTGCCCAAGATCCTGAGAGGAGAATGGAGGAGAAGGGATTGTGGCGTGGCCATTCCCCCTGGGGGGTGATTTCTTGCTTTTTGTCTCTCTGTCTTTCTGATGAGTGCACGTGCACTATAGCAAAAAAAAAAAAAAAAAAAAAAAAAAAAAAAAAAAAAAATCTTCTGATGAGGGGAAGGTGACTAAAAAAAAAAAAAAAAAAAAAAAAACAAAAGAAAAAGAAAAGAAAAAAAATACACACACACACACATTTTTATATGCTAAGGTAAGGTGGTAATTGATCAATTATTAATACTTTAATACATACCTCTGGAATGGAAGTTTCCATTAAAGATAGTGGAGGAGGAATACACCCACTATCTTGTGAAATTTCCACTGGTTGATAAATAACCTCGGAAGGTTGCAGGTATAAAAATGGAGCAGAAGAGGCAGAAGACTAAAATATAAAGTCATATTTTAAATTCAGACATGATTAAACCAAAAAACATATCCAATAGATCAAATAAATTTTTTTGTATTTTCCTAAAATTCTTTCTCAGGGATAACATAGAAGTATCTTAGCAACAGACTAGAAACTCTGGGTTGTTATTAAGTCCAGTTGTTAATTGTCATTAAAGAACTTTATTACTGATAAGTACTAAAACTTCTTAAGTGTCTCAACATTTCATATATAGATTCAGATAATCAAAGTAGATATGTTAATACCACCATTAAAGGTTATAATAATATGACTAACAGAATTTAAATTGGTGTAAAGGTCTGTTCTCAGCTCTGTGATTTTCCATGAAAGTGGGAAAATGTCATTAAACAATCGTTTTGGTAGTATATTAAATGTTATCAAAAGTTGGAAAATAGAATATTTAGGATCATTAGTCAAACTTAAGCAAAATTTGAAGTGAAGCCAGAAAAACACATTTTCCAATAGTAAAAAATTCATTTTTATGTTTATAGAACACATATTTATAAAATGCTTTAACTTATATGACTCATTTGCTACTTATAAAAAATCACATAAGGCGACTTATGAAGGTATATTATCATTATATTCATTTTACAAACGAGGAAACTAAAAATATAGTGGTTAACTGAACCACTGAAGGAATTACATTATATAAACAGAAGAGTAAGGTCTCAAACTTAGTTCTCCTGATTTTAGTATTCATGCAGAATACAAGAATATAATGAAAGAAGAATTTGTAATTGGATACTGAAAGTTAATATTTACCTGAGGAACACCCCACTGCCATTGTCCTGGTAGACACTGTGCAGGGGCCTAAAATGAAAAAAACAAAACAAAACAAAAAAAACAAAAAACAAAACAAAACCAAAAAACACAAAACCAAAAAAACAAAAAACCATCCAGATTATAAACAAGAGTTAAAACTGGATATTTATATGCAAAAGAATGATGTTGAGCCCTCAAACAACATACAAAAATTAAATCATATTTAAAAAATGAACTCAAAAACAGATCAGAGACATAAATATAAGAGCTAAAACTATAAAAACACTTAGAAGAAAAACATACATGTAAATCTTTGTGACCTTGAGTTCAGCAGTATTTAAAAAATTATGACATTACAAGCACAAGCAGTAAAGCCACAAAAGAAAAAAGACAGATAAATTGGACTTCACTAAAATGTTTTCAAAACTTTTGTGCTTCAAAGTGCACTATCAACAAAGTGAAATACAACCCACAGGATGGGAGAAAATATTTACAAATCATGTATCTGATAAAGAATTCATATCAAGAATATATAAATAGCTTATAAGTCAATAATAAAAAGATAGGTTACTCAACTTAAAAATGGGTAAATAATACAGACTTTTTTCCAAAGATGATATCCATATGACCAGTAAGTACATTACAGATGCTCAATATCACTAGCCTTTGAGGAAATACAAATCGAAACCACTGTATAACACCACGTCATACCCACCAGGATGACTATGATAAAAGAGGAGGACAGAAGTGTTGGAGAGGAATTGGGAAATTAGACCCTCTTAATCTGCTGAGGAGAATGTAAAATGGCACAGCCCTTTTGGAAAACAGTATGACTCTTCTTTAAGATGTTAAAGTTAGTTACCACATAACTCAGCAATTCTACCATAAGTGTACAAGCTAAAAAAATGAAAACATACGTTCACACAAAAACTTTTAAATGAATGTTCATCACAGTATTACTTATAAAAACCAAAAAGTAGGAGCAACTCAAATGTCTATCAACTGACAAATGAATAACAAAATGTGGTATGTCCATACAATGGAATATTATTCAACAATGAAGTATTGATAAATGTTACTACATAAATAAATTTTGAAAAACATCATACTAGGTGAAAGAAGGCAGTCACAAAATACCACATGAGGAAAATCTATAAAGACAGAGAAGTAGATTACTAGGGTTGAGGAGTAAAGATGACTGCTAATGGGTAAGTTTGTTTTTAATGTATATGTGTGGTATGGTTAAATGTTCTAAAATTAACTGTGATGTGGTTGTGCAATTTACTCTGAATTTAGTAAGAACCACTCATTTATACACTTGTAATAGGTGAATTGTACAGTATATGAATTATTTTTAAATAAAGCTGTTGTTTAAAATGGGTCAATTTATATAAGGTATTGTAATATGAAAATTTAAGACTATCTCTTAAGATGTTGCATTATTTCTTAATAATGATTTTTTTACTTTATTATTTAATTAAAAAAATTGATAAAGGGCATGTGTGCTCTTCAGAGAGAGAATAAGGAAAAGTGAGAAAGTACTCTCCAGAGGGGATGGTCATGCCACAATCCCTTATCCTCCATACTCCTCTCAGAATTTTCGTCATGCGTGAAGACATGCCTGTGATGTCTGGGAATCAAACTTTGTAGTTGACCACATGGGATTCAGCCACCTTAACTACCATGCCACCAACTAGCCTCTTACATATTTTTTGGTTTCACTACAGGGGATGTGCACTTGCCAGAGAGGACAAGAGAGAGAAGGAAAAAAAGAGAGCAGGAAAGTGAGAAATCACCCCTGGGTGGACGGCCACTCCATAATTCCTTCATTCTCCTCTTGGGATTTTGGGGACACACGCACATGCCCCTGGCTTGATTTTCAAGTTACTAGGTCTGGGACTTGGATCACAGAGTTGACCGTGAGGGAGTCTAGCACTGTAACCACCACAGCACCTGCTGGCCCTTATTATTCATTTTTGGTAATTTTTTTTATTATTAAAGTTAAAAAATAAATAAGAAAACTCCATCTTTCACTTAAACAAAACCTCTGTAAATTTAGTGCTAACTACTTCAACTGCAAAGGGATATGCCATTGTATATTAATGATGACCAAGAAAGAGAGCAAAGGAAGATTCTTATCAAAGTGGCAATTTTAGGGGCATAATGATAATAAATATATAACTGGAAAGAAATAAGAAAAATATTTCTTACATTACAAAATGTTATGTTAAAAACTGGCAACAAAACCTTTCCAAATCTATACAGGAAACTTATCTTTAATTTTCTATCTGTTCCAAGCAGAAAAGTATAGAGTGCCAGAGTCAAAGTGAAAGTTAAATTGTATTAGAAACTTTTGATAATATATCTTACATGTCCAGTTACAGTTATATGTAATCAATTAATGGAAGACTTGTTACACTTGATAAAGCAACAAGCAGAGGCAACATTACTCTTTCTCTCAACATTTTAAATTTTCTGTAAGGCACGAGCACTCACTGGAGAGACAACAGGAAGAGAGAGAGGAAAAGTGAGATAGCACCCCAGAGGGAATTGCCACTGCAATCCCTTCTCCTCCATTCAATTTTCAGGATTTTAGGCATACAAAACATACACCTGGTGTGTTTTCCAACCCTCTGAGTCTAGGACTTGAACTGCACAGTTGGCCATGTGGGATTCAGCTGCTCTAACCACCATTCAACCTGCTGGCCCTATGCTATTTATTTTAATATACATTATATTGACTATAGTAACAAAAAACTGGTAACAGTAACATTTTAAAAAGTCGCCCAGTTGTCCACTACCTGCCTCTTAATTTGAAAATATCGCTAAAGGATTTTTAGATGAAATGTTAGTCAAGGAAGCAAAACTGACCTCATTACATTTAGTAAGAGAAAGCAGTCTATTCTTTACTGGTATGACATTGTTTAGTTCCCTCATAAAATAAAGAAGTTAAAAACTACTAGCAAGGTTTAACTTTCTCTTTTTAATTAATATTTATATGAGAAAAAAGGAAAGTTACTTAAAAAATGACTAAAAGTAGCAGAGAGGATTTTTTTTTTTTAAGCAGAGAGGATTTTAATTATAATTAATGTTTACCTGGTAGTGATATGCAGGCTGCTGATAAACAGGCTGAGCTACCATCACAGGGGAACTAGATATAGAGCGTGACTATTAGACAGAAAAACAGATAAATAATTTTAGATAAAATTCTATAAACTAGGTCATAATAAAATTTATCTCATATTGTTTCAAAAGCCAGTCAATTTATGTTTTATCACTAGAAAGTTATTTTTCTACCTATTGATATTATTACCAACTCTACTTAAGTCTGTTTCTTGAAATGGTCACATATGCCTACTTCCGCATAGTTCAACAGTAATCCACAAACCACCTGAAAAGTCGCTTTTCATTGGAAATGTAACATCTCCAAATATGTGAAAATATAGTTCGAGCAGAATATTTAGAGGAAAACGGTAGCTGGAATTAGGATGAAACTACCTATTGGGTCGTCAAAAAACTCATGGTGCATTTTAGCATAGAAAAACATAGAAGACTATGTCATGAGTTTTCCAATGACCTAATATTTTCACTGTGGAGACTAGCAGTAGACAGTTAATATTTGCAATAGCATTTAGAACCAAATGAATAATTGCACCTCATTTTACCACTGCTTTTCCACTACTTAAAATTAACATTATATTCCCTTATTATATGTTTACCTGAAGCAAATACATTATTCTTTAGGCATTTCTTAAATTATATTACTTAGTAATTTGATATTTAAATGTGCTAATTATCCAATAAACTTTTAAATAATATATCTATGTTGAAGAAACATTAAGTAACATTTGATTATTCAAAGTGATAGCATAAGTCCCCAAACTTAAAATCAGATCATCAATAAAAAAGGCATATTGTACTGCAGACTAGGTGAAATTGGCCCTAATGATAGCTATTAAAATTCAAGTTCTACTATGGGATCTAAATGATAGTTTAAAGTTCATATCCCCAAAACTGAAGAAAAGTCTTATAATTTTATACAATTAGCAGGCTATCATATGTTAATAAAGTTGTACCACAGATTAACATTAGAATATAGTAATGTAATTTTCTGTCAGTAGATTAAAAAAGGAAAAAACCCATAATAATAATAGCATGCATTCAATATACAAAAAGCATTTGTTAAAATTACTTATTTTTGTATAATAAAAATTAAAAAGATTTTATTATTATTACTTTTAATTTGCTGTAGGGCATATGCTCTCACCAGAGAGAGACAGACAAAGAGAGAGAGAGAAAGTGAGAAAGCAAGCTGCTAAGTTTAGGACTTGAATCACAGTCTGCCACATGGGAGTCCAACACGTTAACCATCACGCCACCTGCTGGCCCTATAATAAACTCTTATTACTGGATCATCAGTAAAGCTATGAGGCAGGACCAGCAGATGACATAATAGTTATGTCACTGGACTCCCACATGGCCAACTGTGATCTGAGTCCTGAACCTGGAGGCTTGAAACTCATGCCAGGCATGTGTGCATGCATGTCTAATATCCTGAGAAGAGAATGGAGGAGAAAAGAACATGGCATGGCCATCCCCCTGGTGGGGTGATTTCTCACTTTTTGTCTTTCTGTTTTTCCAGTGAGTGCACATGCCCTATGGCAAAAATCTATCTCTTTAAAAAAAAAAAAAGGAAAGTTATGATGCATTTTTGCATAGAAAAACATAAAAATATATGTTTTTTCTAACTATCCAATAAAAAATAACTTCTTTTATTGATTTAGGGGATAATTCTCAACCATGAGTAATTTTTCCCCCTAAGGAGTGTTTGGAAATGGTCAAGGACATTTTTGGTTGTCATAAGTCTTAGAAGGTCATGGTCACTTCTAAACATCCCATAATATACAGGAGAGCATCACCAGAAAATCATGTGGCTCAAATGTCAATAGTGCTAAGGTTGAGAAACTGGTTAAGAATGTCTTTTAAAGCCTACAGAGTATGTGTACGTTTTTGTCTGTGCCTGTGTATACATTGGGAGGTCTTCAAGAAGTCCATGAAAGATACATATTTTGATAAAACTATGCATGCATTTCAATTTTTTTGCATCAATATAAACTTGTGCTTTAAGTTCATTTTCCACAATAGAAAACTTAATGGTGAGTCGTTAAATTCATTCTTTCTTTCAAGAATAAGGTCATGACATTATTACTACATCAATATGATACCAGTGATAATGGTAGCGCAAAAAAAGAAAAAGAAACAAATATACAGAATTATAAATTGGATGATTGTCTAAACAAGAATTGGCAGTTACTGATACAAAGTGAACTTTGAAAAAAATGAAGCATTACTATAGACTAGTCACAACCTATTAGGAAAAGTGATTTAAAAAAATAACATTCATAAAAGCAACAAGAGTATAGGGACTAAGAATAAATTAAACAAAAGATATATCAAACATTTTATGGAGAAAGAAAATATTTTTTGATGGACATAAGCAAAAGAAGACTTAAATACATGAAGAGATATACCATGTTCAAAAATGGGAAGATTAAAAAATACCAAAATGTCCCCAATTAATCTACATACTTAATGCAGTTCAATAAAAACTCATCAAATATGAGGCATGGTAGCTAAGGGTGCTAGACTCCCACATGGCTGATTGCAGTTTGGGTCCCTGACCTGGTGGCTCATTTTCTCACTTTGTGTCTCTCTCTCTCTCACTCTGTCCCTTTCTGGTCAAATTAAAATAAACGAATAAATAAAGTTAAATAAAATAATTCTTAAAAAAATCCCAAACCTCAACAAGTAATACTTGCAGAACTGAACAAGCTGAATTGTATAATTTATACTTATGAAAGCAAAGACTGAAGAACAGATGAGAAGGGCCAGCAGATGGCATACATTACAGGACTCCCACATGACTGACCGACCATGTTTTTAAAAATCACACCAGGTGCGTGTGCCTGCATGCCCAAGATCCCAAGAGGAGAATGGAGGAGAAGGGATTATGGCATGGCCATCCTCCCTGGGAGATGGTTTCTCAATTTCCTTTTCATTATCTTGGTCTTTCTCTCCAGTGAGAATAAGCCCTATGGCAAAAACCTCTTAAAAGAAAAAAAAAAAAAAAAAGAATAGATTACTCTTGAAGAAGAATAAGGTGAGAGGATTTCTTTTATCAGATTTCAAGACTTGTTATAAAGCTATAGTAATAAAAACAGAATTGGAGGGAACCAGCAGTTAGTGTAATGGCTATGTCACTGGACTCCCACATAGTTGACTGCTGTTCGCGTTCCGGACCCGGTAGCTTAAAACTCACGCCGGATGCATGTGCGTGCATGCCCAAGATCCTGAGGGAGAATGGAGGAGAAGGGATTGCGGCGTGACCATCCCCCCGGGGGGTGATTTCTTGCTTTCTGTTTCTATGTCTCTCTCTCTCTGTCTGAAGAGCACACGTGCCATATAGCGCAAACCTCTCAAAAAGAAAAAGAAAAAACAGAATTGGACAGGGCAAACAAATATTCCAATAGAACAGACTAGAGAGCTCAGAAAGAGATCCACACAAAGAAAGTTAGTATTTTATAGGGAATTCATTTCAAAACAGTAGGAAAAAGATGATTAGTCATTACATAAACTAGGTTTAAGATCTAGATGTGACAATCAGCAATACTATATTATTTTAGAAACAAAATATTGAAGAACATCTGTATTTTATAATAAAGAAGAGCTCTATTAAATTAAGACAGTAAAAGATGACATCATAAAGGAAAAACATTAACACCAAATGTTACATTAAAGAATGAACAAATGAAATATTTTTTAATAAAAAAAGATAGTGGATGAGTTACAAACTGGAAAAAAATATTTACAGCCCACAAAACTTATATAATGAACTCAAGAAAAAGACAAATCACCCAAACAGAAAAATGGACCAGCAATTCATAGAAGAAACTGGAATGGTAAATAAATATATAAGAATAGGCCCAGCCACTGTGGCACAGTAGTGATATAAGTAAGTATAAGTAAAATAAATAAATATTTAACAAATATTTTATTTGTTCTTTTTTTAACGTAACAAATGTATTAATACTTTTCCTTTATGATGTCAGCTTTTACTGTCTTAATTTAATAGAGCTCTTCTTTATTACAAAATATAACCTGTACATCTGAAAACCTTGTGGCTGACTACAGGTTCAGATCCTGAGGTTGGCCTGAGAACATGTAATGGGTGCCCAGGATCCTGGAGATCTGGAGGGCTAAGGAAGGAAACTGCAGAATGGTAAGATCCTGATAAGAGTGCTATTATCTCTCTTCCTCTTTCTCCTTTTCTGTCTGCCTTGTGTGCACATACCTGCTATCATATATATGTATAAAAATACATATGTTCAATCTTATCAGTATTTAGTCAAATGGGAAGTAAAATTTAAATTTAGTAATTTTAAGGGTTGGAAGGAAGATTATGAAGAAATTGGAGCTCTCAGCTACAGTGTAAACTGGCAAATTTTATGTGCATACCTTATGAAAGTAAAATTTGGATTCTATACATATGTCCTAGCCTATGCCCATGTGCGTTAGAGGAGCAAAGAAAATTTCCAGTGATACATGGGCATGAACGACTTTAAGAATACTAATTTTTAGATCCTAAACTTCGTATCTACTCCTTCCTGATTTGATCTGCCTGTGAATGTGTCTGTGTACTATGGATTCTTCCTTTTCAAAATTTCTCCTTTACTATCACCCTCTTTCTTTTTTTTTTTGAGAGGTTTTTGCTATAGGGCGTGTGCGCTCGCCAGACAGAGAGAGAGAGACATAGAGACAGAAAGCAAGAAATCACCCCCCAGGGGGGATGGTCACGCTGCAATCCCTTCTCCTCCATTCTCCTCTTGGGATCTTGGGCATGCACGCACACGTGCCCGGCGTGAGTTCTAAGCCACCGGGTCTGGGACGCGAACCGCGGTCGACTACGTGGGAGTTCAGCGACATAGCCATTACACTAACTGCTGGTTACCCTCTTTCTTCTTAAAGAAAGGTGCACTTCTCACTAATCCTGGATCTTAATATAATAGCTTTGTTCTGGAATATAAATATCAACAGAACATCAAATGAATACATAAATCAAGAAAGAATACCATTAGAAATATGATGAAACCAAACAAAAAAAGAGTTTGTCTAAAAAACATTGAAGGGGAGACAGTATCTTATTGTTATTATTAAGACTTATTTTTTGCCTTTGGGTACAGAGAAAGAGACAGAGAGACAGAGACAATGAGAGGGAAAGTGAGAAATCAACCCTAGCCATGCCACAATCTCTCCTCCTTCATTCTCCCCCCAGGATCTTGGGCATGCATCACATGCACCCATGGTGATTGTGAAGCCACCAGGTTCGGGACTTGAACCATGGATGGCCATGTGGGAGTCCAGTGACATAACTGCTATGCCATCTGCTGGTCCTAACAGTAACTTATTTTATATAAGGAATAAATTTAAAATAGCTGATGATCACAAGGATACATATTAACTCATTCACTTGGATTTAAAATTGAAGTCAGAATATTCTAATAGTAAATTTCATTAGTTGGTAAGTTTTGTGAACTAAATTATAGAGCAGATATTTTCCATTATTAAAATAGATTAAAGAAGGGTCAGCAGGTGGTGTAGTAGTTGAGGCGGTGGTCTGGTTGACTGCAGTTTGAGTCCCAGACTTGGCAGCTTGAGACATCAGGTGTGTGAGTGCTCAAAATCCCAAGAGGAGAATGGAGGAGAAGGGACTGTGGCATGTTCACCCCTCTGGGAGATTGGTTTCTCGATTTCTCTCTCCCTGTGTCTGGTGAGTTCATGCACCCTATAGCAAAATGAAAACAAAACCAAAAATGAACAAACAAAACTCTCTAAAAATAAATAAACTAAAATTATAGGTGTAACATTTAAAGAAACATAGTTAAACTAAATCTACAATATATAATATGCTTAAACTTTGTAAACTTATAATACATTTTATATATCAACCTAAAAATCAATGAATGTATTCATAATTTTTCAGATATAATTTTGGAGGCTATATAACAAAGCCTTGGAAAACCACTGTCTTTGGGACCAGCAGATGGCATTATTGTTATGTCGCTGGACTCCCACATAGCTGACCATGGTCTGAGTCTCAGACCTAGAGGCTTGAAACTTACTCTGGGCATGTATGTGTGTGTGCCCAAAATCCCAAGAGGAGAATGCAGAAGGGCTTGTGGTGTGGCCATTCAGCCCTGAAGGTGATTTCTTGCTTTCTGCCTCTTTTTTTCTTTTCCTTTCTTTTTTTCTTACTATTTTTTTCTTTTAAGAGATTTTTGCTATAGGGTGTGTGTGCTTACAAGAGAGACAGAGACAGAGAGACAGAAAGTAAGAAATTACTCCCACCTCCACCCCCACAGGAGAATGGCTACATCGCAATCCCTTCATCATTCTCCTCTCAGTATTTTGGGCATGCATGCACACATGCCTGGCATGAGTTTCAAGCTGCTGGGTCTGATACTTGATCTGCAGTCGACTATGTGGGAGTTCAGTGATGCAACCATTACATCATCTGCTGGTCCATCTTTTTCTTTCTCTGTCTCTTTGGTGAGCACACACATCCTATAGGAAAAAATCTCTATTAAAAAAAAAGAAATACAGTAAAGCGGCAGGATACAAAATCAACATCTAAAAATCTATAGCATTTCTATATATGAACAAGTTGAATAAAGTAGAGCTGAAGAAAGGAATCCATTTTACCACAAAATGAATAAGATACCTAGGGATAAACCTAACTTAGGAAGTCAAAGCTTTACAAAGAAAACTATGAAAATCTTGGGACCAGCAGTTAGCGTAATGGCTATGTTGCTGGACTCCCATGTAGTCGACTGCGGTTCGAGTCCCGGACCCGGTGGCTTAAACTCACGCCAGGTGCGTGTGCGTGCGTGCCCAAGATCCCGAGAGGAGAAGGGATTGCGGCGTGGCCATCCCCCCTGGGCGGTGATTTCCTGCTTTCTGTCTCTCTATTTCTGTCTGTCTGGCGAGCGCATGTGCCCTATAGCAAAAAAGGTCCTACATAAGAGTGGAGTGGGTGGCATATCACTCCCTGATCCCCAAATAAACTATAAAACTGTGATAATCAAAACTTCATTGGTATTGGCACAAAAACAGCAGGTGGACCAATGGAACAGAATAGAGACCCCAGAAATAAACTCCAAAGCTTACAGCCAACTGGTTTATGACAAAGGATACCAGAAAATCCACTGGTAAAAGGAAAACCTCTTTACCAAATGGTGCTGGAAAAACTGGGTATCCACTTGCAGAAAGATGAAACTGAATTCCCATCTTTCACCATTGATAAAAATCAACTCAAAATGGATCAAACATCTGAATCTAAGACCTCAAACTATAAAACTACTGGTGGAAAACACTGGGGGGACTCTGGGAGACACTGTACTTCTTAAATAAGACTCTCAAGGCACAGGCAATGATCTCTAAAATAGACAAGTGGGACTATATCAGATTAAGAAGTTTTTGCACAGCAAAGGATACAGTAACAAGTGTGAATCGACAACATAGAATGGGAGAATATTTTTGTAAAATGTGCCTCAATAAGGGACTGATAACCAGAATATACAGGGAACTCAAGCAGCTTTAAAAAAAAAAAAAGATTAACCCAATTAAAAGATGGGAAAATGAGCTGAACAAAAATTCTCTAAGGAAGACACATGAACAGCCAAATAGCATATGAAGAAATGTTCAACCTCTCTCATCATAAGGGAGACACAGATTACAACCACAATGAGATACCACCTAACCCCTGTCAGAACGACAAAGATTAAAAATACAAAAAGTGGTAAGTGTTGGTGGGGTTGTGGTGAAAAGGGAACTCTCCTACACTGTAGATGGGAATGTAAATTTGTCAAGCCGCTGTGGAAAACAATATGAAGGTTCCTCAAAGACCTACAAATAGAACTATCATTTGATCCAGCAATCCCACTCCTGGGTATCCACCTTAAGAACAGTAGAATGCTCAATTGGAAAAGCGCTTGCACATCAATATTTACTGCAGCGTTATTGACGATCACTAAGACATGGAACCAACCCAAATGTTCACAAACAAATGAATGGATAGAAAAAGTGTGGCACATATACTATATGGAATACTATTCAGCCATAAAAAACAAGACCCTGGCATTTGATAAAAAGTGGTTGAATATGGAAGATTTACTGCTGAGTGAAGCAAGCCAGGCTATGAAAGAATGTTGTATGTATCCACTTTATATCGACTATCTGCACTCTATGGTAGAGACTGAAATACTGGAGGTCATAAGAGCAATTAAATAGTTATGGATGTTGAAGACTGTTGAATGGTGGGGGAGTGGGAGAGTAGGGAAGATCTAAAGAAGGATAGCACAAGAACAAATAGAGAGGCATGACATTTGTGGGACACAGAAATGGTTTATTACCTGTTGATCATAACATGTATATTATTCTCAACTAGTCTGGTCTGAGAAGTATTTCGTGTTGGATAAATTCTCTTTACACACCAAATGATATATAATGATTAAATGTTTAAAAAAATAATAATGAGAATAAATAATAATCTTAATATGAAAAGCTATTTGATGATGATGATGATGTGGATAGTAATGTCTTTGTTTTGACTGATATGCATGGTAATCGTGCTGGAAGAAGAAATGTTATACAGTGTAAAGATATATGTGATAAAACAATATAAAAAAAGAAAAAAAAGACATCTTTGACTGTGCTATTCACTACTGTATCTCTTGGGCCTAGACTAATATGCTCTTCTTGAGCATACAGGAGATGCTCAACATATCTGTGTTGAATAACTGATTGAATAAATGTGACTATATACACATTGAGAGAAAAAAAGAAAGAGAAAAAAAAAAAAAAAAGAAAAACCACTGCCCTAGAAAAACTCTCACATAATACATAAAAGATCTGAATGTTCAATGTAGCCTTGATTGTAGAAAAAAATCTAAAATGTCCATCAATGGAGAAAAGCTAAAAATTATAGTACACTCACATAATGTAAGAGTATTAAATACTAAAATAAGTGAAGTAAAATAAGTGAACTAGACATACACAGATCACTATGGTATAATATATAAAAGGATCAACATGGTTTATCCAAAACATAAGAGCAAGTAGAAAAATCAGATTACTTACTTAGTGTTTGAAAACCATCCAAATAAATACTATGTATCATTTAAGGATACAGTAATTTGTAGTAAAAACAAAATAAAATGGACAGAAAAGATATTTTGATTACTTCTTAGGAGGCAAAGAGGGTAAGGGAATCATGGTAAGGAGACTTTACCTGAATTTGTCATATTTTATTCCCCTCTTTAAAAATAACTTAAGGAAATATGACAAAATATTGATATTAATTTGAATTGTAGGTACATAGGTATGATATTAGTTATACTTTTTTGTAGTTAAACTATTTTATAAATAAAATAAATATCTAAAAAGCATTATAGTAACAGATGAAAACCCTTATAAAATTACTTACAGGCCAAGGTGGGGGAACAGAAGTTACCTCTGGAGTATGAAAATAAGCAACACCATTATGATAAGTGTAAGGATATCCAGTTGAAGTTGTGAGATACATTGTTCCAGCTGCTGGCATTATACTAGAACCTAAAGCAAAGATTAAAAAATAATAATTGACATGTTCAACTTTAAAAAATGTTACTTCTGAATACTGTTTGGAAAAAATATTTATCTTAACATACCTACAAAACTAAAAACAGAATGTCACAAGTGTTTTTTCCCCCAACTCTGTATGTAAATTTACCTTTGAAGCTCACTACCTAAGGTTTGTTTATTTATTTATTTATTTATTTATTTATTTTATTCTAGGACATATGCACTCACCAGAAAGGACGTGAGAAAGCACCTGCCAGAGGGGATGACCATGTTGCAGTCGCTTCTCTTCCATTCTCCTTTGGGATTTTGGGCATGTATGCACACGTCTTGTTTGTTTTTCACAAGGAAGAGAATGGAGGAGAGGGAATTCTGGTGTGGCTACCCCTTCTAGGGAGTGATTTTTCACTGTTTCTCTTTCTCTCTAGTGAGCGCGTACATGTGCCCTATAGCAAAAATCTCTCTCTCTAGAAAAAAAAACAAAAAACAAAAAACCACCCAAAACCCCACCACTTTACCTTTCTAAGACTGTATTATCTATTTATAAAAAAGGTTGCTGTGAAGAGTAAATGAAATAAATGAAAACCTACATTAGCTTTGCACTGAACAGATTTTTACAAAAACCCTGTTCATTTGTTTGAACATTCATTTATTTTCTATTTTAGCAACCTTACTTCTTAAAACCTAGTGATGGTGATAATGGGCTAAAGAACCATTACTGCATTTTACAGCATTACTCTTGCAACTAACAACAGCAGTCTGACATTATTCAGCATTTTCATATTTTGTGCATTCCATTTTTTATTAACCTGGTGAGGACACTTTTGTTATCTCCTAAATTAACAAGTATTAAGTCAAAAGTAAACTTAGTATCTGTTAACTTCTAAGTCAAAAGCAGAGTGGTCCAAATAAGCACAATCTATTAATTTGTTAATATATAACTTCCTAATGTTTTATACAACCCAGTAGACAGTAGGATGTAACTAAGGAATAATTAGAGAATTATTAATTAAATGTGAAGTTTCTCGTTTTAGCCAAAGACTTTGTAATATATTTAACACATATTTTAGGTAAAAGGTCAGCCCCAAGCCTAGTGGCTAAGGGAGCCAGATCCCACATGGCTGTGTGGTTTGAATCCTGGCCCTGGTGGCTTGAAAAACATGCTGTGTGTGTGTGTGTGTGTGTGTGTGTGTGCCCCAAATCCTGACAGGATGGAAAAATGGAGAAGGGACTGTGGCATAACCATGTCCCCCTGGGGGGTGCTTTCTTCTAACTTCCACTATCTTTCTCTGGCTAGTACATTTGCCCTCTGATGAAACAGACAAAAACTATAGGTCTGGCTAGGCAGAATAGGAGTTAGGCACTACTCTAAAGTAGGATCCACATGGAAGACTAGTTTTAGTTTCCCAGTTGGCTTGTATAATCTAGGCACATATACCTATTATTCTATCTGGGAAAAGCTAGGTGGAAAATTCTTGTGTGAGACCCTGTTGAGGTTGTTTCTCTCATTCTCTTCCATGAAACAAACAAACAAACACAAACCCTAAAACATTTAAAAAAGTAGGTTTATTAGGGCCAACCAGGTGGCATGGTCAAGGAAACTGGATTCCACATGGCTAGATGTGTGGCTCAAGTCCTGGACCTGGTGGCTTGAAAAAACAAGCCTGGCACATACGTATGTATGCCCAAAACCTCAAGAGGAGAATGGAAAAGAAGAGATTACAGCATGGTCACCCCTCCTGGGTGGTGCTTTTTCATCCCACCTCTGGAGAGTACATGCTCCTGTTAAAAAAAAGTTAACTAAAGGATGTCTAATATAATAAATAAGAAGAAGGACACAAATGAATTGAAAGTATTATAGAAAATTGAGGAAGACACACACATAACTTAGCTGATTCCAAAGCTTTAGAAATTGTTCCTTCTGAAATGATGACACATGTGGTTGATTATTCTTACCAGTTTCTGATGTTTGTTCTATATTTTCACTTCAGTATTTTTACTGATTACTTCTTCCTAATTAGTAACTCTAAGTTACTAAATTAATTCTAATTACTTTTGCTATTTTAAATGATATTTTATGATAAAAAGTGATAAAAGGTTTTTCCTTAAAAGTATGTGGTTGTGAAGGTGTTGGACCACCCATGGCCAACTTTGCAGTCTGAGTCCCAGACCCAGAGGCCTGAAAACCATGCCAGGCATGTGTGTATGTATGCCTAAAATCCTGAGAGTAGAATGGAGAAGGAATTGTGAATGTGGTTATCCCCTCTGCTTGGGGATAATTTTTCACTTTCCTTCTGTCTTTCTCCAGTGAGCACATACCCCCCATAGCAAAAGCCTATAAAAAAACACAAAAAACAAAAACTCTAAAAAAAGATATAACAATATTTATGTATATTTTTCCCTAGCCAAAAACTATGATATTATGATATATTCATTTGTAGCATTCATTAGACTGCCAACTTTGTTAAATAACTTTAGTAAAAAATGACATTTTAATAAAGTTCTTTTATTTTTTGGAGAGGTTTTTACTATAGCGTGCGTGCGCTCACCAGACAGACAGAGACAGAGAGACAGAAAGCAAGAAATCACTCCCTGGGGGGATGGCCACACTGCAATCCCTTCTCCTCCATTCTCTTCTCGGGATCTTGGGCACGCACGCACACGTGCCCGGTTTGAGTTTTAAGCCACCAGGTCTGGGACTAGAACCGCGGGCGACCACGTGGGAGTCCAGCGACACAGCCATTATGCTAACTGCTGGTCCCTTAATAAAGTTCTTAAAGAAGGCTAATTTTAAAAAAGAACCATGTAAAAATATTAAAAAATACATTAGCTTTCAATACATACGAGGGATCCCTACTTGTTGTTTTCTTATTGCTGGACCAATGTTCAGTTTCTTATCCTTATAATTAAGTTTTTCAGCCTAAAATAAAGAAAAAATAAATTATTATTTTGGTACTATTATTTATAAAACTGATAAGGAAAATCTATTGAGAGAGAATTTCAAAATTCAGACTATAACAATCTTTGAAAGCAGCAAAGAACAGCAGAAAGGGCCAAGTCTTTGGATTCAAGTAGATCTGGGTCTGAATTCACTTTCAATGCTTGACCTAATTCCTCATTATAATATATCAATTCTCATTGTTCATGAATTTTGCTAATTTGCATCTGCCAATGTACTTAAAATTTATTTGTGACCCCCAAATCATATTCATGATGATTTTAAGATTATTGTTGAACATGCTTAGAGTGGTGAAAAATTTAAGTTCCCCTGATGTTGAGGTCAAACAAGGCAATACTGGGTTGGTCCTGTAGTGCAGTGGTAAGTGCTATGTATAGAAAGTTGGATGCCATGTGTCTAACTATGGTTGGAATTTCAGCCTGGTGGCATGAAAAACACTTCTAATTGTGTGCACCTGCTCCAAATCCTGACAGGATGAAAAAGGATTGCGGCATGATCATGCCCCATTGGGAGGCTGATTTTTCTCCTTATGGGAGTGCAAACACCTTATATTGATAGCATTAAAAGAAAAGGCAATGTTCTTTCTTCTTGTTCCAGCACTTATACTGTAAATAGGTGTTATTTTCACATTCTATTTAGTGTCATATTTTTCACATTGTTGTGCTTTTTGTTGGTTATTCTGTTATTCAAAATGCAATTAACTCAATTGTGGTAATTAAGTGCTGACTAGCATTCCAAAGCACAAGAAGGCTATCATATGCCTTACGGAGAAAATATGTGTTAGATGTGCTTAATTCAGGCATGAATTAAAGTGCCGTTGGCCTTGAGTTCAATGTTACTGGATCAACAATCTATTAAATATGGTGCCTCTAAGTAGAAACATACATAAAACAAGGTTATGTATTGGCTAATTGGTGGCAATATTATGACCAGAGGTTCTCAGGAAACTCACCCTATATTTACCATAGGAACAGTATTTGTTGATTCAGTGTTTGTGGTGACTTTATAGAAAAAGTCTATCATGAATAAATGAATAACAAAAATTGACTAGAATTTTAATAATATACAATTCGAGTGCTGCTTCAAAAATTAAATATTACATCTGCCATAACCTAAGTTATTAAAACAAACTGCAAGTTACAGACTTTTTCTATGAATGTTCTTAGTTTATCAGAAGTTTTTCATAGGAGGGAAATAATCTCACATAAGCTTATTCTAGGAATCCATGCTTGTAGTCTCTTACAGGAATTCAAAATGCTATTAATCCTTCACAAAAGATAAATCTTCCAGTTCTTAGTTTAAGCAAGTAAAGTGAAAAACCATATTAATAATTCATAACCATACTCATATAATGACCTGGAATTTGTTCTTCTGCAGATAAAGTTTCTTGGAGACCAATGCCAATCTTAAGATGCAAATGCATTATGTTTTCTCCTAGCAAGTGATTATTGTACTGGAACCTTATTAAAATAAATACCCTAAAAGATTCATTTCAAAGAAAGAAGTTCCAAAAATAAAGGTAAGTATACCAAAAGACCTTACCTCTTGTAAAATCTTTTGTGCATCTTCTTGTGTTTCAAGAGTGATGAAGCCATACCTAAATAAAGGCATTAATTATTACCAATTACTTTCTTGGAACCTTATATTAATTATACTAAATTTAAAAAACTTTGTTAAGAACGAGCCATTGTAGGAGTAAGCAGCATTCTATACTGCACCAGCAAGGGACTCTTAGAAGAATCATTCACAGACTAACGTTATCATCTCCTCATCTAGGAGACTAAATGAAAACAAAACCCCATAAATCTTTTCTTTTTTTTTTTTGTAGAGATTTTCACTGTAGGGCGCGTGCGCTCGCCAGACAGGCAGAGAGAGACATAGAGACAGAAAGCGAGACATCACCCCCCAGGGGGGATGGTCACGCCGCAATCCCTCCTCCTCCATTCTCCTCTCGGGATCTTGGGCACGCACGCACACGCGCCCGGCATGAGTTTTAAGCCACCGGGTCCGGGACACGAACCGCGGTCGACTACATGGGAGTCCAGTGACATAGCCATTACGCTAACTGCTGGTTCCCAAAACCCCATAAATCTTGAAATAGCTTCAGTCCAAGCTGTATGTAAAGAAGAAAACGAGATAAAATGAATTTCAGTCCAGAGTAATAATCTCATTTTTTAAAGGAATTAATTAACTAATTAATTATTTTCACATGAGTTTTGTCAGAAAAAGACAGAGAGGAAGAGTGAGAAAGCAAGCCATCAGGTCCGGGACTCGAACCACAGTCGGCCATGTGGGAATTCCAGTGCCTTAACCACTACACCACCAGATGGTCCCAAGAGTAATAACCTCATTTTAAAAGAATAAAAGTTTGGGTTAAATAGAAGAATTAAAATAGAAAAAAAAAGGAAAAACAAACAAACAATTTTAAGGGCCATTCAGTGGTTTTGATGCTTAGGGCAGCTGAATCCCACATGGCCTACTGTGTGGTTTGAGTCCTACACCTGTTGGCTTGTAAAACAAATCAGGAGCGTGGGTGTGCATGCTAAAAATCCTGAGAGGAGAATGGGGAAGGGATTATGGTACGGTCATTCTCCTAGGGAGGGAGGGTGCTTTCTCATTTTCCCTCTGTGTCTCTCCTGCAAGTGCATGCACAGTACAGTAAAATAAAAAGAAAAAAAAAATTTCAGGGCCAGCAGGGGGCATAATAATTAACAATTATGCTAGACTCCCACATGGCTGACCATGGTTCAAATCTTAGACCTGGTGGCTTGAAAATCACACTGAGAGGAAAGAGGAGGAGAAGGGAATATGGTATGCTCATCTCCCCTGGGGATGATTTCTTATTTTTCCTCTCTCTGAATCTCTCTGTCTCTCTCTTTTCTGGCAAATGCATGTTCTCTATGAAAAAATCCTTAAAAAAAATTTAAACACAATAAAATTTCTCAAATAAGTAAATAATCATATAAACATATTATTAAATTATTACTAGTACATATAAACAGATAAAACAATTATTAGAATACTTCCTAAACAATATCTATTAAAATATGCACAACTTGGATATTTTATCCACTTTCCATATGATTATCATTTTTTTTTTTTTTTTGGAGAGGTTTTTGCTATAGGTGCGTGCACTTGTCAGAAAGACAGAGAGAGATAGAGAGACAGAAAGCGAGAAATCACTCCAAGGGGGGGATGGCCACGCCACAATCCCATCTCCTCCACTCTTCTCTCAGGATCTTGGGCGTGCATGCACACGCGCCCGGCATGAGTTTAAGCCACCGGGTCCGGGACTTGAACTGTGGCTGACTACATGGGAGTCCAACGACATAGCCATTACACTAACTGCTGATCCCATATGATTATCATTTTCAAGTACAATTTATATAATATTCAGGATATAAATACCTGATATATACTTGACCAAAAGACCAAAACAGGTAAAGAAAAAAAGAAATCAGGGAACCAGCAGTTAGTGTAATGGCTATGTCGCTGGACTTCCACGTAGTCAACCGTGGTTCATGTCCCGGACCCGGTGGCTTACAACTCACGCTGGGCGCGTGTGCATGCATGCCCAAGATCCCGAGAGGAGAATAGAGGAGAAGGGATTGCGGCGTGACCATCCCCTCTGGGGGGTGATTTCTCGCTGTCTCTATGTCTCTCTCTATCTGTCTGGCGAGCGCATGCGCCAATAGCGTAAAACCTCTCCAAAAAAAAGCAAAAAATATATAATTATTGGATCATAATTTTTTTTTTTTGTTATATGGTATATGTGCTCTCTAGTCTAGAGAGAGAGAAATGACCCCCCAGGGAGGATGGCCATGCTGCAATCCTTTCTCCTCTTGGGATTTTGGACACACACACTCACATGCACCTGACATGTTTCTCAAGCCCCCCTGTCTGGGACTCAAACCTCCCAATTGGCCATTTGGGATCCAGTGCCTTAACCACTATGCCACTTGCTGGCCCCCTAAAGTTTCTTTTTTAACAAAGGAATTTATCTTAGCCTACATTAAACAAGAGTAGTCAGTTTGACACTAACACTGATGTGTTTCTGGTAGAACACATCCACCACCTAGTGGAAAATACATAAAATACAGTTTACATTTCCATGTGCTTTTATTCAACGATAAAAAACATGATTGTAACTAAAATATTGCAAATTCTGTTAGCAACAAGAGGCACAATATCAATTCACCTTGAAATTGTTTGACAGCCTGGGGAAGTATCTCATCTCTTTAAAAATAACCTTTCTGTGAGACCCATCCCATAGTAAGATACCTGTAATATATATATGTGTTTTTTTCTCACTAATATGTTTTCTAGTCATCTTTTTAGTCCCTTCTTTTAAGACTATAAATATGTCCCCATCTCTTTTTCAAGAAAACAAACACAATCCTTCATTGATCTCCACTGCCTTATCTGTTTTCTTTTAACTTTGCAGTCAAACTTAATTGAGTGTACTATGAGAACTACCTTTTTTCTCTCTGAAATTTGGCTTTTGTTCACATTACAATTCACTGAAACAGCTCTACACAGTCAATTTCTTTCTTAATTTTTATTCTTCTTGGTATAGCAATTAAAGATCATTCTCATTAGAGTTACATTTCTCATACAAGTCCTCTTATTAGGTCTCTGAGGCACAACCTACAGACATTCCTTGGAGGGTCAGCTATCTTCACATAATGCTCACTATAGTTTAAAGCAAGGAAGGCCAACTGTGACTTGGTGGTTAAGGGAGCTGGATACCATGTAGCTAACTCTGAATTTCAAGTCCTGGACTTGGCAGCTTGGAAAACATGCTGACGCATTCGTGTGTAAACTCTAAATCCTGAAAGGATGGAGAGATGGAGGAGAAGAGATTGCAGCATGCCCCATTGGGGAACACTTTCTCCCTCTCCCTCTCTCTATGTCTCTTAGGCAAGCACACACACTATAAGGCAACTTGAAAACAAAGAAAAAAGCCAGGGATACAATTATGAAAGTTTCTGCTAATTTCAGTTTCTGGTTCTTTATGTATTGTACATATGCTTTTCAACATTAAATAGTTGCTGTCTAACACTGAATGGTCCCTTCAGCTAATGCAAAAATAATTTTCCACAAATTAAGAAATTACATAGTCAGCCAGCCTATGATGTGGTGGTTAAGGCACTGGATCCAACATGGCTGACTCTGCAGTTCAAGTCCTGGGCCTGGTGGCTTGAAAAACATGCTGGCATGTGTGAGTACATTTCCAAAATCCCTAGAGAGAATGGAGGAGAAGGGATTATGGTGTGGCCATCCTCCTTGGGGAGTGATTTCTCACTTTCCCTTTCTTTGGCGAATGCATGCATCCTATGGCTCCCCCCAAACAAAACAAAACAAAACAAAAAAAACAAACAAAAAAACCAAACCACTTGCTGCTACAGTAATTTTATAGTGTCCCCCACCTCCAAAATATATACACTTATACATGCACATAACATACATAAATCAAACGGATTACCAAAGGTAAAAGGAAGGAAAGCGTGAAATTCTCTGTTTAAGAATGGAACCAAAGTAAATTAGCATACACAACCTAGTAATCCAATGAAAAATAAATTCTATTTGTTATTTGTAGTGATACTAACCCTTTAGAGACTCCAGCTCTGTCATTTACAATCTTCACTTCTTTTACAGACCCATACTGGGAAAAAAATTTTCTTAAGTCATTTTCATTTGTCTAATGATATAAAAAGAAAACATTAAAAACATTTTTAAATTAACAAAACATTTTTAAATGAACAAAAGTGAAATGTTGCTTGTGCTTGCTTAGAAGACAGAAAAGTTATAAATAACTGAGCACCTCTCATCATCAAAACAGTGCATGAAACCACTTAGGTATTAAAATCAACATTGTCTAAAAAGTCATGATGCATTGTAGCATAGAAAAACTTCAACCTTGTGTTGTGTAGTAGCTATCCTGTCTATCCTGTTAAACTACTGTATAGCAATAAAAAAATATTGAGCTGAATTATTTTAAATCTATAAAGAAAGTTCATGATCATAGAATGAATCTTTAAATGATTATTGTTGGCAGTTTCTAAGAAACTAATTTGGATTAGATTTGTTATAACCATGGTAAAAGCATATTACTACTGACTCTTGTGGTTCAGAGAGGCCAACAGTCATGGCAGTGGAACTAGGTTATGGTGGCCCATGCCAGTCTCTTTATTTTAATCAGAATGCTCTCCAGGAAGAGTCAGGTCTTAGGAAAGGAATGTATTTCCCAAAGCACTTGAACTCAAACTTGTGGTAACAATGGAATGACTATAAAAGATCTAAATATATGAGATACTATAACTGTTTTCAATCCAGACTTCAGATAAATATAGACATTATGACACTCAAGTAGCTAAACATTGTACCATATGTCTACAAAGCTGATTTTGGCATATCTAGTTGTAATGAAAATAGTCTAATAGACTCATATCACATTTTCAGAGTGCTTATTCTGCAATTTTTATTTTCTGGTTTACCTGTAACTGCCTCTAAGAATAACTTTAAATGTCCCCAGAAAAAAATTTATATACATGGGAAAAGACACATCTTAGGGCAGAACTATGGCTTTAGAGTTCAACTGTTACGTCACTACTTAAATAAATTATTGATTTTTTTAGTTGGTAACAAAAAACCTGCTAAACTGGATAATGACAATACTGAGTTAATCTAAGAATAACTGAATCCCTTTTATTTCAATAAACATAGAAAGGAATTAATGCCAGAATAGGATTGCTATTAGACTTGAAAACGAATTAATTCTGCCATTAGAGATTTGAAAACAAATTAATTCAAACTGTTCTCTGGTAGGAGAATGGCCAGCTCACATTTGCAGCTCTACTTCTTTGTTGAAAAGGAGACAGAAAATCTTAGTGATTAAACATTAAAAGGAATAATCTGTAGGCTTCTGAAAATTAGAGGTTTTAAAAGCCTGAGACTGGGGCCAGCAGGTGGCATGATGTTTTTAAGATTCTGGATTCCACATGGCCAACTCTGTGGTTCAAGCTCCTGACCCTATAGCTTGAAACATATGCAGGGCACATGTGTGTGCATGCCCAAAACCCCAAGAGAAGAATGGAGGAGAAGGGATTGTGGCATGACCATCCCTTCTGTGGCAGAGATTTTTCACTTTCCCTCTCTGTCTGTCTTCAGCAAGCACATGCTCCCTGTGGCGGGGGAGGGGGGGGGATGGGATAAAGTTTGCTGCTACAGTAAACTATTTTCTTGCTGTAATTTTTCTATGACATTGAAAACAGCATAGTGGAAGAAACCCCATCAGTTACCTTAAAGTTAAGGCTGTATTATTATTTATTTATTCATTTATTGAAAGAGAGATTTTTTGCTATAGGGCGTGTGTGCTCGCTGGAAAGATAGAGAGAGACAGGAAGTGAGAAATCACCCCCTGGGAGAATGGCCTCACCACACTTGCTTCTCCTCCATTCTCCTCTTGGGATTTTGGGCATGCAAGCACATGCTCCTAGCATGAGTTTTAACTCCCTGGGTATGGTACTGGAATCATGGTTGACTATGTGGGAGCCCAGAGACATAACCATTATTGCATCTGTTGGTCCTGCTATGGCTACATTGTATCAATGATCTGCATAGTTCATATTATAGCTAGTAGGCTTTAACCTAGAATAATCTGGCCAAACAAATGTTTATATTTACTGAAAAATTAAAACAACACACTAAGCTACTATAAATGAATTCTGAACAAGAATATTATTTTTGATAATTAATATTTTCTGCTTATTTTGATAAATTAATATTTTCTATACAGAAAATCCTTTAAAAATAAACATGTTATATGCAATAATTTTCTTCCTTCTTAGAAAAATAATCACATATTTGTTCAAGACACATTATTTTGGAAAATACACTAAAGTAACATTTCTCTTGAATAGGAAAAAAAGTAATTTTACTCAAATTGTGATAGATTATAGGAATGGTGAGTTATGTGAAAAATGATACCTAATGGCCTAAGGGTTTTTGTTGTTAGAAAGGACAACTCTCCCTATAATTTCTAATATGTACTATGAGAGCCTGGAGATGCTTCTATATATCCATTTGGAAATAAGGGTATTCTACTCAATGTATCCATGAATGCTTTTTTTATAGTTGTTTACTACAATATTACTTCCCACATAAGGAAATGATGAAAATAATCTCACAAACTATATCTCTCTGAAAGAGTGAGATGAAATAGCTGATTACATGGTTTAAATATATTACTGTTAAGATGCTTTTTTTCTCAAGAGGAACATGGGCCTTTTTTGGTGATCAAATTTAGAATCTTTTCGTAGAAAGTAATTTGCAAAAGATGAAAGTCTAGGAGGTTGCTTAGAAATCTGAGATAAGATTCAGAAAGACGCAGGATTTCATAGGACTAAAAAAATATTTTTTAATTGAGTTTTCTTTTGGAAATCATAATCACTGGGTCAGCTAGTGGCAAGGTGGTTAAAGTGGCTTGACTGAACATGACTGATTGCATGATTTGAGTCCTAGACCCTGTGGCTTGAAAAACATGCCAGATGTGTGTGCGCATGCTAAAAATCCTGAAAGGAGAAATGGAGAAGGGAATGCAGTGTGCTATACACCTGGGGGTGGTGGTGGTGGTGGTTGTATGTGCTTTCTTACTATCCCTGCTATGGAGAGTGCAGGTGTCCTCTAGCAAATTAAAAAAAAATAAAGAAAAAGAAAATCATAATCACTCATTATTTGGGCCACTGGAGTATTATGCAAGAAAGTAAAATTAGTGTGGTATGGACATGAAGAATATGGAACTATGAGTCAGAAAACTAGCATTCTAGTGTTACTCTGCCACTAAGTAGCTAGAAGCCTATTACTATAAGCTCATTGGGCATCAATTTCCTTGTATGTGGAACTGAACAATTCTATATGTTGTATTTAATCTACATAATTGTTGAAAGACTCTTTATATTAAAATAATTTGAAAGGCATTAATCATTATGCAAATATGTTATTATTTTATAGTTGCACAAAGAAACAATTTCTAAGAAATCAAATAACACTAATGAAAAATATACACTATGCTCATGCGTAAATAGGTACCTTAAAGTCAATTCCTCCTACAAAGATGCGATTTGGGATCACCGTTCCGTATCTTGGGGCACTTGCTGGGTTATTCAAAGGCACAGGTGACACAGGATTAGGGGATGGAGATAATGAATCTGTTTGAGTCTGATTTGATGTTTGCTGTAAAATAAAATTCTTTTAAACTTTTAACACTGGTATCAGTTTTGATACAGGCTGAAAAAATCTTTCAAAAAGATGGGTCATTTACACAAAGTATGGTATCCTAGACTTTTTTGATATTATGACATTTATAGTTAAGAGTTAATAGTTTTGGGGAGAAGCATAAAATATAGGAAACAGAATCTATTCCACTATAGAGACGATATTAAATACATTATTTAAATATACTTATATTAATTATCATGAAATGTATTATTTAAAGAGGAGTATTAAAACATAAAAGAAGTTTAAAAGAAAAACAGTCCTGGATAGCTAAAAGCTGGCCTGTCACCACCAATTAGGCCCTGGTTTGTTAGGAGTTTGCTTGGCACTCACAGCTAGGCTGTGGTCTCTTTTTAACAGAACATCAACATCAGACACAGTCATTCTGACTGTGATGGATCAAGATAAAACAAGACCACTCCATCAGTATTCATGTCTGAATATTGACAAAAACTAAAGCATTATCCAAACCTCAAGTATGAGTAAATATCCCTCTATCCTGGCTATTATGAGTGACTGCTCCTTCTTTACCAACCACAACTTTAGTGTTGATACATTTTTCTTGTCTTTTAGATAAGAATACACTCAATCATAGCATTACTCCCATGTCCTGACAACATGCATTCGTAAGTAACGCCCTTCTTCCTTAAACTCCCTCTAAAAATCATGTAACACAGAACTAAGCCCTGTCAGTTATTTCTAATACAACTTATTGTAAAATAAATAAATAAATAAACACACACACACACACACGCACACACACACACACACACACACACATACAACTCATAAGTATACTTTTTTTTTACACCAAAGAATTGAGTTCAGTAACATATCCACAATTCTGAGGACCTAATTTAAATTTTAATAAATGTGCATTAACATATAAGCCTCTGCAAAATGGCAAAGGTAATAGACTTGTAAGGCACAACAGAAAAAAAAAAAACAAGAATTGATAGTTTTTGGAAGAGAAAATGATTCAAGACATTGCTAATTATTTTCCGTCTAGGAACAGTAGGCAGACTTCTGAGATAGTCCAACATACTAAATGAATGCTTCACAAAGCTTGAAATTTGTAACTGCAATTCTCTGAGAAACATACATAAAAACAAATTTGCAATTTATGTAATAGAATTGTTCTTTTCCACAGTTTTCCTCTGTCACTTCATTGGTTGAAAAAACCCATAATCCCTAATTTAAGGGATTATGGCCACTATGACTATTAGACTGGACTTCTTCCCCATCCAGTCTTGAAGTGGGAAAATATATACACCCTAACAAAGGAGTTCACAAATACTTCTTTTAAACAGAAAAGTCATCAAAAAGTTACTATGTTGTAGTTTCCACCAAAAAAACCTGGAAATCTAATTATTTTTTTCTTTCTTAGAGATTTTTGCTATAGGGTGCATGTGCTTGCCAGACAGAAAGCTAGATATCATCCCTCAGGGGGGATGGCCACTTGGCAAACCCTTTTTTTCTCAGGATTTTGGGCACATGTGTACACACACTCTGTGTGAGTTTTAAGCTGCCAGGCTAGGGACTCGAACTGTGGTGGAGTACGCGGGAGTCCAGCCACATAACCATTAGGCCATCTGCTGGCCCCTGGAAATCTAATTTTAACTGCTATTCTCTGATCATTTAAAGTCACTTTCTCCAGTAGCTAAATTTTTCCTCCCTCCCTCCCTTTTACTTTCAGACAGGTTCTTGATACATGGCCCAGGGTGGTCTCAAACTATCAAGAGAAAACTTTCTGTCCCTGTGTCCTACAGGTGTATGCTGCTTAGTCTCCCTTTTCAATGGTGGATCTGTAGTGCTAAAGATAATACAATAGCTCTAGTAGACATAATTCTCTCTGCTCATTTGTTTATAGAGTGTAGAAATTACCAGTTTGCAGGACCAGCAGTTGGTATAAAGGCTATGTGGCTGGACTCCCATGTAGTCGACCGCAGTTCGAGTCCTGGACCCGGTGGCTTAAACTCATGCTGGGTGAGTGTGCCCAAGAACCTGAGAAGAGCATGAGGAGAATGGATCGGTGTGGCCTTTGCCCCTGGGGGGGTGTGTGTGTGTGATTTCTTGCTTTCTGTCTTTTTGTCTCTCTCTGTCTTTCTGGCCAGTGCATGTGCCCTATAGCAAAAACCTCTCCCCCAAAAAGAAAAAAAAATACCAGTTTGCTAAATTTTAAAAAGGTCAGTTTTTATGAAATTCTCTTAAAAACAAGTGTTCAATGGAAGAACTCATTTGTTCTCAAGTTTGTTTAAAGACGAACTCTATATTTTGCATTGAGAGAGGGATAAAATGAACAAAATGCTTTACTTCCAATTTTGAGAAATTAAAGGATACTCACTGAGAAAAGAAAACGTCATCTTATACCCAATTAACTTCATTCTCCTGTCTCTAAGGCTCCTGCTCTATTGTGGGTTCCAACTGTTTTTTCTCCTTACCGCTTATCATTTTCTATATAACTGACTTATTATGTTTATAATGTCTCTTTCCACTGCAGTGTAATGTTCATGATGGCAGGGTTTTTGCCCGTTTTTTGTCACAGCAGCATCTCTAAGTAGTCACAGAACACAGCAGGTACTCAATGAATATTTGCCGAATGAATACATGAACGAATCATTTTTGCAGGCCAGACCGCTTCACGATATGCCATACATTAGGCAGAAGGCTTAAGAATAGGGCATTAATAATAGCAAAAAAAAAAAAAAAAAGTTAATGTGGGCAATTACAAAGTTCAGGAACAGGCCACTATAAACTCTTTAGAGGAAGGCAACTGAGCACTGGATTAAACAACAAAGCAAGTCTCCAATTCTGGGGCAATAATTAGACGTGCTTTTAAAAGCGCCTAGGTAGGGGGGTGCTATTGGGCTGGAAGAAAGAGTCCTTTGCTCAGTAAAACCTCCAGCACTAAAGAGTTTATTAAAATTCTCCTCCAAAGTCAAGTGCCCTGAGAATTAACCTGGACATCTATCATGTACTTGGCAAAGAAGGCGACAGCAAGAGGGCGGGCTAACCGTCGCAGTCACGGCCTCGGTGCTCCTTCCCCTCCGGGGCCAGCAAGTCGAGGCGCTGGGGGAAATGGCCCCAGCGACAGCTTCCTCGGGTTCTCTCGGGTCATCGTGAACTTGGGCACTGACACGAGGGTCCACCCCCTCCCCACCAAAGTGCGGGAGGGAAAAGAAGGCTAGCCAGCGAGAAATTTTGCCCCGCAAAGCCGCCAGCAGCAGTGGCGGG